>NW_028270142.1:58487033-58793565 GCF_037043375.1 Chiloscyllium plagiosum
GTTGGAAGGCAATCAGCTCCAAGACATCTCTGCAGGAGTTCCTCAGGCTGGTGTGCTCGGCACAAACATCCTCAACTGCTTCAATGACATTCCTATTTAAAGATCAGAACTGTGAAAAACCACTAATAACTGCATAATGTTCAGCACTATTCACAACTCCTCAGATACTAAAGCAGCTGATATCTGCATGTAGCAAAGTTTGGACATCATTCAGGCTTCAGGTGATAAATCTCATGTACTATATACATATGCAGCATAAATGCTAGTGAATGACTATCTTCAACAAGAGCAATTCTAACCACCTTCTCTTGATATTTAATAGCTTTACTGCAATCAATTCCCCTACATGAATATCCTTTAGCTTATAAGTGAATAGAAACTTAACTGGATATTTCCAAAATCTATTTCATGAGATTCCTAATTGCCTTTGAGAAGTTAATGATAAGTCCTTTCTTGATCACACTAGTACATCTGTTGAAAATATATCTGCAATGTTCTTAGGGTAGAGTTTCAGAATTTTGATTCAGCAACAATGAAGGAATAATGACAGTCAGGATAGTATGTAAGAATAGGACAGCAAATTGTAAGCAGTGGTATTCCCATATGCCTGCTATCCTTGTTCACTTAGACATTAGAGGCTGTAGGTTTGGGAAGTCCTGCTGAAGGAGCCTTGATGAGTTGCTGCAGTACATCTTGTCGATGGTACACACTGTCGAGATAAGGAAGGAAATGTTGAATGGGAAACCAATCAAGTAGGTTGCTTGTCCAGATTAGTGTTGTGCTTCTTGAGTACAGCTGGAGCAACAAAGGCCAGTGGACAATACTCCACCACATTCCTAAACTGAGCTTTGTCCATGGTGAAAAAGACTTTAAGTCAGGAATTGAGTTCCTCACTGCAAATTACCCAGCCTATGACCTACTCTTGAATTCATAGCGTTCATGCAGCAAAGGAGAGTTAGAATGTGGCGCTGGTGGAATTTGAATTCAATGAATAAAATCTGGACATGTAACCTAATCTCAGTAATGATGATCATGAAACTATCATCGATTATTGAATGAACCAATCCAGTCATTTAAGAAAGGAAATCTGATATTATCTTTCATTCTAGATACACACTATTGTAGTTGACTGTTAACTGCCCTCTGAAATAGTCAAGCAATCCATTCAGTTCCAGGGCAATTAGGGTTGGGTGATTAATGCGGGCCTTACCAGTGATGTCACATCCAGTGAGTGAATATACAGAATGAAGTACAGTTTAAGGCCTGAGGTGTTTATTCAGAGTCATTTAAGTTCCAATAAGGTGATTCCATGAGCATAACCCTTGCAAAGACCTTAATGCAGGGCCTTGGTGTAACTATCACCGAGAGTATTGTATGCTGGTTTTGTTTTCCTACCTGAGGATATATTTTCCATTGAGAGAGTGCAGAGGAGATCCACCAAACTGATACTGGGGATAGTTGGACTATCCTTTGAGGAGACATTAGTTTGACTGGGCTGATAGAACTGAAGAATGACATCCTTACTTCTGAACTCAAGTCTTCGTGCAATGAAAGCCAATAGATCATTTGCCTTCCTAATTTTTTATTGCAATTGCTAGTCTACTTTCATTATTTGGTGTACAAGAGTACAACAAGAGCTCAGAAGGGACAGAAAGGACCTGATTGAAAGGTATAAAATTCTAACATGGCTGACAGACTAGTTGTAAGGAGGAGATTTTGCCTGGTTGTGGAGTCTATAAACAGTGGACACAGTCTCAGGACGCAGAATAAACCATTTAGAATTGTGATATGGAAACATTTCTTCACTCAAAGGATAGTGAACCTGTGTAACTCTCTACCAGAGAAGGTTGTAGAGATCAAATTATTGAATATTCTCAGGAATTGAGAAATTTTTTTTCAGACTTTCAATGCATCAAAGGATATGAGGAGAAAGTGGGAATATGACATTGAGATAGAGGATCACCAAAAATCATTTGATAGGCAGAGCAGGCTCAAAAGGCCAATTGGCCTACTCCTGCTCCTAGTTTCTCTTTTTCAATGTTTCTATGTTTTTTGACAATATCCAGAATAAATCACCCCACTTGATTGGCACCACATTAACAAATATTCACTCACTCACTGTTCAGTAAGAGTAGTGAATACCATCTACAAGATACAATTCACCAAGGTTCCGTAAACAATACCTTCCAAACCCCCAACTACTATCATCTACTAGGACAAAGGCAGTAGATACATGGGAGCACCACTGACTGCAAGTTCTCTCCAAGCTACTCACTAACTCGTAAATATGTTGCTATTACTTTAGTGTTACTGAGCCAAAATCCTGGAATTTCCTTCCTAACAACATTGTGAGTTTGCCTACAGCACATGGCCTGCATCTGTTCAAGAAGGCAGCTCACCACAAGCTTCTCTGTGACAACTAGGGATCGGCAATAATTACTGGTTCAGCCAGTGACATCTACATCCATGAATTCTTAAAAATCCAGTCCTTTGGCATTTCTTGTTTTTTGGTCACCAATTTATTCTTCTTAATTCTAATCTTGCTTTTCTAATCTAAATTCGTTGTTGACTCGTGACATTTTCTGTGTTAGTGTAAGTATCTTTGGATTATCTATTTGTTTTAAACCCTTTGTTTAAAGATTATTCAGTCAAGTACTGAATATATATGGTCCTCAAGTATAGAGTAGAGCAACATTATTTAAACAGGCAAAACATGCCAGGAATTAAAATCTACAAGTGGAGCAATAAAATGCATCGCAATCTAGCAGAGACTTAACCATAAAATGTAAAAGTTATAAATAGAAACATGAATTCCAAAAAAAATCAATGTAAAAATAAATTGCTGCAAGCATCCTTGAAATATGTTTGTACTCTATAGCTAAAGGAATGAAATGTAAATTGCATTCAATTCTGGTCGCCTCATTACAGGAAGGATGTGGAGGAATTGAAGAGAGTGAAGAAAAGGTTTACCAGGATGCTGCCTGGATTAGAGGAGATGAGTTATAAGGAGTGGCTAGAAAAACTCGGATTGTTTTCTCTGGAGCAGCGGATTCTGAGGGAGACTTAAGAGAAGTCTATAAGATTATGACATGCATATATAGGGTTGACAGAATCTTTTTTCCAGAGTTGAAATGTCTGAAACTGGGGGTATGCATTTAAGGTGTGAGGGGGAAAGTTCAAAGGAGATGTGAGGGGCAAGTCTTTTACACAGGAAGTAGTAGGGGTCTGGAATGCACTGCCACAGGTGGTGGTGAATGCAGTTACGATAGGGGCATTTAAGGAGATTTTAGATAAGCACATGAATATGCAAAGCATGGAGGGGTACGGACCAAAGGCAGGCAGAAGGGATTAGTTTAATTTGGTGTCATTTTGACACAACATCATGGGCCGAAGGGCCTGTAGTTCTGTACTGTTTATGTTATATGTTCTAAATTTGAAAATGGAAAGGCATTTGGGTATTGTGTTAGTATTATTCCTGTATGCGTTCTCAGTTGATATATCAGAGTCATTTTGAGTATTTTACCTGCATCTGACTATAAATTCCCATAGAATAGCTTTCATCTTCTTATTGACTCTAGAATCAGAAACCTTCATGCATTCTTTGATTTCTTCCAAATCTTCTTCCTAAATAAGAAGTTGAGATAATGGATAAAACTGTCAAGCTCCTTCGTCTTTTTTGTGGGGTTAGGCCCACTATATTGTAAGCAGTTTGCCTCTTAAATAATCATTGCCAAGTGTGCCACTGATACTTAAACTTCAGTGAATGATTACATATATCACATCCACTTTCACACTTGGGATCTAACTGCACAGTGTACACAAAAGGCTCTGACATATACATATGCCTCATGCAGATGATATGGATTCTGTAGAGAAGCAAATACACAATTCATTATAGTTGGCCAACCACCTGAGTCGATAACCAATTAACATTCAGTTCCCCAGTAATACAGATATCGATTTCTGCTTGACAGTAAAAATTGTGGTCTGTTTCATGGATGTCAGCAAAGATCAAGGCAGTGATAGAGCGATTGTAGTGTTGGAAAAGGAGTGTTGTGGAAGCCAGAAGCTTTGATAATGCAGAGATTGTGGTAAAGTTAATGGTGGGATCCTATTTAAATTGATCATTCTGCCTGGTCCACAGTCAACCAGCCAGGTTGAGCGGCTGATGAGTGGAAAGGTCAAACTGGAAGGATAGGGTAAAGAAGGGAGGAAGAGGAAGATCATAGGTAGGTGTTGAAGAGATCATGAGAGATAGGGATATTAGGCACTCCTGCTCGCTGGGCCCACAAGCAATGCTAGCAAAGATATTTACTGGATCCAATCCCACACTCATTTCAGTTACAAATCACTGGGGAAATCACAGCTGCTTAAAAGTAGCATATTGAAATAACTGACCTGCCCTTCCAGGCACAGTTAGTCATCCAAACCCCATGTCAATGCCCTCATCACCACAATTGACCCTAATTAAAACTGGAAATAAAAAGATTTGAAACAAGTTGGTATTGGGTTTCAGACTTTTGACATTTTAACCACCTTTTATGCCCATCTCCCAGGTGGGAGGAATTGAGGGAAGGGTGTTTCTTGCAGTTGTGCAGGAGGAGAGTTGGTAGTAGTTGGATGAGTGGTAGTTGGGTCAATGTCTCAGTCAGTGTAGGGACAGATTGAAATGGGGGGAAGAAGGATGAGGAATATAATATGGTGGGGGGCACATCAAGATTCCAAGATGACAATGGAGAGGAGGGTATTAGGGGAAGTTAGAATCTTGGAGCAGGATGTTGGCTGGTTTGTGAAGTCAGGAGGAATTCCTGTTCCTCATGGTTCACAAACAGGTCTGTATCTTATGGACACAATCCTAGCCCCAGTGTCCCATTCCACCCACCAACCTTCCTTTTAGCAGCTTCTTTCAAAAGCTCAAACTGAGCAAGATGCCAGCTGAGAGTGACTCTTGTTCAATCACACACCTCCCTCTCTACCTTTGTAGCAGAAGAGAGCGCAGATTTGAGGTGGCTGAGGTTGGATGAGAAACTTTCAAAGCATTAACTTTTCACATGACCTAGGATTTAAATTTACCCCAGGAGAGCGGAGAAGATCACTGCTATGTGGAAAGGAGAAAAGGTTGATCCATTTGGACAGACGAATTATTGAGAGAGGGTCAGAGAGAAAGTCAACAAGATCAGTGAAGATGGAAGAAATTAATTATTAGATAGTTTTCAAAAAACACGAACAAGCCTGTCAGCAATTTTGTCCAGGACGTTAGAACTGTGCAGTCGAAAGATTTGGTCCTCCCAGTGACTCTTGACATACATGCAAGGTTTCTTGTTATTAAATGGCAAATAGTAGTAACATCTGCAAACAAAAGAAGGAACCCAGTTAGGATCAGTTAGCACATTTGTTACTTGTGTTTTACTATTTGAGACAAAGATTTCAGGGAGACTGAGGACGAGGAGAGTCAAAGCTAAAAGTTAAGTGTTGGCCCTATTTTCCACATGGTCTCCTTGTCTGGATTAACAGAAACAGAAAAACTTGTGTTTACAGAGTTATCATTGGAATTCTCTGCCCTTCTTCAGTTCCAATTCTTCCTTAATTTTCATCATACCACCATTGGCCAGGCCTTAAACTCTGAAATTCCTCCCCCACACCCAATTCTCCTTTTGAGACACTCCTTAAAGCCAACCTCTTTGACCAAGCTTTTTGACACCAGTCTGAATTTCTCCTCAGGCGATGATGCCCCTGGGAAGCGCCCTGACACATTTTACTGTGTTAAAGGCAAGTACACAAATGCAAGTTGCTGCTATCCCTGTAAAATAAATTCAAAAGCATACACAGTGAGGCAAATCAGACAAAATAGATGTCAAGCCATAGAAGAATGTATTTGGGAGATGACCTAAATTTGGTCAAAGATGGTTTTTAAGAAAGGAGGGATGTAAGGGAGATGGCACCTTCAGCATTGAGTGTTTAAATGAGTGAAGCCATTGGTGGGGCTAAAGGAGGGAGACACAAGAGGCCAGAAGCAGAGGAATGGAATGTTTGGGGAGTGGGATTTATAGTACTGGAGAGGTTAGGGAAATGGAGGAGCAACAGCATGAGGAGGATTTCAACACAATCCATTGGGTGACTTGGACTTAATACAGATCATCTAGGGTAGTGGTGATGGTTGAACAGAATTTAGTGCACGTTAAAATACAATTGGCAGTGTTTTGAATGAGATAAAGTTTATATAGTAGAGAGGATTGGGTGTCAGTCAAGAGATTTTGAAGTAGCAAGAGTTTAGCATTAGAAATACTTCACATTATATTTTGTAATCCATATTAAAAAGCAATCATGCTGAGTATTTGGTGCCTGCCATATTGGAGATTTGGGGACAGCATATTGGTGGCAGGAATTGATGGCTGGGTTTTGGTGGCTGGATATTGATGGATGTGCCTTAGGGCCACTGTGATCTTCCAAAATCATTCTAATTGCTTTCAGAAGTTGGAGAACACTTTCCTAGAATGCTTTTCCTCTGAATTTGCTTCAGTTTTAAATTTCATTTATTTTTGTACTAGTTCCAGGAATTGAGAACCATAAATTCAAAGTCATTATGGCACAGGGGGACCATTTACTCTATCAAAGTCTTGCTAGCATTTTACAGGACAATGTTGTCAGTCGCAGCCTGATGCTCTTTTCACTTATCTCTGTAAGTTTATTTCCCTTAACTGTTCATTATCGAATTTCTCTTTGAAATTGTTGACTGTCTGTCCTCCATCGTATTTTAATTAGTGAGATTAATAGGATCATGATATTTAGTTATGATGTGACTGCATAGGATAGGTTTGAGCTACTTGACCTAACATCCATCATTTCCATATGTTTGCATTAAAGATTTAAGTGGGTCATTGTTCGACAAGAATTTGTGTCCATTAGCACATTCACCATGCTCACAATAGTATAGACAATTTATCAGTATCTCAGGTGTCCCATTGTAACCAGCATAGCATTATGCTAACTGCTGATCACAAACACTTGGCTGAGCTCGTTTGGTGAAGGAGGATGGAATTTCAATGCTCTGGGATTACCATTGGCATAAACCTGTTGTTGGCATTTGAAATGTAAATACAATGGTGGGACTGCACAGAAAGTAGAATTTTGGAACTGGAGTTTTGGTTTTGAAGCCAGCCCATAAGGAGGCTAGTTTGACAATCTCCCATCAAGACTTTGGTTTAAGTGATTTGGAGATGCTGGTGTTGGACTGGGGTGTACAAAGTTAAAAATCACACAACACCAGGTTATAGTCCAACAGGTTTAATTGGAAGCACACTAGCTTTCGGAGCGGCAATCACCTGATGAAGGAGCGTCGCTCCGAAAGCTAGTGTGCTTCCAATTAAACCTGTTGGACTATAACCTGGTGTTGTGTGATTTTTAACTTTGGTTTAAGTGGTTAGTCTTTACAGTTTCGTGGAACTCGTCTCACATAATTTTACCCATTTCCTGCCACACAAATCAACTATACAAAAAAGCAGCTAGCACTGAAGTTGCACCTTCAGTCAGTTGACTTTGACTTGCATAATCTGAGGATGCAGCACACAGATGGGTGCAATAAATGTTTTCTCAACCAACACTTGTTTACAAAATCAAGAGTTTTTGTCTGGGAGTGAACAATATCATTTACTTTTCAGTTTTATCACATATGATTTTGGTAAAAGGCATTAAGTCAAAGACAAAGAAGGAAACCTCCTGCTAATGACTAGCTACTGCCCTTACCTTGGGTGATGAATCAGTACTCCTTCATGTTGAATACCAATTAGAAGAAGCACCAAGGCTAACAGGGTCACAGAATTGACTCTGGTTGGGGCACTCCAAACTTCATCACTAAAAACGGCTCAGAAGCATCACTGCTGAAGTCCGAAAGAACTTACCTGCCAGATTGGGTTTGCAGCATGTAGAGAGGAAGCCAACAAGAGGGAAAAATAAACTATTGAACTTGTCTTCACTTATCTACCTGTCACAGATATGTTTGTCCAGGATTGTTTTTGGTAGGAGAGACCACCTTACAAACCTGTGAAGACAAAATACCTTCCTTATTTGAAAGATGATGCTCTTCATGATGTTGTGTGACACTACCACCATGCTAAATAGGACAAATTTCAATCAGATCTAGCAACTCAAAACTGGGTAGCCATGAGATGCTGTCAGCCATCTGTAGCACCTGAACTGTATTCAACTGTAAACTGTAAACTCATAACCTGGCGTATCAACCACTCTAGCATTAACTTCAAGCCTGGGTATCAACCCTATCCACTAAGGAGTGCAGGAAGACACGTCAAAAACAACAAAAGGAAAACTTCAAAATGAGGTGTCAACATGGTGAAGAAATAAACACAAGGCCACTTGCATGCTAAGCAGTGAAAGTAGCAAGTGATAGACAAGGCTAAGCAATTCCTGATGAAGGGTTTTTGCCCGAAACGTCGATTCTCCTGCTCCTCTGATGCTGCCTGATCTGCTGTGCCTTTCCAGCACCACACTCCCGACTAAGCAATTCCATAACCAACTGATCAAATCTAAGCTCTTTAGTCCTGCCACATTTAGTCACTGATGCAAGCAGACAAATAAAAAACTCACTGAACGCCATCAAAAGTGCTGTAAAACATGCTGCTCACAAGCACTCTGCTATTGGCCTCATTAAACCTTTGGTCCAAATGTGGACAAAAGAGCAGAATTCCAAAGGTAAGATTAGAATGACAGCTCTTAGCATCAAAGCCCTATTTGATGGGGCAGCACAGTGGCTCAGTGGTTAGCACTGCTGCCTCAAAGCGCCAGGGCCCCAGGTTTGATTCCAACCTCAAGCGACTGTCTATGTGGAGTTTGCACATTTTCTCTGTGTCAATGTGCGTTTTCTCCAGTTTCCTTCCACAATCCAAAGATGTGCAGGTTAGGTGAGTTGGCCATGCTAAATTGCCCATTGTGTTCAGGGATATATAGGTTAGGTTCAGAGGTCCGGGGTAAATGTAGGGTAGGGGAATGGGTCTGGATGGGTTACTCTTTGGAGGGTCAGTGTGGAATTGTTGGACTGAAGGGGCTGTTTTCACACTGTAGAAATTCTGTGATATAAGTCATGGCATTGAGAAGCTAAACTAATCTGGAGTCAATGGGAATCATTCTCTGCTGGTTGGAGTCATACCTGACACATAGGAGGATGGTTGTGATTGTTGGAGGCCAATCATTTCAGACACAGAACATCACTGCAGGAGTTCCTCATTGGAGCCCCACCATTTTTCTTCCAATATTAGGCTAGAACAGAGATTTTTCTGAAGGTTGCAAATGGTCAATACCATTGATGATACCTCACGTAGTAAAGTATACTTGTCCAAATGCCCAAATGTACCAAAATTCAGTTAATACCCAGGCTTAGGCTGATAAGTGGCAAGTAACATTTGCATCACACATGATCAACTCCAACAAGTGAGAGTTGGACCATCATCCTTTGGCAACTTTGAATTCTCCACTATCAACAACCTGTGGGTTACCACTGTCCAGAAACTGAACTGGATTCATGTAAATAAATAATGTGGCTTCAAAACCGGGTCAAAAGCTAGAGATTTTGGCATGGGTAGTTCATATCCTGACTCTCTAAAATCTCTTTGCATCTGCAAGGTACAAATCAGGTGTGTGATGGAAAACTCATCACTCGCCTGGATAAATGTAGCTCCAAAATCAGTCAAGAAATTCAGCACCATTCAGGAGAAAGCAGTTCACTTGATTGGCAAGCTGTCAGCAATCTAGCACTCTCTCTGCCACCAATGCAGTGGCAGCAGTGTGCATTATATACAAGTTAAGTTGCAGTGACTCACCAAGGTTCCTTCAACAGCAACCTCCAAGCCTGCAACCCCTACCACCTAGAAGGACAAGGGCAGCAGATTCATGGAAGTAGCTTTCCCTCAAAATGATATTTCATTCTGACTTGGAGCTTTATCATTTTTCCTTCACGGATGCTGAGTCAAAATCCTGGAAGTTCCTATCAAACATCACAGTGGGTATACCTGCATTACATGGGCTGCAGTGGTTCCAGAAGTCAGCTCACCAACACCAAGAACAAGTATGAATGAGTAAAAAATGCCTAGCTAATGACACCCACACAATGTGACTGAAAAGAAAATGAATAGATATTGAATTCCACCTGTTGCCTTCAGTTAGTAATGGTTTCTCAGGGGTGCTCATTGACTTGTTGGACTGGGACATATCACCCAGTCCCCTGCCATACAACAGAGATACAGTTTCACCCTCATTCACTTCTGGTGGTCGTCTTTTGGTTGGACTGGCTGGAACAACTCCATCTATGGTATTTCCATAATTCCCTGCAAAGAGGAAATGAAAGATGAAACTTCCCATTTGCACATCTTTCCTTCTAAGCCATTAATGTACATCTTAGCAGTACCTCCTCCTATTGGTAGAAAGAGAGACGATTGCAGCTGCCTTTACACTTCTACTTCGTAAATGTATTGGCCCACGTTTTGTTGTCAATGGCAAATGACCAGTACTCGTCACTTTTATCTGCCCACAGATTTTCTCTAGTTTTTTCTTTGCATTGGAATTTATGACTATTACAGGATTATTATGAAGTTAAAAATCACACAACACCAGGTTATAGTCCAACAGGTTTAATTGGAAGCACACTAGCTTTCGGAGCGACGCTCTTTCATCAGGAATCACCTGATGAAAGAGCGTCGCTCCGAAAGCTAGTGTGCTTCCAATTAAACCTGTTGGACTATAACCTGGTGTTGTGTGATTTTTAACTTTGTACACCCCAGTCCAAATCTCCGGCATCTCCGAATCAGGATTATTATGGTTATTCATGGAAATATTGGACCTGTCTGATCATAAGTTCAGCAATTTTTTCCACTGATTTTACTGTGAGACATTATTGTTTGGGAAGCTGCTGCTGAGGAAACAGGGAACCAGCAACCTCTCGATGCCCTGGTTACCATGTGGACAGTAGACATGAGTCATTTGTAAATAACACTAGGCTGATGGCCTCAGCATTCTTGTGATGACTACATATGGGCCACATTGGGAATAGGTAGGAAGCAATCAATTCATGCAAGATATGCTATAAATTCTTCAAGGAACATTCATCAATTGTTTGAAATGTGTTTATATTCAGTGGATTTATACATTACAATCACACAAACATTTGCTGCAAAACGTTATTGGAATAAATGGATAAATGAAAAATCATGGAACATAGATGTGTCAGCCAATGTTGGTATTACATACAAATGCACTAATGTGGTATTATCACCTTCTTTGGTGTCGCTATTTGCCAGTGGCCATAAAGACTGATTGGAAGCAAGCAATTTCCTCTCTGACCATGTCCAAGGCTACTTTTGTTCTATCTGAAGTTAGTGGGATGTAATTCTCCTCTTTTTTTATCCTAACCCTCCCTGAGAGAGTGCGATGTATTCAGAGATATTATTGAACAGTTATTGTAATTACAGTTTACAGTTGAAGTGTATGCTTTCTCAATCTGCACTCAGTGACTTGTATAGTATCAGCGCTGTTCTCACACACTTCAGAATCTACAGATCCGGTAAAACATTGATCATGAAAAATACTGAAACTAACATAGGAACATAGCAACAGGAATAAGTCATTCAACTCATCAAGCCTGCTCTATAATGGTTGGTCAAATGCTTCCATATCATCTAAATGAAGAGACAAAACTGTAACTTCTTACCTAAAGACATCTCAAAGCTGATTGGTCTGTCGCCAATTTTCCTGTCAATCATTGTTGCCTCAAATATTGTACCAAACAGAAGGAAATCTTGGACAGTTTCTTCATCTGACTGGAAAAGACATTTATTGATTAGGTAGTAATTCTGAAAAGATAGTCTAAATAAAGACATTACAGAATCAGTACTTTTTCCAGTCCTTCGTTTCTTAAATGACTTAAATATTTGTGATAAAGCAAAAAAGAACTTTCTAAAACACCCAATTCTGAATTTTCTAAAATGTGAGAATATTTAATTCAATATGAATCAGACTCTGAATCTCCACCCTACTCATTAAAGGGTAAACAAAGGCAACACTTAACAAGAAAATACTGTCTCGACAACATTTTTTAAAAATCCAAAATTGAAAATGTAGCCAGACAACCACGTTGACGGGGAGGGGTTTTAAGAATCCCTGTCTACCGGGCAATATCTGTGTTACCTCCCCACTCAGGAACACAGAGAGTGGCTGCTGGCACCCTGTCCAGCCATTGGCTGTTTGTCTCCAAGTAGATTCATAGCTTTCTATTACATTGAGCAACTATAGGCTGCATTGTAAAAGATAATGGCCCAGAAAAGATGAATGTTGGAAACTGTAATAAGCTCCATCTAACCTGATGAATTCATACAAGCTTGGTTGGGTATAAGGCACAACATTTTAGAATCTTATGGGGTGCTGACCATATCTAAGAGACACCTAAGATTCAGTGACTGTAGCCAGAATCTTACAGGGGCCTGAACGGTGGAGTCTACGGGGCAAAATATAGCAGCATGAGAAGTCTAATGAGGCCCATTCCCACATCAGGGCAACTCGTTGCATCTTTTAACTAAGGTCTAAATGAGATTCTTGATAGGCAGTGGTGAGTTCTCATTAGGCAGTGCTGAGTTGTCTATTCAATGGAATTATTGCTTGTAGTTGCTAGTAATCCAGAACCCACAAACTAATACTCTCTGGTTATGTATTGAAATCCCACCATGGTAGGTAGTGAAATTTAAATTCACTTTAAAAACTTAGGAATTTAAAACTGGCTTTTTAAATTGCCAATTACTGTAAAAGCCTGACTTTTTTTTCAATTCATTAATGAGGGCGTCATTGGCTAGGCCAGCATTTATTGCCCATCCCTCATTGTCCAGAGGGAAGTTGACAATCAATCACATTGCTATGGGTCTGGAGTCATATGTAGGCCAGACCAGGTAAGGATGGCAGTTTCCTTCCCTAAAAGACATTAGTGAACCAGATGGGTTTTCCCCACAATCAACATTGGCTGCATCATCATTAGACTCTTAATTCCTGATTTTCATTGAATTCAAATTTCACCTCTGCTGTGGTAGGATTTGAAAATGGGATCCCCAAGCATTACCTGCATCTCTGGATTAACAACCCTGTGATAATACCACGAGGTCATCGCCTCCCCCGGATGTCTTCGCTAATGTCCTGTAAGGAAGGAAATCTGCTATTCTTACCTGGTCTGGCCTGTATTGGACTCTAGACCCACAAAAATATGGTTGATTCTTAACTGTCCTCTGAAGTGTTGAGAGTGTGGTGCTGTAAAAACACAGCAGGTCAAGCAGAGTCCGAAGAGCAGGAGAATCGATGTTTCAGGCATAAGCCCTTCATCAGGAATACTCCTCGGATGCTGCCTGACTGCTGTGCTTTTCCAGCACCACACTCTCGACTCTGATCTCCAGCATCTGCAGTCCTCACTTTCTCCCTGTCCTCTGAAGTGGACCGCACAAGCCACTTATACCAAGGAGCTATAGGGGATGGGCAATAAATGCTGCACTCTCCCCCGATGACCACATCACATGAACAAAAAAAATCTTATTAACTTTACATGTCACCTCATTATTATACAGCAGCTCTTCCTACCACCACAGTGAGCAAATTTGACATCAGTGGTTACCTGGCGACCCCAGCTCCAGCCAATGCCTGTGAAGTGCTGCCATGTTCTTAGCATCAAACAGCAGGATTTATAGCCATCACCAGCAACTGACATTGAAAGGCTGATGCAAGGTTGCTTTGCACAACTGGATAGGAACCCAACTCACAGATTGGGCTAGGCTGTACTAAGACTGCTCACTCACTGTCTTGTCACTCACTCATTTAGCACCTAATTGTATGCTTGCACCATTCCTGCCTTGCCAAATAGTGAACTCATTTAACCAGGCAGTCTGCCATGCTCGTCAGCAGTCCTCAGTCAAGTGGGCGGACATCCTGCTGTACGACAGCGTGCTGCGTCAATCTCACACCAGCATCACATGCCAATAGCTTACACAGCAAACAGACTGTATGTGCAGCAAGCAGGCAGCTATGACTCAAAGTCTTAAGGGAACAGTCTTCACTGAAGTACATGGAAGAACCTGTCAAACAGTGGGTGGCATAGTGAATCAAGGGCAGCCTCCAACATCAATCCAGGGGTTTGGGCACAGTCAAGTATCCAGCTGTGGTGTTCTTAGTCAGGGAGTCTGTGTCTCTGCAATCTGAGGATTGGCTAATGCTCCACAGCATCCAGTCCAGAGGCTCCGGCTCACTTGGTTGGGGACAGAATCAGTCAGGGGCCTGGGACATTCTTATCTGTGGCTATCCATTTGGGTTACGTAAGGGTTTGGGCCACAGTCAGTCCATCAAGTCCTTCAATGGAAGCTAAGGGGAAACAAGAGTTTTGGAGGTTGCAAGGGGATCACTGCCTTGGAAACAGGCCCAGGGACATAATCATGGGAGTTGGGGACTGTAGGCTGAGGGGTAGAGGGAGGTGACAATGGCGAAGGAGGCAATGGCATGTATAAGGGGGTGTACCGTAGAACATGGATGACAACAGAGTCATGTGGGGTGAGGTGGTTCTCATGCAGGACAATCCTGGCTTCAAGCAGGAGGGCGATATGTGGGAAGGACACCTCAAAGGCCAGGAGCTGTGGAAGGGCAGGCAAGGACACATGTTGACAAGTCTGATTCCAACAAAAGGCCTTGTGATTTCAATCAAACTTGAAAATAGTTACCATGTGTAATAAATCTAATAAACAAAGTTAAAACTGCAACCTCATTCCATTTTGAAGTTTCATGCCCTTTCCCTCGGATTAATGTGAAAAAAACAACTGGTGATTGTAAAACAAACCCAAGAAGATGTCTCTATTGATTCTACTTCAACTTCAGTAGAATTTGTCTTATTAGAAGAGTTAGAGGATTTGGATTCTTCAGATGTGGCAGATGTCTTCTGTTCTTTTCCAAATTTAGTATCTTTAGGTACAATCTTCAACTCCTTTGTAAGCTTAGAGAATTTGGAATCAGTTGCGCCCACTGACAGAATCTCCACTGCAATTTCAATCAGGAGCCGGCCCCTGAATGATACTCCTTCTCCAAAGCCTTCATTGAGCTCCTGGTTATCGTCCAGTAGGGTATAATTGCGAGTTGAGCCATACAAATTGATCCATGCTGGTCCAAAAGTTGGCAAAAACCCTGAAAGGTTAAAAAAGCTTTTTGTTTCACATCACTTCTCAATTTTTGAATATTACTTTCTTATTTCATGATTCTAATTGCATGCTTGCATCTAATTGCATGCTTGCATCATTCCTGCCTTGCCAAGTAGTAATGTCATTTAACCAGGCCCAGGCACCTAATCATGAGAGTTGGGGACTGTAGGCTGAGAGGTAGAGGGAGGTGACAATTGCAAAGGAGGCAATGGAATTTATAAGAGGGTGTAACATAGAACATGGATGACAACAGAGTCATGTGAGGCAGGGTGGTTCTCATGCAGGACAATCCTGGCTTCAAGCAGGAGGACGATGTCTTTACTATCTGCATCCCATTAGCTCTGCAGAGGTTGATTTCAATGACTTCCCTCCTGTATATTTTCTTAATCCCTTCGTTTACAACATTCAACCACATCTTGAAGCAATTTAAAGGATCATTTTCAATGTCTTTACCCATGCCTAATTCCACAACTAAATTATTTATTGCAGAATCTTGTGGGGTCATTTCTTAAGAGATGTGGTTTTCACTTGCAAGGCATTTATTGCCCATGTCTAATTGCCCTTCAACTTCATGGCTAACAGGGCCATCTCAGAGAACAGTTAAAAATCAATCACATTCCTGTGCTACTGGAGTTACATGTAGGACATGTAGGACAGACCAAGTAAGGATGGCAGATTTCCTTTCGTAAAGAAGATTAGTGAACCACATGAGTTTTTATGATGATTGCTGTCATTTCTGACAGATACTATTACTGAAACTATCTTTATAGATTTCTTCATTGTATTTAAATTTGATGGGCTGATGTGTTCGATGAATGTTGAGACCAAAGCATTATTTGGGTTTTTGCGCTGTTAGTCCAATCACATTCCTATGATACTATCATCTCCCTCAAGATTACATTCAATAACTTGGAGTTTTACTCCATTACAATGAACGATTTGCTTAAACTAGTTATGTCAGGTTTGCATAACTGCTGGAAATTTTAATGCCATCAACTCAAGTTTTTCTCCCTTCAAAAGAAAACAAATCTATTTTCTAAGCCAGGGTCTAGGTTCTTGTCTCAGGGAACCAGGGAAACTTATTTAGGGCTCTATTCCTGCTATATTTTTTCCTCTTCGAGATGTAGAAAGGGAGAGGTTGGATTGCAAGTCCCATAATGCAATGCAGGATGAGTACAGGGGGTAGTGTGGGAGCAGAGGTGTACTGGTTAGAAGGCCCACCTTGGTGGCACAGTGGTTAGCACTGCTGCCTCACAGCGCCAGAGACCCGGGTTCAATTCCCGCCTCAGGCGACTGACTGTGTGGAGTTTGCACGTTCTCCCCGTGTCTGCGTGGGTTTCCTCCGGGTGCTCCGGTTTCCTCCCACAGTCCAAAAATGTGCAGGTCAGGTGAATTGGCCATGCTAAATTGCCCATAGTGTTAGGTAGGGGGTAAATGTAGGGGTATGGGTGGGTTTCGCTTCGGCGGGTCGGTGTGGACTTGTTGGGCCGAAGGGCCTGTTTCCACACTGTAAGTAATCTAATCTATAGCTGTCCAGCTCCCAACATTATTTGTTAACACCGTGAACCTCACATCAACAACCTCCAATGGCCTCTTATATCACCATGAGTCCCTTCTTTATATCTCCTCATCTCCTCCTACTCCTCATATCACCCTAAGTTCCATGTCCCCTCAAATAGCCATGCCCTCCTCATAGCTCCCGTGCCTCTATTTATCCAATGTGGCCATACAACCAGAGTCCACTGTCAGCTTTCAACAGGGTGTCTTTAAAATGGACATTAAAACATACCACCAATTATAAAACTGGTATCCAAGTACACCACACTGAAAAAAAATTCTCCTTCATAAAAATATATATTTTTTTAATTCCCTCAAGTGGTCAGCCTATCCTAAAACAAGCATTTCTTCAATTACTACATCAAGGATAGATAATATTTTTAGAACTTCTTATAGCAATCAATCTAAATCTGAACAATACCCCAATTACATTTGTGGGTGTAGAGTTTTGGAAACACAAATTAGTATAAATAAAAAACAGAGCTATAAAACAAACCATTGCAACTCCTGAGGAAAAGAAACTAAAACAATAGATGGTGCTTCAGTTCCATTTCAAAGCAGATTATCCGTCAATCAAATGCGTGGAACTCAGCTTTATTTTTAAAGTTAAGGACCTTGCAACATTTAAATCACAGCCACAACTGCAAGAAAGACAGTTTCCTACTGTTTGGAATGCATAATAGCATTTTCTAAGGTTAATGTACTCTAGCACATCCTGATACTTAAATAATGCTGGTTGATTTAATGGATAATTTACCTTTACTGACAAGGTCTTATGATGCATCACCACAGTTCAAACACATTTACATTACAATACAATGTCTAACACTGTCACCTGAAATTATCAAAACATTTAACATTTAAAGGTCAGAATGTCACAAATCCTCAGTACACTTGCCCCAATGATCATGAATTTGCCAATTTGGTTACTTTTTTAATTAGCACTTCCAGAACCGGTCCAAACACAAAGATATTGAGGGATAGAAGATATTCAGATTTGCTATAGTATTGCCAATGGTGGCCCCAACATCAGAAGAGTGTGCACAGGGTCACAACCTAAGGCATTACCAACTATAGAAAATGGCACATGAAAGTAAAGCAAGGTTTGAACTGCATATTTTGAAATTACTAGCAGAAGTGTTTTAAGATTGATTCCCCTCCTAACCTCATTCACACCTCCATCACCAAATGGGAATCTAGCCCACGACTTTAAGGAAGTTATCCAGAACAAAAAATCCTTAATTTTTCATCAGTTTTCCCTCTCAAGGGTTAATCAAATCCTTCCTATTATTCAATGAGCAGTAAATGTACACTTTATGACCAGAGTCAAACTATATTTTAAAGAGGTTTTTCTGAAATCGTATACCTTATGTGAAGACTCACCCCTCAGAAACACAGATCAGACAATTTTGTAACACTTTCCACAACCCTCCATCTATTCAAATTAATGTTTGGAAACTTTTAGAGGGTGCACCCAAATTGCTAATTGTAATGGCAATCAGTGTGATTCTCAGGCAAGAGTAAAGCTGAGGACAATCACCCTCTTTAACATTCATAATTTGACTGTCACTGTTCTAATGAATCTCAATATCATTTTTTCTTCACAGCCACAATACAACTTGCAGATCTGTTGAAATCTGAAGAATTCATTTGAAAGTCTTAAGTATATGAACAAAAAAATTAGCAGTATTCACAACAAAAAGACCGTCAATATATGTGACGGTTCAAAATATTGAGCACTTAACAGTTCACAAACAAAACATTAATTTCAATTAAAGGTTTAAGTGAATATTTTGATTTTTTTTACTGAGAGATTTTACAAACGGGAATTAACCTTTATCTCCATCCTGTTCATTTGATATTTTCTTCAAGTCAATGTAATGAGTTCCTACGGCAACATCATTAACATTCCCTTCATCCCAAACCTGAATTTTGACTCGCCGACAAAGTGGTGGAAACATTTCTTTGAAAATGATCTGTTCATTCCAGACAGGGTCAGCACAACTTTTCTGTACAGATGTTCGGCCCTGATGAGTAGAAAGAAGGTGACAGTAAACAAAAAGGTACGTCATAACAGAAGTGGAGAAAATAAATCAGTCCATATCAACACTGATCACATTCCCTGTGGGCCTTCAAAAGAACCACAGTCAGCAAAATTCAAGCACATTTGGAATCTGGATTTGGGGTCAGCAGCAGTCACATTTAAATGATTATATAAGTCACACAGGACAGCAGTTACATATTGTGTCTAAAACATTTTTTCAGTGTATATTGAAGAGATACAAATTTCTGTGGTGCAGGAATACATGACAAAAACATTAAATACCGTAGTAACCTCAAGCAGTGCAGGAATTGAACCCATGCTATTGGCATCACAAATCAGCCATCCAGCCAACTAAGCTAACACTCACCACATAGCCCCCCACCAAAGTTTATAGAATTTTGAAAGATGGCCACAATTGCATCCATTATTTCTAAGACCAATTCCCTAAAAGCATGTAAATGACCAGGCTCTGTGGTTTATTAGCCTTTAAGCCAATCGTTCTTCCAACACTATTAATGTTTTTTTTTTCAGTTCCCCCTCTCATTAGATCCTGTATTCCCCAAGATTTTTGGGTTTATATTTGCGTCATCTTTTGTGGCGACAAACCAAAGTATATATTAAATTTGTCTGTTAAATCTTTGTTCTCCTGTTTCTGATTTTAATGGACCTATTGCTGGGCCTCTGCTGAGATATTGCTGGGCCTCTTGCTGAGATATTTGTATCACAGGTATCAACATTTCTGTCTCACTCTTGCTACAATTCACCACCAAAGCTCAATGTAAGCTGGAGGAACAGCATGTCATGTTATGCCTGGGTACATTAAAGCCCTCAAGACTGAACATGAGTTTAACAATTTCAGAGTGTGATCACTTTCCTCGATGTTCATTACCCAGATTCTTTCAATGTGGGTTTCTCTTAGCACAACCAACAACTTTTTAAACTATTCCCTGTTCCTGTTATCATTAATTCAGCTTTACTGCAATCAGCAATGCCTTTGGGTGCTTCCCCTTTTATTCTCTCTCCCTGGGTACTGTCTCGAGCAATTTGCGTCACTTCTTTCTATGCCTCTAGCTCCACCCCCTATTATCAGCATAAGCACTCCCCTTTTCTAGCTGCTTTCAGTTCTGAGAAAAGGGCACAGATCTCAAAACATTGACTCTATTTTTCTATGAATGTTGTCAAGTTTCGCCAACAGTTTCAGTTTTTGTTCCTTCACTGTACCTTTGCTGCAGATATCACAGGCAATTTTAACACTTTATGATCTCATTTATATTTGAAAGAATTATTGATGTACATTTAAGACATGAAGTTCCAGATTACAGAGGAGGAAGTGCTGGATGTCTTGGAACGGGTAAAGGTGGATAACTCCCCAGAACCAGATCAGATGTACCCGAGAACTCTGTGGGAAGCTAGAGAAGTGATTGCTGGGCCTCTTGCTGAGATATTTGTATCATCGATAGTCACAGGTGAGGTGCCGGAAGACTGGAGGTTGGCAAACATGGTGCCACTGTTTAAGAAGGGTGGTAAGGACAAACCAGGGAACTATAGACCAGTGAGCCTGAACTCGGTGATGGGCAAGTTGTTGGAAGGAATCCTAAGGGACAGGATGTACATGTATTTGGAAAGGCAAGGACTGATTAGGGATAGTCAACATGGCTTTGTGCATGGGAAATTATGTCTCACAAATTTGATGGAGTTTTTTAAAGAAGTAACAAAGAGGATTGATGAGGGCAGAGCAGTAGAAGTCTATATGGACTTCAGTAAGGCATTCGACAAGGTTCCCCATGGGAGACTGATTAGCAAGGTTAGATCTCATGGAATACAGGGAGAACTAGTCATTTCGATACAAAACTGGCTCAAAGTAGAAGACAGAGGGTGGTGGTGGAGGGTTGTTTTTCAGACTGGAGGCCTGTGACCAGAGAAGTGCCACAAGGATCGGTGCTGGGTCCTCTACTTTTTGTCATCAAATGATTTGGATGTGAGCATAAGAGGTACAGTTAGTAAGTTTGCAGATGACACCAAAATTGGAGGTGTAGTGGACAGCAAAGAGGGTTACCTCAGATTACAACAGGATCTTGACCAGATGGGCCAATGGGCTGAGAAGTGGCAGATGGAGTTTAATTCAGATAAATGAGAGGTGCTGCATTTTGGGAGAGCAAATCTTAGCAGGATTTATTCAGTTAATGATAAGGTCCTAGGGACCGTTGCTGAACAAAGAGACCTTGGAGTGCAGGTTCATAGCTCCTTGAAAGTGGAATCGCAGGTAGATAGGATAATGAAGAAGGTGTTTGGTATGCTTTCCTTTATTGGTCAGATTATTGAGTATGGGAGTTGGGAGGTCATGTTGCGGCTGTACAGGACATTAGTTAGGCCACTGTTGGAATATTGCGTGCAATTCTGGTCTCCTTCCTATTGGAAAGATGTTGTGAAACTTGAAAGGGTTCAGAAAAGATGTACAAGGATATTGCCAGGGTTGAAGGATTTGAGCTATTGGGAGAGACTGAAAAGGCTGAGGCTGTTTTCCCTGGAGCTTCGGAGGCTGAGGGGTGACCTTATAGAGGTTTACAAGATTATGAGGAACATGGATAGGGTAAATAGGCAAAGTCTTTTCCCTCGGGTCAGGGAGACCAGAATTAGAGGTCATTTCAACTACCCATCCTGCCCAGATACTGCCAGTGAGCTAAATCAATCCTTGGATTTTAACATAAACAGCATAACATAATAGAAGATAAAATGCCTAGTCATCCACTCTGAGTCATCCAATTCATGAATAATGAATTAGGTTAGATAAAAGTAAATAGGAGGTAACAAAGTCTATTTTGATTTCAAGTTGCAATCCTGTTGTTAGGTTTGCAGAATTGTGCAATGAACTTGCGAATAAACAAACAGAGAAATAACTTGAAAGATAGTAAATACCCTTTGACCAGAAAAGGTGACAATGACATATGGATCCACAAAATCCTTGCTGTCTCCAATGAATGCTTTTGTTACATTTGCCACGAGACTAGAATTCATCTTCGGCAATCCCTGAGCTTTGTAAATCTTGACAAAAAACCTTGCCCATGGTCTCTCTGTCGGAAATCCAACTGGAATAAGTAAATTCCTAACACAAACCAAAAATTGTGTTATAAATAAAAATGTAATGACTTTTATGTTTTATTGAAGAAGCAAATAGTGACTGAAACACAAAGCTGTTTAAAATTAAGTTGTAATATGAAGTAGGATATTTGGTGCTGGGTACTCAGAATCTTAGAAATACTGGCTGCAAGGATTAGATTAGATTACTCAGTGTGGAAACAGGCCCTTCGGCCCAATAAGTCCACACCGACCCGCCGAAGCGCACCCACCCAGACCCATTCCCCTACATTTACTGCTGCACCTAACACTACAGGCAATTTAGCACAGCCAATTCACCTGACCTGCACATTTTTGGACTGTGGGAGGAAACCGGAGCACCCGGAGGAAACCCATTCAGACACGGGGAGAATGTGCAAACTCCACACAGTCAGTCGCCTGAGGCCGGAATTGAACCCGGGTCTCTGGCGCTGTGAGGCAGCAGTGCTAACCACTGTGCCACCGTGCCACCCCATTTCTATTCAAAATGAGTTTGACAGTCTCATAGGAACATTGAAAACAGGAACAGGAGTAAGCCATTTGAACCTGTTCCACCATTCAATGAGGTCATGCCTTTGGCCCAGAGTTTATCCCTTCATACCTGAGATAAAGTTTTGTTAAACAATCTCAGATTTAAAAGTATATTGATCCAGTATCCATTGCCATTTCTGGAAGAGAGTTCCAAACATCTACCACCCTTTGGGTGTGAAAGTGCATTTCTCCTGTTAGGTCTGGCCCTAATGTTTAGACTATGCCCCTAGTTCTAGAATCCTCAACCAGTGGAAATAATTTAACTTTATCTACCTTGTCTTTTCCTGTTAACATCTTGAAGATTTTGATCAAATCACTCCTGACCTTCCAATCCTTGAGAAAACAGGCTTATTTGTATAATCTCTCAAAATTTAACCCCCGAAGTCCAGGTTTCATTGGTCTAAGGCCAATATATCCTTCCTAAGGTATGGTGCCAAGATCTGCTCACAGTACTCCAAAAAGGTTGCACAGTTACCACATAATTTCCACGTCCTTATACTCCAGTCCTCCAGATATAAAGAATATCATTCCATTAGCTTTCTTTATTATTTTCTGCACCTGTTTCTGTATTTTTAAAGATCTGTGCACCTCCCAAGTTTCTTTGGTCAGACACTGTCAAAAATCATCAAAAGATTCAATGAGGTTTTTCAGCCCTGGCCTACCCGTTATGAATTTATGCTAACTTTTGCTGACCAACTGAAAATTTTCACAGTGTTCAACTACACATCCTGGATCATAGACTCCAACAATTTCCACACCACAGATGCCAGGCCAACTGGTCTGTAATGCCCTGATTTTCCTCTTCCACCCTTTTAAAAGGCGGAGTGAAATACAATTTTCCAATTCAGAGGGGTGACTCCTGTATCTAGGGAACTCTGAAAGATTATAGTTAGAGCGTATATAAAGTGCTCCTCCACTTCATGCAACAGCTTCAGATGGCAATCATTAACTCCTAGTAATTTGACACTCTTTAGTTCCATTACTTTCCTCATTAGCAATGTTTTACTTATGTTAGTGTTACTCAGTGCCTGTTCCCAATCCACTACTTATTTCCTTGGGGCTACAGGCAAGCTATCCTTTTTTCTGTAAATATTGAGGGAAAGTGACAATTCAACACGTCTGCCATTTCCCAATAGTCATTGACATTATCCCCACTTTCAGCCTTTAGAAGGCTTCCTCTAGTAAAACATCCTCTTATTGATTTTGATGTCCCCGGAAAGTTTCCTTTTCATAATACCATTTCGTAGATGTGATACTGCTTTGTGGCCATTTCCTTGTCTTTGTATCTTTCCCACTCAGAAGGATTCATGCAGCTTTTTTGCACTTTTGTGAGCCCTTCCTTTTAGTTTTATGCTATACCTTATCTTTTTCAGTTGTCCATAGTTGCTTCTTTCTGTGAAGTGTAGCTTTCCCTATAACTGGTATAAACTGGTTTGTATCGTGTTTTTTTAAACATCCTCCACTGTTGTGTTAGTAGATTTTCCAAGTTTACTATGGGCAGTCTCTGGCTCATCTCAAGAAAGTTGGTCTAACCTAAATCTAAAATTCTAGTAGCTGATTTGTGTTTCTCGCTTTCAAATGTTACTTTGAACTTGATCTTGTTATGATCACTATTTGATGACAATTACGTTTCACTGATCATAGGCCTGAATGGACAAACTGCTCCAGACTCATGCACTTCTCGGCTGCCATATCACTGACAAGTCTAATTACAAATAGTGTACAAAAGAAGAAAGAATATCATGCTGACACATGGACTATTGGAAGAACAGAGAAGATATGACCCTGCATCCTTTATATTGCAGCTGACCTCGAATTGTTTTCTGCTGACCCTCATGCCTGAATTGGAACATGTCCCAATCATTGGCACTTAAACCAGTGTCTTCGGTTTGATAGTTTTAAATTGAAATTCCAATTCACTATCTTAAGGGAAAAGGGATTAATTTGGTTCAAAAAGAAGTTTTCAAGATGTTCATTTTCACATGAACAAACATTAAACACAAACTTTACGCCTGCTTCGAGAAAATCATGTTTTACCTGTTACTCAGGATAAATTGCTACATTATAATTCATTAATTTGGATAGATAATTTTAGAAAAACACCACAGCTCAATTAACATTTGAAATCAAGGCAATAAGTGAACATTTCAGGCAAACACTTCATCAGGTACGTTCTAATGAAAAAATACACATGGCTATCTTGTCTGTTTACAGAAGCTTCCTTCATTTGCTTTGTATACCAGTGTTTCCAAAGGGGATGGAGGTTATTTCAGATTCCAGCACTGGCATTTCCTTCACTTCTGTTTCCTTTTAGTTGCATGCAGGTTTTAAGCTGAGCATATTTGTGCTCTCTCTCCAACAGCGAGTGCTAGTCATGGTGTTTCATCAGAGACATTAGGGATGGAGTTGGAGTGAGCTAGTTCTTGGGGTGGGGAATCCGTGTTCCTGGCTGGCGGAGTCCCCTCTTCCTTGCACAATTTTCTGAATTTTGATTTTTATTGTCACAATATCTGATTGTGCTGTTGCCATTTCCAGGTCCTACAGACCCACATCATTATTTCCTTTCATCTCCCGTTGCAATCCCTTGGACTTGCCCCGATATCCCCTTTCTTACTGAGCCTCTTCTGCCTTTCACCCTATCATAGATTTTCCCCTTTCACTCTTTCCCCTCACTCTGTATAAAGGTATTTGCATTCTTCTAGTTCTGATGACAGGCTAGTAAACCAGAAACACTAACTGTGTTTTTCTCTCTGCCACTACTCTCTGACATGCTAACCATTTCTAGCACTTCTAACTCAATTTTGTTTTCATTTCCTTTCCTTTCTCGCAAAGGAATGAAAGAATAACCATACTTTTCGATTTCTTCCTCAGTCGATTCAGCGGTTTTCAAAGAAGGGGGTGCACTGTCACCTTTCCCAGTGACACAGATGTCACACTTAAGGTAGCCTTTCACTCCAGTTTTGATATCACTAGGATCGGTTAGAGGTGCCCACTTGTTGCAGAATTGATGGCCTGTAGGAAGGAGAAGAGAAAAAGTTAATTCAGTACGCTGACTTTAGTTCTTTTTATGAAATTTTCAATAACAAATCATAATTACAAAATTGCTGTATTGATGCAATTATTACAGCATTAAAGCAAACCACGGGGTCCTTTGAATATTATGCTAAAAGGATGGATTTTTAAAATAATATTCATTCATAGGAAGTAGGCATTGCAGGAAAGGGCAATATTTAGTGCCAATTCCTAAATACCCCAAGTGCACCAAATTGGTGGTCAGACTCTTTCCTGACCAAGACAAGACGCAGAGATGACCTGGTCACACGAGGAACAGCTCACATTGTGACACTGGCAATCCATATTCTGAACTCTTGCCCCGAGAGATCAGTTCCTGTTGGAATTACAATTAGTCACCATGCATCAGCCATTGAGTGGATTGTTCACCTCAGCACTGAATTGACACTGCTTTCCTGGCCACATTGCTGTGGGCGACTGAGTTCCAGAATTTTAGTTTGCTGGACAGCTGGTTTACATAGACTAACATCAACAGCACAGGTTCAATTCCTGCACCAGCTGAGGTTACCATGGAAGACCCACTTTCCCAATCACATCTTTCATGCTCGGCATGATGACCCCCAAGTTAAACCACTGCCAATTGTCTATCTCCCTAATGGGTTCTCAAGGGACCATGGTAACTTGGACAGATCACTGGAAACTGCAGCTTTCTCACGAAAACCAAGTCCGGTGGCATGAGCCCCATCTAGGGAATTAATCCGTCATTCGGGATTGGGAGAATACAGCAGGAAAAATGTTCCAGCATGGAATCCAGGTTCTGAGTGGGAAATAAGTATCAGGAGGAAGATGGAAAATACAAGAGAAATTACGAGATCAGGTTAGGAAAGAAAAACAAGAGGATATTTAGTACGTATAGAATTAAAATGAAAGAATTGTCATTATCAATCTTGGTTAGTCTTTCTTTAGTAAATAATGTGCATTAAAAGACATTCTAATTTCAAATGGCATGCACTGAAATTTTTCTCTCACATTCAAAATAATGAAATGCCATAGAAACCCTAAAGCATGAAAACAGGCCATTTGGAAACAAGTCCACATCAACACTCCAAAGAGTACCCAACCCAAACCCAATCCCCTACCCTAATACTCTGCATTTCCCATGGCTACACCTAAGCTACACATCCTTGAACACTGTGGGAAATTTAGCATGGCCAATCCAACTTTGGACATGTGGGAGGAAACCAGAGCACCCAGCAGAAACCTGCACAGATATGGAGAGAATGTGCAAACTCCACAGAGACAGTCGCCCGAGGTTGGAATATAACCTGGGTCCTGGTGTTGAAGGGGCACACTGGAGCTCCCAGTCAGCGCCCATTTCAATTCCCCCAACAACTCCCTTTCTGATATGATCATCATTGGCCTCCTCCATTGCCAAAACAAACCACAGCACCTAAGGAGGAACAACACCTTATCTTTCGCCTGGGCATCCTGCAGCCCGAAGGACTCAACACTGAGTTCTCCAATTTCAAATAACCTACCAGCCCCTCCTCCTCACTGCCACTGCTCCCACCACCAACTGGATCCATTCCTCCCACTGACCAACCAGGTCATACCCTCTACCTGTCTTCACCTAACCCCACTTCACCACCCTGCCCCCGCCTTCCTCTTTATGTGCAGCTACCCCATACCCACCCCTCGTCCTGAAGAAGGGTTACACGCGAAACGTTGACTACTGCATCTCCTGATGCTGCCTGGCTTGCTGTGTTTTTCCAGCCTCCTGCCTGTCCCTGGTCCTGTGAGGCAGCAGTGCTAACCACTGAGCCACCATGTTGCATTAAGGAAAAGTTTGTAAATAACTGCTTCTTAGATGTAAATGTACCAATGACACACAAAGATTGTTGAAGCAATGATGTGGACTCGTGATTTGAAGATAAGACTATACTTAGATACATTTACTGGGAGGTTAAATGCAGCACATCGTAATCCTACGACTGCTGCTTCAGATTTCCCTCCAGTCAAGACAATAGTACATTAATTCCCCTTGAGGCAGTGATGATTGATGGTAATTTAAGATACAAACTGTTAAAGGTATAAAATATACGACCTTTCACTCAGCCATTACACAGACCCACCAATCTGCTCCATTCACCCCTATAGCTTTGAACTGACAGCAATTGAATATACCTGGTTCATTGTAAACTGTTCCCACATCCAGTTTAAAAGACCCAATCAGTGTTCCACGGATCAGTTTGGAATGCCAAACCTGCACAATGACATCAGCATTTAGGGAAATAGCAAATGAGTGAAAACACTTAATGAAAAATTCAAACTGTGATATTTAGAAAAGTAGTAACAAGACATTCTGTTTTAATCCTCTACCCATTTATTAAATCATGGGAAGCTTTGATCATTTCATTTACTGACAGTTCCTTATTCCTATGATGGTCCATTTTACATCTTTCTATTTAGAAATAAGAACAAAAGCCGGGAAGCTATAATAAACATGAATGAAACACTGGTTCAGCCTTAGCTGGAGTATTTTGTCCAGTTATAAAGTCATAGAGTTATACAGCACAGAAACATACACTTCGGTCCAACTCATCCATGCCAAACAGACATCCTGCTCTAACCTAGTCCCATTTGCCTGCATTTGGCTCATATCCCTCCAAACCCTTTCAATTCACATACACATCCAGATGCATTTTAAATGTAATTGTACCCATCTCCACCACTTCCTCTGGCAGCTCATTCTATACTGGCTATACAGGCAGGAGGCTGGAAGAACACAGCAAGCCAGGCAGTATTTGGAGCTGTAGAAGTTGACATTTTGAGTGTAACCCTTCTTGAGGACTGGGGGTGGGTGTGGAGTAGCTGTAGATACAGTGGGAGGCGGGGCAGGGTGGTGAAGTGGAAATAGGTGAAGGCAGGTAGAGGGTGCAGCCTGGTTGGGCAATGTGAGGAATGGATCTGGTGGGTGGCAGAAAGAGAGAGGGGCTAGGAAGGGAGTCGGGAGATGGGGACAGAGGTTATTTGAAATTGGAGAACTCAATGTTGAGTCCTCTGGGCTGTAGGATGCCCAGGTGGAAGATAAGTTGTTGCTCTTCCAATAGGCACTATAGTTTCTTTTGGCTACGCCAATAGGCACCTATGGTGAGAAGGCAGGGGAGTGACTTAAGGCGCCTTAATCCTGCAGTGAGCTAGAATGGAGATGACAGGCCAAGTGGCCTCCTACTGTGCTATAACATTCTCTGCTTCATTGGAAATAGCAAGTTTGAATGAGGTAACAAACTGCTGACTCACTGGTCCTCCATTTACCTGAATGCAATATGTTTAATCTTCTGCTTCTAGTTCTACATCTAGCTGATAAACATCTCTCAGCCAATCTCACTTCGTTGAAATTGTAATAAGATCCCATTATAGCATATTTGGCAATTGAAACTTTGCAGCATCTTTTATCTCATCATTTACAGAAAGCAATTTGAAATATGTATAATAATGTGATTACTTACTGAAAGCCGAATGATTCTGTCAAACAATATTTCTGATGGACCAATGTAATCAAACACAAAGTACTGTGAAGAGAAAATAATTAATGAATGTTGTTATAGTGAATATTTCATGTCGTTCTGCCATACAGGCCCACATCAGCTCAACGATATCAGAAGCACCAGAATTGTAACTGTAACTTAATCTGATATAATAGGACACTTGAGAAAGGAGCATTAATGCATGGATCAGGCTTTTCTTCCTTGCTTGATCCCAGCTTCTAAATGTTTTCTTACTGTTCACAGAGACAAAACTAAAATCTCTGAACATAAGAAACAGGAGCAGGAGTACGCCATTAACGCCTCAAGCTTGCACCAGAATTCAGTAAGCATCATCTAAGTTACATCTTCCCACAGATTCCCTACCTCACTTGATATCCTCTATATCTAAAAATCTAGCAATCTCTGACTTGAATTGATTCAACAACTGAGCATTTACAGTTCTCATTGGGAGACAATTTCATCGAAGTTTTGCAATATTTCAGTGAAGAGATTTGTCTATACTAAATAGTTGATCCCGTATTCTGAGATTGTGATTCCTTGCTCTGGATTCCCCAGCCAGGAGAAACAGTTTCCTGGGTCTCTCCTGTCAGGGCCTTAAGGGTTTTCTACTAGTCAATCTCACCTCAAAGGACAGTCTCCTTATCTTGAGAATCAATCTATTCAACATTCACTGCACTTCCTCCAAGGCAAGCATATTCTTCCTTTGGAATGGAGACCAGGTTCAGGTCTAGTCTCACCAAGGCTTTGTTTGACCATCTATGTGGCAACTTAATTGTTAAACTGATTAAACAAGATGACCATTCTCGATAATACATACTATAATATATAAAGTAAACACAATAGAAACATAATTCCAGTAAAACAGTAACAGTTTAGATGCAACCTCAAGAATGTTTTAACAATATTATTTGACATTGCTATTATCCAGATATAATTTTCAATATTCAATAATTTTCAGTAAGAACAGAGAAGATGGTAAAGAGAAAGGTGTGACATTGTTAATCAAGGGTAGTATTACAGCAGCTGAGATAATGTTTGAGGACTCATTCACTGAGGGAGTTTGGGCTTAGGTTAGAAACAGGAATGAAGAGGTCACCCTGTTGGGAGTTTTCTATATGCCTCCGAATTGTTCCAGGGATGTAGAGGAAAGGATTGCAAAGATGATTCTCGATAGGAGCGAGAGTAACATGGTAGTTGTTGTGGGGTCTTTAACTTCCCAAATATCGACTGGGAATACTATAGTTCAAGTTGTTTAGATGTGTCCATTTTGTTCAATGTGTGCAGGAGGGTTTTCTGACACAGTATGTAGATAGGCCTAGAACGGGCAATGCCATATTGGATTTGGTACTGGGGAATGGACTTGGCCAGGTGTTAGATTTGGAGGTAGGTGAGCACTTTGGCAATAGTGACCATATTCGGTTATGTTTACAATAGCAATAAGCAAGAATAGGTATATACTGCAGGGAAAGAGGTATAACTGGGGGAAAGGCAATTATGATGTGATTAAGCAAGATTTAGGATGCATAGGATGGGGAAGGAAACTGCAGGGGATGGATACGTTTGAAATATGGTGCTTATTCAAGGAACAGCTACTGCGGGTTCTTGATAAATATCAGGTAGGGACATGGTTGTTGAGAGAGGAAGCCATGGTTTACTAAAGAAGTTGAAGCTCTTGTCAAGGGAAAGAAGAAGACTTATGTGAGGATGAGGCATGAAGGCTCAGTTAGGGGGCTAGAGAGTTATAAATTAGCCAGAAAGGATCTAAAAAGAGAGCTAAGAAGAGCCAGGAGGGGACAAGAGAAGTTTTGGCGGATAGGATCAAGGAAAACCCTAAGGCATTCTCTCAGTATATCAGGAAGAAAAGAATGACTAGAGTAAGATTAGGACCAATCAAAGACAGTAGGGGGAAGTTGTGTGTGGAATCTGAGGACACAGAGGACATAATTAATACTTTTTATCAGTTTTCACATTGGAAAAGGGCAATGTTAGTGAGAAATGGAGATACAGTTTACTAGATTAGATGGGATTGCGGTTGACAAAGAGGAGGTTTTAGCAATTTTGGAAGATCTGAAAATAGATAAGACCCTGGGGCTGGATGGGATTTATCCTCAGATTCTCTGGGAAACCAGAGTCTTTGGCTTTGATCTTTATGTCATCATTGTCAACAGGATTAGTGCCATGCACTGGAGGATAGCAAATGTTGTTCCCTTGTTTAGGAAAGGGAGTCAGGACAACCCTGGTAATTATAGGACAGTGAGCTTTACTTCGGTTGTGGGTAAGATGTTAGAAAAGGTTATAAGAGATAAGATTTATAATCATCTGGAAAGGAATAATTTGATTAGGGATGGTCAACATGTTTTTGTGAAGGGTAGATGATGCCTAACTAACTTTATTGAGTTCTTCAAGAAGGTGACAAAACAGGTGGATTAAGGTAAAGTAGTTGATGGGATGTATATGAACTTTAAGGCATTTGATAAAGTTCCACACAGTAGGCTATTGCACAAAATAAGGAGTTTCGGGATTGAAGGTGATTTAGCTGTTTGGATCAGAAATTGGCTAACTGAAAGAAAACAGGGTGGTGGTTGATGGGAAATGTTCATCCTGGAGCTCAGTTACCAGTGGTGTGCTGCAAGGATCTGTTTTAGGGCCACTGCTGTTTGTCATTTTTATAAATGATCTGGATAAGGGCATAGAAGGATAGGTTAGTAAATTTGCATATGACACTGAGTAGGCAGAGGATGTTGAGGATAGTGTTGAAGGATGTTGTGGGTTACAGAGGGACATAGATAAGATGCAGAGCTGGGCTGAGAAGTGGCAAGTGGAGTTTAATGCTGAAAAGTGTGAGGTAGTTCGCTTCGGAATAAGTAACAGGAATGCAGAACACTGGGCTAATGGTAAAATTCTTGGCAGTGTAGATGAACAGAGAGATCTTGGTGTCCAGGTGCATAAATCCCTGAAAGTTGCCACTCGGGTTGATAGGGTTGTTAAGAAGGCATATGGTGTGTTGCCATTTATTGGTAGGGGGATTGAGTTTCGGAGCCATGAGGTCATGCTTCAGCTGTACAAGAGACTGGTAAGGCCTCACCTGGAGTATTGCATGCAGTTCCGGTTACCACATTATAGCAAGGATGTGGAAGCTTTAGAAAGGGTTCAGAGGAGATTTATTAGGATGCTGCCTGGTATGGAAGGAGAATCTTACAAGGAAAGGCTGAGGGAACTGAGGCTGTTTGCGTTGGAGAGAAGAAGGTTGAGAAGTGACTTAATCGAGACGTATAAGATAATGAGAGGGTTAGATAGGGTGGCAGTGAGACCCTTTTTCCTCGGATGGTGAAGGCTAAGACAAGGGGACATAGCTTTAAATTGAGGTCTGATAAATTTGGGGCAGATAGGGGTAATTTAGGAGTAGTTTCTTTACTCAGAGTAGTAGGGGCATGGATTGGCCTGCCTGCAACAGTAGTCGACTCGCCGACATTAAGGGCGTTTAAATGGGCATTGGACATACATATGGATTTTAATGGAATGGTTAGATGGGCATCAGATTAATTTCACAGGTCGGCGCAACATCGAGGGCTGAAGGGCCTGTACTGCGCTGTAAGGCTCTATGTTCTAAAGTAACAGTCGTGTAATTGATTTTCGACAAGTGAGATACAAAGGTGAAATGTTTCTTTCAACAGTGAAGGTTTCTGTATTATTTTAGAAACATATATTGCCTTATGTTGACAAAATTATCCAAATAGTACAAAATATATTAATTTCTGTTTACTGTCAAACACAATCAATTTATATTTGTAATGTTTAGAGAATTTAAAACCTTTTTCTCAAAAATAAAACAGAAATCAATATTTGCTTTTGCCTCTAACCTTCCATTTCACTTAGCAAGGAATGCATTTGTGTATTATTCTGTTGTCCTTTTATGCATCACATTTTTGAAAGCATCATTTATTTTCACAATATTTGTTATTTGTTTTCCTTCCTCACTTCTCTCCCATGTCACACATCATTCCTAATAAAAAGTGTATCGGCCTCTGGGGATGTAATGCAGGGTCCTTGCAGAATCAGCAAGAAGTGTGAGTGTGAGAGTAAGAGTGGGTTGTGTTTGTGAGTGCAAGAATGAGGTTGTGTGTGAGTGAATGAATGGATGTGTGTGTGTGAGAGTTTGAGTATTTGTGAGAGAATGTGAATGTGTGTGTGGAACTGAGTGAGAATGTGTGTGCATCTAAATATGAGAGTATTAGTGTTGGAGAGAGTGAGTATGTAAGAGAATGTGTGTGTGTGAATGTGCCTGTGTGGAAGTTTGAGAGTGTGTGTGAGATTGCCTGTGAGTGCATATATGAGAGACAGAGTAAGTGTGTGTTTGTTTGTGTGAGTGTGTAACTGTATGTGTTAGTTTGAGTATATGTGAGTGTGAGAGTGCGTAAGTATGTATTTAAGAATGTGTGCGTGTATGTGCGTGAGAGAGAGAGTGAGTGTGTGTTCAAGTCTGTGTGAGAGAGACTATGTGTGTGTGTGTGTGTGTGCATGAGTGTGTGAGACAGTGAGAATGTCTGTGCATGCGTGCGTGTGTGTATGTATATACAGAGGAGGAGAGCCAAGTTCTAGTCCTCTATCAATATCACTCCATGACTGTGGCATTCAGGAATTTTCAGGCAGTTTCCCAATGAAATCGGCTATCTATCTTGATGAAAAAGATCTGATCTCGCACAGCATACAATGAAGATTAGGAGGCCAACGTGCGAAGATTCCAAGATGTGAACTTGTGTTAAAACTGACACAGCGTATTGGAGTCCTGAAGCACTTCCTTTATGATTTATGAGCTAAACTTTGTAAAACCAAGACGTGAGTGGCATAAAAATGAAGACTAAGAATTGACCACCCTGTTGCTGCCATCTTAATGGTTGTTGATATTGTGTCAGGGTCCTTTGAGTAAATAGGTTTCTAAAGAATCTGACCTATCAGGATCAATTGACATCAATGGAAAGCCAATGCCATGTTTGGACTAAATTGGGTGATGCATAGTCTATATATGTTCTGCCCACTATCTATAGGCAGATCAGGAAAGATAACTTTCCATTGGAACCTTGTCCTTTTGTCCTTCCAGCTCACCTCCCCGAGAATTTATAAATTGGGACTCTGCAAGAAATCAACATGACCACCTGATATTATGCTCAACCTGACTTTGACAGGCTTCCCCGTAGAACCAACAGGCACCCTGCAATCTCTTGAATTCTGCGCTTGAAGAAAATTCATGTTTTGTGTCATTTTATTAATTCCCTCACTGAAGATAGGCAACATTATCCTTTAGTCCTTACAGATCTGTTGTCTTTTTATTAGTTATCTCACAACAAGTGGGCAGATTTCAATAAAACTGGATATGTATGTCGCAAACTGGTTAGTTTTGGCCTATGTTCATGCAGAAGCCTGGATCCAGTTGAATTTTTTCAAAGGTCCCTCAACACAGGGTTCATGGTGACTTATGTTAAATGGTTGTTGATTTAGCATGTTGTGGCTTGATCTGGAACATCGTGGGTTGTGTCAACTGCTATAGTGGAATTTATCACAGTTGTCAAAATGTGAGCAGAATTTTCAGAACAGTGTGTGGATGCGAATTGTTCCAAAGCCTCCTCAATAAGGTGGAAACTCTTACTGATAAGATTTTGACTTTTCAGCTTTGCAGTCGTGGCGCATCAATCAGGCAGCGAAAAGAACTATATAATTGTCATAGCACTGAATTAACACAGCATCGCTGAGGTATGCACTCTACTGAGTGCCCTTTTCAATTATTGGAGACACATTTCTGAATTGTTATTTGAAGTTTGAAAGCTGTTTTCATCTGCTGTAAACTGATGCTTGAACATTTCAACATAAGGTTGTTAAACCATCATAAAGTTTTCAGAGTGGATGTGTGATTATTGACATAAATGATGGAATATTTTTACCTCATTGTAAAAAGGGGAATTTGTTGATTCTTTCACTGTTGTTTGCTTTTTCTCATCCCCAATTTCAATGATTACTGTCGGATCGATATTGTCCCCAGCTAGCTGCCGTGCCTCAGTGATCGTAATACCAATCTAATAGAAGCAAACAAGAGTTCCCCTATAAACAACTTTCATTTTGAATTTACTAAACAATCATTTATTGCAAAACTACTAAAATTAGCTCATATGTCTCCTACCTGGTAGTGTTGAGCTTTGTTTTCAGTGGGGTGTATTTTAGTCACTGGTTTTGATCTGTGAAGAAAGCTTTATTAATGAAGTGTAATTACATCCACAATTTTTTAATTAAATAAATAAATTACTTAAATCAACAATTTGTTCAGGTTGGAAACCAGTTATTGGGAGGAAAATAATGATCTTCCTGGTTGCTGATTAATGGGTCAGTTCCTGTGTCCCTAAATTCAAACACTGCTTATAACGGGGAAAGAAAATATTTCAAATGGAAAAAGTCATAAAGTCATAGAGTTGTACAGCCTGGAAACAGACCCTTCAGTCCAACTCGGCTTTGCCAACTAGACATCCTAAATTTATGTAGTCCCGTTTACCAGCATTTGGTCCAGATCCCTCCTAGGCCTTCCTACTTTTGTACCCATCCAGATGTCTTTTAAATGTTGCAATTGTATCAGCCTTTACCATTTCTTCTGGCAGCTCATTCCACATACGCACTACCCACTGCATAAAAAAGTTGCCTCCTAGGTCTCTTTGAAATCTTTCCCCTGTCACTTTAAACCTATGTCCTCTAGTTTTGGACTCCCCTACCCTGGGAAAAAGACCTTGGCTATTCACCCTCTCCATGCTCCTATGATTTTATAAACTCTATAAGGTCACCCCTCAGCCTTTAACTCTTCAGGGAAAACAGCCTCAGCCTATTCCGCCTATCCCTACATCTCAAACCCTCCAAGCTGGCAACATCCTTGTAAATCTTCTCTGAACCCTTTCAAGTTTCACAAATTCTTCCCTACAGCAGGGAAACCAGAAGTGAATGCAGATTCCAAAACTGGCCCAACCAATGTTGCAACATGACGACCCAAGTGAGGAGAATAATTTGCTAAACATACATGCCTTCAAATATTAGAAGCCATCATCCAATGTATGGAAACAATCATCCGAAGGAATTGTGCTTCAGAGCTATCTGTCTTTACCATCCACTGTGCGTCTCAGGTCATGATAACAATCTCAATCTACTAATGATTCGAGAGGCAGTCAACATTAGCTTTTATGGTTATGGAACTGAGTTTGTAGGAAGGATTTATGGCAGGAACACATGAACAAGTATGTTTTTATGTTCATTAATGTGATATTTACATTCATTTAGCTTGAATACTTCTTTAATTCTCATGTGAGGTGCTGGGAATAGAAAAGCACAAATAGAAAATGGTGCCAGGACACCAAAAAGTAGATTTTCTAATATGAATGGTTTACTCCTGAAACGTAAAACATACCCCCTAGCACACTGTTGTCTGAGCAATTTGCTGAAGTTAGCTCATTATCACAATAACAGGGGATAACTTAATAACATTATCATAACTCCAGGTGCAAATTTGGGTGGGGAAATTTGTTTGAAAATGCTGCTCTGAATAATGACAACTATTCCCCAGGGGTAGGCTACTACCTGTACAAACCACTAAGCATTCATCAGTATCAAAGCAGAACACTACTAGGGCTGCACAGTGCCCTGTAAGGATCCCTGCCTTGGAAAATATAACTCATTGTCACATCATCCACTAATTTCTTTGCCTTGAACTTTTGTATAGAACAGAATGTCATGATTTTGAGAAAATTTAGATAAATAATGGAAACAATTAGAAGAGCAAATATAACAATATGGAAGTGGTGGAAGTGTCATCATGTGCGCGAAAGCAGCATTTACTTAACAATAACCTGCTCGCTGACCCCCAGTTTGGGTTCCACCAGGGCCATTCATCTCCTGTTCTTATTACAGCCTTAGTTCAAGCATGGACAAACAACTGAATTCCAGAGGTGAGGTGAGAGTAACAGCCCTTGAATTCAAGACCTTATTTGATCCAGTGTGGCATCAAGGAGTCGTAGCAAAACTGTTTCAATGGGAATCAGGGAATTCTCTCTGCTAGTTGGAGTCATAAAATTATAGAATCCTTACACTGTGGAAGAGGCCATTCGTCCAATCAAGTCTTACACCAACCCTCTGAACAGCATCCCACCCAGACCCAGACTCAGCACCCGACCCTATCCCCATAACCCCGCATTTATCATGGCTTATCCACTTAGCCTGTACATTCCTGGACACTGCAGACAATTTAGCATGGCCAATCCATCCAGCCTGCACATTTTTGGACTGTGGGAGGAAACCAGAGCACCCAGCAGAAACCCACACAAACGCAGAGAAAACATGAAAACTCCACACAGTCATCCGAGGGTGGAATCGAATCCAGGTTCCTGACGCTGTGAGGCAGCAGTGTTAACCACTGAGTAACCGTGCCACCCGCAGTCATATCTGGCACAAATGAAGATGATTGTATTTTTTGGAAGTCACTCAGCTTAGCCTCAGGACATCTCTGTCAGACTTCCTCAGGGTAGTGTCCTAGACCCAACCGTTTTCAGCTTCTTCATCGATGATGTTCCCTCCATCATAAAGGTCAGAAGTTAGGATGTTCACCAATGATTGCACGATGTTTAGCACTAGTAGTAGAAATATTGAAAATAGGAGCAGGAATACGCCATTTGGCCCTTTTGATCTTGGCTAATCATCTAATTCAGTCCTCTGTTGCTACTTTCTTCCCAGACCCTTTGATCGCTTTAGCCCTAAGAATTATATCTCAATCCTTCATGAAATTACTCATGTTTTAGCCTCAATTGCTTTCTGTGGTAGAAACTGTAGAATTTCTTCAGATACTGAAACAGTTCTTGTCCAAATACAGCAAGACCGAGACAATATTTAGGATTGGGCTGACAAGTGGCAAGTAACGTTTGTATCACACAAATGCTAGACATGACCATCACCAGTATGAGACGATCTAACACCACTCCTGGACATTCAATGGCATTACTAACTCTGAATACCCCATTATCAACATCTTAGGGGATATTATTGATTAGAAACTCAACTGGACTAGCCAAATAATTACAGTGGCTACACCTGCAGATCAGAGGCTAGGAATACTGGGGTGAATAACTCATCTCCTGACTCCCCACAGTCTGTCCACTATCTACAAAGTTCAAGTCAGGAATGTGATGGAATAATCCCCACTTACCTGGATCAGTGCAGCTCCAACAATACTTAAGAAGCTTCACACCATCAAGGGCAAATCAGCCCACTTGATTGGTACTACATCCATAGGCATCCACTTTCTCCACTACCGATGCCCAGCAGCAGTATTGTGCATCATCTACAAGATACACTGCAGAAATTCACCAAAGAACCCGAGGCAGCATCTTCCAAACCTACAACTACTTCCATCTAGAAGGACAAGGGTAGCAGATACATGGGAATACCACCTTCTGCAAGTGCTCCTCCAAGCCATAACCATGCTAACTTAGATATATTTTACTGTTCCTTCAGAGTTGTTGGCTCAAAATCATGAAATTCCCTCTCTAATGGCATTGTGGGTCTATCTACAAGCATATGGACTGCAACGGTTCAAGAAGGTAGCTCATACTACCTTCTCAAGGACTACCCAGGACAGGTAATAAATACTGACACACCTAGCAATACCAAGAACTCATACGTTATTTATTTTGAAAAAAATTAAATGCTTGAGTCAGGACAGGGCCTCCTACAGCCTTTGGATTCTGCTGTTATTTCGAAATGGCAAAACAAAAGTCTAGAAATGTCCTGAAAAAATATGATAGGATTTTACTGTTTCGTTCCAATTCTATTTTCACTATTTATGGTACACACATCCAAAAACAACACATAAAACACCTTTCATATGTCTTCAGGCTGTTTCGGTGTGATTCATAGTTAGTGGATTACTTATTAAGGTTACTCTGCAGTGACATCATTTGCTGTTGAACATAATTTGAATTGTTCCTCTGTTCTTGTTTGTACAATGTGCATGTGATCAGTTATATCCAGCTGAGAGGTCAGATGGGTCTGTGGTTTCCAATTCATTCAAAGGCCAGCAGCTGTGGCAGTAAAGTCGTAGAGTCATACAGCTTAGTAGAGGCCCTTCAACCCATCGAGTCTGCACTGACCTTTCTACACGGACTGCCTCTTTCCAATAATTGGTCCATAGGTTTGAACATAATGGGTGGCACAGTGGTTAGCACTGCTACCTCACAGCACCAGAGACCCGGGTTCAATTCCTGCCTCAGATGACTGACTGTGTGGAGTTTGCACGTTCTCCCCGTGTCTGCGTGGGTTTCCTCTGGGTGCTCTGGTTTCCTCCCACAGTTCAAAAAATGTGCAAGTTAGGTGAATTGGCCATGCTAAATTGCCCGTATTGTTAGGTGTAGGGGAATGGGTCTGGGTGGGGGCTGGTCAGTGTGGACTTGTTGGGCCGAAGGGCCTGTTTCCACACTGTAAGTAATCTAATCTAATAATGACATTTCAAGTACCCCTCCATGTACATTTTAAAGTTGTGATGTCTCCCACCTCAATTACCCTCCTAGACAATACATTCCAGACCCCACCAACCTCTGGGTCAAAATAAAATATGCTCAAATCCCCTCTAAACATCCTGACCGTCGCATTAAAATGATGACGCATTGTTATTGACCCTTCAATTAAGCAGAACAGGTTGCTTTCTATCCACCCTGTCCATGCCCCTTAGAATCGTATACATAATACGTAGAATATTTCTTAAGTATGGTGGTGAGGTGCTATCTGAGATTATGTGCTGACTCAGAGGTTGAAATGCTACTCTTAAATAATGTCGGTACAGACACAGTTCTTATCCCTCCTTTTGCTTCATTATCACTCCCTTTGCCTTTCATTCCATGACCCCCATGAGTCTATTCTCATTTGGCCTCCAATGTCACCCTGACTTTCACTTTTTTCCACTACCCCAAGTTTCCCATATCTGCAGCTTTAACCCATCACATTTCCCAACCCAACACATCTCCATCTCTCTTCAGTGCAAAGAAGAGTCACATTGAACTGAAGTCTCTGGGTTGAACTTTCCTATTCTGAAGCAAAGTATTATTTTCAGAGAGTGTCATGGCACATGTCAGAAAAGTTGTGATCTATCTTCTGCCCATTGCCCATTCTGGGACAACTCACCTCCACCATGAGGTCTATGCTGGGCCCACTCACCTCCACCATGAGGACTGTGCTGGGCCCACTCACCTCCATCATGAGGTCTGTGCTGGGCCCACTCACCTCCATCATGAGGTCTGTGCTGGGATCACTCACCTCCACCATGAGGTCTGTGCTGGGCCCACTCACCTCCATCATGAGGTCTGCGCTGTGCCCCCTCACTTCCACCATGAGGTCTGTGCTGAGCCCACTCCTCCACCATGAGGTCTGTGCTGGGCCCACTCGCTGCCGCCATGAGGCCTGTGCTGGGCCCCCTCACTTCCACCATGAGGTCTGTGCTGGGCCCACTTACCACCACCATGAGGTCTGTGCTGGGCACACTCACCTCCACCATGAGGTCTGTGCTGGGCCCACTCACCTCCAACATGAAGTCTGTGCTGGGCCCACTCACCTCCATCATGAGGTCTGTGCTGGGCCCCCTCACCTCCACCATGAGGTCTGTGCTGGGCCCCCTCACCTCCACCATGAGGTCTGTGCTGGGCCCACTCACCTCCACCATGAGATCTGTGCTGGGCCCACTCACTCCACCATCTGTGCTGGGCCCACTCACCTCCACCATGAGGTCTGTGCTGGGCCCACTCACCTCCACCATGAGGTCTGTGCTGGGCCCCCTCACCTCCACCATGAAGTCTGTGCTGGGCCCCCTCACCTCCACCATGAGGTCTATGCTGGGCCCCCTCACCTCCACCATGAGATCTGTGCTGGGCCCACTCACTCCACCATCTGTGCTGGGCCCACTCACCTCCACCATGAGGTCTGTGCTGGGCCCACTCACCTCCACCATGAGGTCTGTGCTGGGCCCCCTCACCTCCACCATGAGGTCCGTGCTGTGCCCACTTGAGCCCACGTTGGGGTTCTTCACTGTCGCTGATGCCGTCCGAACTCAGGACAAGAGGTAAGTAAAAAGACAAAGAGAAAAAAAGAGAAAAAATACAAAGCAGTCACAACAGATGAGCTCTGCCAAATTTGGATGAAGGGAGAAAGCCACTGTCCACAGAGCATCAAGGATATGTTGATGAGGACCATTAAAATGGATGTCTGGAGGAGCAAGAATTGAGCTACATCCACTGGGTAAACACTCCCACTTTCAAGCCAGGAATTGTTGCCATTCAATTTATTGCTAGAGGAGGGGAGAGTTGCAAGCTTCATGTAAAGAAGGTGAGTTGAATATTAGTGAGATACCAATGCACAGAAGTAAGATAGTCACCCATAATCAGTGGGATCTTGATCTTGCTCATGAAACCTCAAGGAAAATAAATCAGAAACTGTTTTTCTCAATGTTTAGAATTAGACTTTTGTCATTCCAGTTCTATTTTCCCACATTTCTCACCATAGCCTATGTCACTCACAACTTGGGAAAACTCACTCCTCTATTACTCTCTCCATAGGTGCTATCAAGTTTTACTTTCAGGTTGAACATGATAATAATCTCTGACAACTGCACACAGTTGGAATATAGATTTACTGTACTGGAGTCACGTACCTTATTCTGGGGGAAATATTCCTGAAGGAACTGCTGAATCGAATTTCACTACTACCTTCATAAGTATCATGGTCGATCATTTCTGGCTTGTCCAGCACACTAGCCCCGTCATCCAGATCACCTGGAAATAATCACAGTAAGCTCTAGAATTCCAGTAAACGTGTAGCCAGTCTTTCAACACAAAAGCAGTTATATTAGAGGGAGCTGACTTTAAAGTGTGAAGTGTGAAGTGTGACTGTACTGTGAAAGCAATTTACCAATTGACATTTTACAAATAGGACATGTTTCATATTCCAGGAAGCAATGGGACTTTTACCTGAATATAGAGAACAAACTGCAAGGAGAAACAAAATTATTCAATCAAAACATAGGCATAATTGATTGACACCATGAATATTTATATTGTAATCTTCACAGAGATTGGTTTTAAAAAGTCAAACATCAAGAGTTCACATTTTAAGACCTTTACTGTAACAAAAGACGAAAGCACTTTTGACTGAACACTATCTTTGTAAGCAGTTTATACTTTAAATCACAGTCCCTCTTTCTAATGTTTTAGCACAACTGGAAAACATATTTCAAAGGTATATGTCACACTATGCTTTAAATAGACATTTAAATCCCTCAGAATCAATCCAAAATGATACTTAACTCTTCACTTCAGTTCTTTTCCTTTCTCTACCTGGTAACTTCTAACTGAAGAATTATCCTTCATGATGAGAGTATGAATGGAGATCTTAAGTGCACAAGCTCGGCAAATACCCCAGCCTCATTTAAACATTTCACAAACATGGGGCTGATTGGACTGTTAAGTTCCAAGCAGCACCAGGAGGCCGAAGCATTTAACAGCAGGATGTTCATTAAGGAGATGTTTACTCTATAGGCAGCAAGGTTAGACTAAGATATTTCCACCCAAAAAGGTCAACGATGTCAACATTGTGGCACATGATCAGACTCCTAAAGTGACAGTCCAACATACGTAGCCAAAAAGCAAATGTTGTGTATTGGGATAAGTGACAGTTTAATTGAGTTTAAATTAAATAAAGGCCTAGCAAGGTTTTCTTGCCCCACCTTACCAAACACAAGTCATTAACTACCTACCTCACCCCATGAACTTCCTGTCATCTGATTCAAGCCTCATTCTATCGCTCACCATATCCAACACTTCCGCTCAATCCACAAGCATGACCCTGATTTACCAGTTGCTTGCCATTTTAATACACTGCATTGCTCACAATAGTCATATTTCTGTCCTAGGCCTGCAATGGTGTTCCACTGAAGCCAATGCAAGCTAAAGGAATAACACCTCATTTTCCTTTTAGGCATTTCACAGACTTCTGGACCTATCATTAAGTTCAATAACTTCAGATCATGAACCCTGTCCTCTATTTTGTTTTCCTTGCCTTCCTAGCATCACCACCACTTTGCCACCATCTCAACTCTCCCCTCAAATACACAACACTACCCCCAATGTCTGGTTTTGCTTTCAGCAGAGCTGACCTATATTCTGACTTTAACTCCTGCTATTGTCTCCTACATTGGGCCTATCTCCACAAACATTCCCATTCCCTTTGCCTTTTGGTAGTTGATACCTGGGATCCCAATCTCCTTTGCCCTCAAACCTTTCACTGACTTTCTCTTCTGTTCCACTTGTTCTTCTCCACCATTTTCCAGCTCTCTCCACTTCAGTTCCTTAGAACACACATTTTCAAACTCAAAATGTTGTTCTCTCCTCATATGCTCCCAGACTGACCAGATTTCCCCAGCACTCCCTGTTTTTTATTGATCTCTGCATCTGCAGTATTTTGCCTTTGTTGATGCTTTCAAGAACTCCAAGATGAATATTGTACAACTAAGGTCCTCTCACCCACCAAGTTCATTGACACCAACTTCCAAGGAACATGCTTTTCTGTACAAGTTTGAATTTTCTGTTTACCTTACAAGCTGCTCGTATGTCCTACATCAGTAGAATTAGCAAGTTTTAGACACATCAGTTTTGTGCTATAGACTCAAGTAATTGTCAACAATGAGGACACGCTGCAAACATACTTCACAAATGATTAAGAAAGGAAATACTAGTGTCATTCAGAACAGAGCTCTGAGAGAAATGTAATCTAAGTGATAAATGATGGTTAAGAGCAGAACTGACTTGTGTACTTCTTTCCACAGTTTTATCTCATATGCTTTCTAGATTTAGGAAAAGTGGCAACAAAAATTAAAGTCTTGCATACAAAATGCCAGAGTGCGACTTCCTTTCCCTCGGTTCTTAGATATCTCTCTGCTAGAAATGCTTCAATTAATGCAAATCTGATCATTCTGCCATTAAATGAACTGCTACTCATCTGGTTTGGGATTATGATTTGGAGATGCTGGTGTTGGATTGGGGTGTACAAAGTTAAAAATCACACAACGCCAGGTTATAGTCCAACAGGTTTAATTGGAAGCACACTAGCTTTCGGAGCGACACTCCTTCATCAGGTGATAGTGGAGGGCTCCATCATAACACAGAATTTATAGCAAAAATTTGCAGTGTGATTATACATTGAAATTATACATTGAAAAATTGATTGTCTGTTAAGCCTTTCATCTGTTAGAATACAGTAAGAGAAAGTGTGTGTGTGGGAGTGTGTGTGTATAGTGAGTGCAGAGTGTCTTAAGTCTGTGATGGGGGTGCATGTGTGAGTGTGGGAGTGTGTGTGTCTATAAAGGTGTGTGTGGGTGTCTGTGTGTGCATCTGTGTGTACCTATGTCCGTGTGTATGTGTAGGAATATCTGTGTGTGTGTGTAGTGCAATTGTGATCACCTGTAATGTGACATGAACCCAAGGTCCCGGTTGAGGCCCTCCCTATGGGTATCGAACTTAGCTATCAGCCTCTGCTTGGCCACTTTCCTCTGCTACCTGTCCTGAAGTCAACCTTGGAGGATGGTCACCCGAGGGTCTGAGGCTGAATGTCCTGGACCAGTGGTTGACTTCGGGACAGGCAGCAGAGGAAAGTGGCCGAGCAGAGGCTGATAGCTAAGTTCGGTACCCATAGGGAGGGCCTCAACCGGGACCTTGGGTTCATGTCACATTACAGGTGATCACCATAGCACTACACACACACACAGATATTCCTACACACACACTCACATACACACGGACACAGGTACACACAGACGCACACACAGGCACCCACACACACCCTTATAGAAACACACACACACACTCCCACACTCACACATGCACCCCCTCACAGACTTAAGACACTCTGCACTCACTACACACACACACACACACACTTTCTTACACTCACAACCCCCACCCCAGACAGACAGACACACACAGACAGACAAAGACCCACATGCACACATATATTTTGTGGGGTGAATTTGTACTTGCAGAGTTACATTGCACTTTGCTCAAAAACTGCATACATTCATGTAGAACTCTGAGCTCACAAACTGCATGAATTTATGTAAAACTCTGTTATCTCACTTTTAGATTAGAATCAATCTAAACATTAGGTCATAGACAGAGAACACAGGGGACTAACACCTTCAACATATTGTCTAGCTATCACCATTGTTAACAGCTAACCCAAGAATGCAACTTTTAAAAAAAGATTTTGTGATTTACACATGAAAAAAGTGAAACTATCACTGTATTCTAACAGATGAAAGCCTTAACAGACAATCAATTTTTCAATGTATAATTTTAGTTAAATCACACTGCAAATTTTTGCTATAAATTCTGTGTTATGATGGAGCCCTCCACTATCACCTGGTGAAGGAGCATCGCTCCGAAAGCTAGTGTGCTTCCAATTAAACCTGTTGGACTATAACCTGGCGTTGTGTGATTTTTAACTTTGGTTTTGGATTAGTTAGTTCTGTTCCCAAGTGAGCTGTATAGAAATCTATAAAATGAAAATTGGACACCAAAAGTCAAATATCTGTCTTGAATGAAATAAGCCATGAAATTAAGGAGATTTCTGATAAATTTTATTTCGAACAAGTAAAACATGGTTGTTGAAATATTTCATCATTTAAACATCTCCAAGGAGAACTCATATCTGTAAATCCTTATCCCTGGAATTGTTCCAGTAAATCTCTTCTATAGTCTCTGAAGCCTTCTTCAAATAGTGCCGAGAATTGGACACACTGTTCCAGCTGAAGTTGAAGTGGCATTTTAATCAGGCTTCAGATAACTTTCTAGCTTTAGTGTGCTATCCCTCTGTTAGAGAGTTGTAAGTCATACAGCACGAAAACAGACCCTTCTGCCCAAATTGTCCATGCCAACCAGGTTTCCTAAACCAAACTAGTCCCGTTTGCTTGCATTTGAAGCCCATATGCTTGAACTGCTTTGTTCACCTGTATTGCCCCTTCAAAGGTCTCTGCACAAGCACTCTTAAGTTTCTTTATTCTTGCACTCCCTTTAAAATTACACCAATTAGTAGTTAAATTAAATTAAAAAAAACATATTGCCTGAAACATTTCTGCGTTATATTTAAACTGCTGTGACTACCCTTTCCGTCAATCTGTCTGGGTCCTCTTGAAGTCTGTTATTATTTTCCTTACTGTGGGAACCTTCAAAGTCTTGTCATCTAGAAAGTTAAAAATAGTGTCCTTTATCCAAGTTGAAATTATGATGTGCATCAAAATCAGTGACGCAGGACTGAGACCATAGTATGCCTCTCATATACTTAAGTAATGTATTTAATGGTTGCCATAGCCAAAAGTGAAAGCAAGTTACAGCAGACGTACAGTTCATATAACTATGAGAAGCCAGCCAGTGCACAATATACATTTTTCCAAATACACCCCATTCATAAAAAAAAACTACTTGTATATTTGCAGTTCAAGGTAGCTAAGTTACCATTTATATTGTCAATAGAACAATTATCATTCATTAATAAAGCACGTGTGCTGATTCAACTAAGTCCCACTTTCATCAGTCTCTGCACATTCATTTCATCCATTATCTCTGAGTTATTCAGGTGTTAGAATGATATATGTAAAAGTTGTTGATATTAGTTTGTCTTGTATCTGTTCATTCCAGAGGAGTATTATTCACAGAGTGAGTGCTTGGTCAGAGCAAGATGCTTATTTTTCCAGATTCAACAATTGTTGAGCTGATGACTTCCTGAACAGAACAAGCTGTTGTTCCTAAATTTTAGATTTAAGTGGAAACTGCTTCTTATTCTGTGCCCAATGTCACTGCATATTGTCAGTAGTGAGCTTGGAGAATATTCACACTCTGATGACAAATTAAACAAAAACTTTGCTAGGTAGTTCATGGATCATGGTCTATAGCTTATTCGATCATGTCTCCATTTGATAGACTGGATTATCCATAGTAACTTCTATTTCAGAAAGGCAACTATCATTTATTCTGTGTTGATTCTCTTCTGAAGCAGTGGAAATGCCAAACAGCGTGTGCAACCATTGTATCTCACAAGTGGTACCCAGAATGAAGTTAGGAACCTGTTGTTTACAGCCAGCTTCACTTGTTAGTAACTAACCTTCACAAGATGGGTAATAAGGACTATCATCTTGGGGAGTTGTTGAAATTTTTTTTATTGGTTAACATGGGGTTGTGAAATCTCTTTAAACTCCTTTGGATCTATGCATACCGTCAGTTTTCCAAAATTTTTCAGCAGTGGCTTCATCCATTGTGTCTCCGTAACCATAAACTAACAGTTCACCCATTATAGTTAGCACTTTGAAAAATCATGATCACATACTAACTGCATTGATGCTGCTGTGGAGATTATGAAAGTGCCAAGCAGCATGCACAATCATTTATCTCCCAAATAGTTTCACTTATTAGTACCCATTCTTCACTGTTAGGATAGCAAAAATTTTTGCCTTTGCAAGTTGTGGCGAAATCCTTCCAATGATTGGAATAGGTTAGCAAGATCTCTACAGAACTTTACTTAGATCCTTTGGGTCAAAGTATACTCTTAGCTTTCCTGATTGCTTCACATCTGCTGTGCTGCTAATCCACTCTATAGGAGTTCTCACTTTCTTCTTTGTCAGCTCTTCTGTCTTGACTTTCAGGTTGGCCTTAAGGACAGATGGCCCAAAATTTGGTAGATGCTAAGTTTGTCTCACACACTCATCTATTCCAAGATAATATGCACCAGGTAAACATCTAAGACCTGTAAAAAACATCTTTGTAACTTCTTCTAGGAAACTTTGAACAGTCAATGACTCAGTGGGCTGTGAAACATGGCACACCTCTTTTGCACTAGTAGGGCTACCCACCTGAGGTTTATTCTTGCTTCACCTGATACAAGTGGATTTTACTTAATCTGTACTGTCTGGAATTTCAGATCTTCATTCTTCCCATTGTGCTGTGTTCTCAGCTACATTCGTCTTCTTAGGATGAGTATCATTCCATTAGATAGCTTCATAATTTTAACAGTCACAAACCATTTATTAGCTTTAGACCTGACAATGCCAATGAATTATGTAAGATCATAAGACATTGAAATAGAAGCAGACCATTCAGCCTATCGAGTCTGCCCTGCCACCCAATGGCATTATGACTGCTCTGACAACCCCCAGCTCTACTTTCCTGTCTTTTCCCAATAACTTGTGATTTCTTTACTGATTATTTTCAATCTCAGCCTTGAATATATTTAATGAGCTCAACAGCCCTCTGTGGTAAAAAAAATTCCAAAGATTCAAAACCTTCTGTCAGAAGAAATTCCTGCATATCTCTGTCATAAATGTGTGACCCCTTATTTCGTATTATACTCTTTAATCCTCTACCCTATCAAGTTGCCTAAGAATCTTGAATGTTTCATTGAGGTTGCCTCTTATTCTTCTATGCTCCAATGAGTACAGGCCCAACTTTCATAACCTATTCTCATCAGAACAGTCTCTCCATAATTGGTATCAGCTTACCACTCTTTTCCTGGAACTACCTCTAATGCCAGCATATTTTTCCTTAGATGAGGCCCAAAACTATTCACAGTATTTCAGGTGTGATCTGATTGATGCCTTGCATAGTTTTCATCGTTTGTATTCCATTCCCATTGAAATAAAGGCTAACACTCCAATTGCCTTCCTCATTACCTGCTGAACTTGAATACTAATTTTGTTAGATTAATGAATTGAGGACTCTTCTGTGCTGTAACTTTCTGAAAACTTTAAGCTCCTCCAATCATCCTGCCAAAGTGCAGACCTCATAAGTTCCCATATTGTATTCCATCAGTGAATTATTTTCCCATTTGTTAAACTTGTCTATCTGCTTCTGCAGATCTTTTGTGTCATCCTCAACACTTACATCCCATCTATTTTGGTGACATCTGCAAACTTGACTATATTAACTTACCTTATCCAAGTCATTACTACATATTGCAAATAAGTGTGGCCCCAGCACTGATCCCTGTGGACTCTACGAGTTACAGGTTGCCATCTTGAAAACAACACCCCTATCCTAACTCTCAGTCTTCGATTCGTTAGTCAATCCTCTATCCACACTAATATACTGCTTCCAACACCATGGGCTCTGATCTTCTTAAATAGTCTTATGTATGGTACTTTTCAAACAGCTTTTGATAATCCAAATATATTACATCCACTGCTTCATCTTTATCTACCCTGTTTGTTAACCCCTCCAAAAATTCTAGTACATTTATCAGGACTGACTTCTTATCATGAAGCTTGATCATATAATACATTTCTTCGCTACTATTAAACCCATTGTAATAGAGTCTGACATTTTCCCAACAATAAACATACACAAACTTTTTTGTATGGAAAGGTTGACAGTTTTCCAATCCACTGGAACTTTTTCATAATCTACTGATTCCGAGAAGGTTATAAACAGTCCGTCCATTATATCTATCGTTATTTCCTGTAATGTCCCAGGATATGTCTTACCAGGTTCAGGGGACTTGTTCAGTCTTTAGGACATAGAACATAGTACATAGAACATAGAACAATACAGCACAGAATAGGCCCTTCGGCCCTTGATGTTACGCCGACCTGTGTACTATTCTCAGCTCGTGCCCCTACACTATCCCATCATCATCCATGTGCTTATCTAAGGATTGTTTAAATCTCCCTAATGTGGTTGAGTTGACTACATTAGCAGGTAGGGCATTCCACACCCGTACCACTCTCTGCGTAAAGAACCTGCCTCTGACATCTGTCTTAAGTCTATCACCCCTCAATTTGTAGTTATGCTGATGTCATCATCCTAGGTAGATTAGATTACTTACAGTGTGGAAACAGGCCCTTCGGCCCAACAAGTCCACACCGACCCGCCGAAGCGCACCCACCCAGACCCATTCCCCTACGTTTACGTTTACCCCTGCACCTAACACTACAATTTAGCAAGGCCAATTCACCTAACCTCCACATTTTTGGACTGTGGGAGGAAACCGGAGCACCCGGAGGAAACCCACACAGACACGGGGAGAATGTGCAAACTCCACACAGTCAGTCACCTGAGGCAGGAATTGAACCTGGGTCTCTGGCGCTGTGAGGCAGCAGTGCTAACCACTGTGCCACCGTGCCACCCACAATGTCCCTACAGCGTGGAAATAGACCCTTTGGCCCAACAAGACCACACCGACCCTCCAAAGAGTAACCCACCCCCCTCTGACTAATGCACCTAACACTACGGACAATTTAACATGGCCAATTCACCTGGCCTGCACATCTTTGGACTGTAGGAGGAAACTGGAGCACCCTGAGGAAACCCACTCAGACTCAGGGAGAACGTGCAAACTCCATTCAGAGAGTCGCCCAAGGCTGGAATTGAACCTGGGACCCTGGTGCTGTGAGGCAGCAATGTTAACCACTGAGCCACTGTGCCATCCCGCAGTTTAGGTCCAAAAGAGGTGAGAAGACCTGCTTTAACCCTGGTGATGAATTCCTTGGAAAGTCCAAATCTTCTGTTCAAATGTGCTGCAGCAGAAACTCTGGCCAGACTTGCACAAGTTGTAGCAGACTTTAGCTCCATTAGTTTCCCTAGCACTTTTCTCCAGTGATCTATTTCTTCTCCACCTTTTCGTCCTTGAATATTTGGTAATTTTGCAGTTCTATTTATGTCTTCTATTGTGATGACTGAAGAAAATACTTAATCAAATCCTTGTCACTTCCTTGCTGTGTGTTTACACGAGGCCTTGGAAATGCACTCAATTCACTGAAAATTGTTTTGCACATCGTAATTTGAACAATGTGTTTAATGGATATCAAAAACTAAAGAGAAAGCAAGTTCCAGCAGAGGAAAAAGTCACAATCCATGTCAAGCTACTTAAACATCATTTATCCAAACAGCCTTCACCTCTTAGAAATAGTCATTCACCACACCCCATATTTTCTAGCCCTTAAACAATTCTAGTTTCAGCACACTACCCATTTTATCTCATGGACTTCAATATTATAGAAAATTCATTTAGCTAGTTAATTTGCATAGCATCAACTGCACTGCTCTCAAACAACAGTACAATGAAGTTAGCCAAATATGATTTACAAATAACAAATCCATCCTTTAGCAGCTCTGCATGTCCAAGTGCATTCATTCTCTGTTGGTTTACTGTGTCTAAAAACTTCAATTGCTAGATATGTCCTTTTTGCCTTTAAACAAGGGTGCAACATTTGCAATCGTCCAGTCCTCTGAATTCCAAGGAAGGGAACTTGGAAGATAGTGACAAGCAATTTCCCAATTTCTATCATTCCTTTCCTCAGCAGCCTCATACTCATCCCATCCAGCACAGGGTCCTCCAGATCAGATAAGAACGACAGATTTGTTTCTCTGCCAAACTTCTGCTTGAATGTGTTTATTCATTACTTTACTAAATCCTCCCAGTGCCACATTTATATATGTATGGACACTATGTGAATTAAAGGACATAGCGACTGTGCAGGAACATGGAATTGAGTCAGGTACTCACTTTAGATTTATTAATTAAATTAATTGACAAAATTTCAATTAACCAGCTAGTCTAGTTATGGTGTTAATGAGATGCTTTATGAGCATGGTGTTTGGAAATAAATGTATAAAATTTACAAACACAAATCTAATATTGATCCAGTGTTTCTAACTAAATTAGGTGTGTCCACTCAGTCTTTCTCTGAAATCAAAACACAATGGTTCAAAAAGTGACAAGCACTCTTCAAATTCTCCTGTCATATTGGTACTGAATTACATGGAGGAAGTGCATGATTGTACATATCAGTTGTTTACTTTGTGGGATGAGAGAATAGTCTATTGTAGGCACCTTCCCGGGAGATTCTGTCAGTATAAGATTACAATATGAGCTAACTGATATACTTGTTCGTAAATTTGTTTGTTTTGTAACTACAATAAAGATCATGAGACATTAAGTGATTGAGCCAACTTTAGCATAAAGATTTTTGGCATTTTAGTTTATCCACATGGATTAATGGATTCCAAAGTCATAAGCTCTGAAGATATGCATAAATGAGAAAGATCTTTTAACCATTCTTAACCATCTATCCAGGACAACTCTACACAGCCCTATTCATGTAGTGAATCACTTCATTAAGGATCCCAGGGATTTTTTTTCCACCAATTTGTATAATAGCCCATTTCAGGTGTTGATCAGTGCCTGCTTGAAAAACCACTCCCTGATTCCAATTTTAAATTTATCTTTGAGTTTAGAAGAATGAGGAGGGTATCTCATAGAAACATATAAAATCCTGATGGGTTTGGACAGGTTAGATGCAGGAAGAATATTCCCGATGGTGGGGAAATCCAGAACTAGGGGTCGCTCTCTAAGAATAAGGGGTAAGCCACTCAGGACAGAGATAAGGAAGAATTTCTTTTCTCAGAGGGTTGCGAACCTATAGAATTCTCTACTACTGAAAGCTGGTGAGGTCAGTTCGTTAAATATATTCAAGAGGGAGCTGGGCATAGCTCTTCCAGCTGAAGGGATCTAGGGGTTTGTAGAGAAAGCGAAAGTGAAATACTGAGATTGCATGATGACCCATGATCATACTGAATGGTCGTGCAGGCTTGAAGGGCTGAATGGCCTACTTTTACACCTATTCTCTACGTATCAACGTATCACCTGGAATCTGTGCTCTACTGTATGGCCATACAGTAGTTCAAATTAAAGAGTAATTAAACAGAACTAGTGAGCCATGGTTTAGTTGTATTGCTAAGATTCTAGTGCGACTCCAGAAGCCTGGACATATACATTCAGACTGACATTCGAGTATGGTACTGATGAAACATCATGTTTTCAGACAAAACATTGAGGTAGAAGAAAGTGCAGAGGAGTAACCTGGTCAATATTTGGCATTCACTCAACAAATGATCTGTCTGTTATCATTGCTGTTTGTAAGACTTCCATATATGCAAATCAGCTGCTGTGCTTCTTACATTATAACAACCTTTTTACTTCAGATACATTTCTGCAGCTGCAAAGTACTTTGGAGTGTCCAGAAAGGCAGAAATACTTTCTTTTTCCTTTCTTTCCCACTAATTCAGACCTCTAACCCTGGAGCCTAGATTTACCCTGTAGGCTTCTGAACCCCACCATTGGGTTTAAATAGAGGTCAGAAGCCTACACTGTGATTTTCCAAGAGTAGCCAATTAATAGCTAAAGGTCTGAGGAGGAGAAGGCAATTCAGCCCTTGAGCTTGCTCCACCATTTAATATGATCATGGCTGCTCTCATCTCAATCTGACGTCCATTCTCCTGCCTGCACCCTATAACCCTTTAACCAATTACTAATTAATAATCTGTCTATCTGTTCCCTCTGTAGCAAGTTCCCAACTTCTCTCCCTGTTTTCCTTTAAAAAAAATCAGTCTGCCAATCAAATGTTTCTTTTTAAAAAGGTAGTTAAATGATCCTAAAAGTACAACTCCAAAGAACTACTAAAACAAAATACAGCTTTAAATCACTAAACACAAAAGCAGTTTTCTAAGTTGAAAAACCTTATCTATGTTCAGAGGTCAGTTCCACCATTTTCTTTTTTCCAAATTGGTGTGAAAATAAGAAAAAACCTATATGATGTCATTGCTCCTTGTTTGGTGCACCACCTACAAACAAAAATCTACAACTGCAAGCCAGCAATTTTAAAACATGCAAACCTGCAGTTCTTAGAAAGGAAGTTTTAAAGTGACCAAGGCCAGTAACAGAGCAGCAGCAAGGGGAAAAATAGTAATAGAAGCAAAAAGGAAAAGATAAAAGGAGAAAAATGCAAAACCAATAAAGTAAATTTTAAAAAACTGCACTTCTATTTTACTTTGGTTGTGTGTAAATTGTTGGAGGTGATTATAAAAGATAGGATTTATGGACATGTAGAGAATCAAAAATTGATTAAGGATAGTCAGCATGGTTTTGTGCAAGGAAAATCGTGTTTCACAAACTTGATTGAGTTTTTTGAGGAATTTACCTAAAATATTGATGATGCCAGAGCAGTAGACATTGTTTATTTGGATTTTAGTAAGCCTTTGACAAGATTCGGCATGGTAGACTAATTAGTAAAGTTAGGTCACATGGGATTCAGGGTAAACTTGCCAGTTGGATACATAATTGGCTTAATGGCAGGAAACAGAGTAATAGTGGAGGGTTGCTTTTTGGACTGGAGGCCTGTCACCAGCGGTGTTACACAGGGACTGGTTCTGGGTCCTCTTTTGATTGTCATTGATATAAATGATTTGGATGAAACTATCAAAGGCATAGTTAGTAAGTTTGTGGATGACACCAAAATTGGTGACATAGTAGATAGTGAATAAGGTTTTCTAAGATTACAAACGGGTCTTGATCAATTGGAGCAATGGGCTGAAAAATGGTAGATGGAGTTCAATCTGGATAAACGTGAGGGACAACAAACAAGGCAAGGCTTATACAATTAATGGTAGGATCTTGGGTAATATTTTAGAACAGAGGGACTTAGGGGTGCAGGTACATCATTCTTTGAAGTTCGCGTCACATATAAACTGGGTGGGTAAAAAGCCATTTGGCATGCTTGCCTTCTTTGCTCAGTCCTATGAGTATAGGAGTTGAGAGTGATGTTGAGATTAGTGAGGCCTCTTCTGGAATACTGTGTCCAGTTCTGGTCACCCAGTTATAGGAAGGATATTATCAAGCTGGAGAGAGTTCAGAAGAGATTTAACAGGATGTTGCCAGGTATGGAAGGTTTGAGTTCTAAGGAAAGATTGGAAAGGCTGGACCTTTTTCAATAGAACGTAGGAGGTTGAGAGGCAACCTGATAGAAGTTTATAAAATAATGCGAGGTAGAGTTAATGGTAGTTGTCTTTTCCCTAGGATGGGGGATTTCAAGACAAGGGTGCACATTTTTAAGGTGAGGGGAGAGACAGTTTTTTTTTTACACAGAGGGTGGTTGACATGTGGAATGAACTTCCTGAGAAAGTAGTGGATGTGGGTACAATTAAAATGTTTATAAAACAGTTGGGTAGATGCATGAATAGGAAAGGGTTGGAGGGATATGGGCCAGAAGCAGGCTAGTAGGACTAGTTTAGTTTGAGATTATGTTTGGCATGGACCAAAGGATTTGTTTCCTGCTGTATGACAATATGAGTTTAAGCAAAGAGCAGCAAAGAAAATTGAAGGCCAGCACTTAATTCTGGACTGGGTGTCCAGCGATGCCTTTACTGAATTACAACTGTGCAGACAACATATGTAGTTATATTTCACAGATCAAGTGAGAGATAATCCTGATAAGAGAGTACACAGCTAGTCTTTCCATTGATGACCAAAACGATCCAGGGAAGGTTTGGAAAATTGACAAACAACAGGGCAAGGTAAGAATTAACTTCAGGATTAATAGACTCCAACTCATATTGCACAAATACAAACTCCAAGAGTCTGTTGTCTAATTTGTCAGAAAATGCCACAAAAAAGGATATGCGTGAAACTTTTCAGAAGAAGAATTTTAGGGGGCTCACTAGGTGGGCTCACCTTTGTACCAATTAAACCATTGGTGAATAAAACTGACCACATACATTACTTGAGGATGGACACAAGTATGAAGCTATAGGGATGGCCAACAATAATTCAGTGCAACCAACACTATTGCTCCAGCCAGCAAAGTGCCTCAAACCAACAAAATCTGCAGCAGATGCAGTTTTTTTTTTAGATTAGATTACTTACAGTGTGGAAACAGGCCCTTCGGCCCAACAAGTCCACACCGACCTGCCGAAGCGCAACCCACCCATACCCCTGCATTTACCCCTTACCTAACACTACGGGCAATTTAGCATGGCCAATTTACCTGACCTGCACATCTTTGGACTGTAGGAGGAAACTGGAGCAGCCGGAAGAAACCCACGCAGACACGGGGAGAATGTGCAACTCCACACAGTCAGTCAGTTATACTGAGCAGTGTTCAGTATAATTTGCAGTACCTCAGATACTCAAGCAGTCCATACTTAAATACAGTAAGATCCAGTTTTAGGCCAACAAGTGGCAAGTAACATTCATGCCACACACGTATTGCACCTATTCAAAAGCTGTCCACCTTTTCTTTTATGTAGCACCAAGGCCCCTGTATGTGCAGGAAATCTGGATGGAAAGGTCTAGCCAGAACCCATCACAAAAAAACACATGTGACCAACAAGGCAGTACAATACCACAGCACTGGCAGCAAGTGCTAACAATGTGCAAAACCACTTAAGTATCAATGAGTTTCAACCAAGAGAAAGGTAAATTTCAGAAGATGACCAAGTTTACTACATTTTTAATCATATTTATGATATGAAGTGATCAGAAAGTTTTACAATCACCTGTTATTAAAAGGACAATACATGCTAAAGCTAAAATTGACATGAGAGTTGGTGTCAACATATTACTACTGCACATCCTGAAAGGCACACACCTTAGCAAATATTGCTGTATGGTACAGCTTCTGAGAGAGAGACTGTCTCACAGGGTGTAATAGATCATGGATTCCATGCCTTGTCACAACCGCAATGCAGTGGTAATTCACAAGCTCACCTTGGCTTCCAGAAATCCACTTGATAGATTCCAACGGTCCAGAAGTCACAGAATAACAGCATGCTCTGATCTCAGTTAAACTCCCGTACTCAAATAGATTTGATGCAATCAGCTAATTTAAGAAAGACGCAGAGTTGCATCCTGCCACCTTATTTATTGATCCTCAAAGCAAGTACAATTGGAACTGAACAAGATGGAGCAAAATGGGTATAATTCAAATGGTCAACTACTATATAACTTAGTATGGCTCCATTACATGTATTTTAATGAAAGGCGACTACTGCTTGATTTGTAATTGAATGCATTTATCCAAATTTTGGTCAAGCATTCTCTTATCAATTCTGCATTAAAAAGTGTGTCCCATCATTTAACATGTTGTTTATGTTGCTTATTATCAGGATGAATATTTATCTTCTAGGCCTTACCTAATGCACCTTTGTTTTCTATGAATAAACCTCTTTCTTCATTTTTCTTCTTTTTCAGCTTAATACCAATAAACACCCTCTTCCTGGAGAAAAAAACAAAACACATACATTTTGAATGAACAGTTAACCTTCTTGAAATAAATGAGAAGGCAACTAATAAACTCCATCCCATGAATATGTTAGCACCTCAATTATTGGTTGCTTAGCTCCACATTAATGATAATCCAATAGACAGCCTATAAAAATGTCTTCACATGGATCTCCCTCCCTCCCTCCCTGTTCCTCAGTGAGTGAGAAGTCCATCAGAAGAATATATTTTTTATTCATTTACAGGATGAGAGCATCACCAGCTAGACCAGTATTTATTGCCCAGAGGGCAATTAAGAGTCAACCACACTGGGTCTGGAGTCTCATGCAGGCCAGACCAGGTAAGGATGGCACTTTCTTTCCCAACAGGTGAACAAGATGGATTTATCCCCACAATCAGCGACGGATTCATGGTCATCATTAGACTCTTGATTCCAGACTCTTTTTATTGAATTCAAATTCCACCACCTGTTAAAGCAGGATTTGAATACAGGTCCCCAGAATATTACCTGGGTACCTGGATTGATAGTCCAGCAATAATACCACTAGGTAGTCAGCGTCCCCATGTTATATTGATCCTTTTCCGTATTGTTCTTTTGTTTTATTAGTATACACAAAAGAGGCTGAAAATCATCAAATATAGAACTGCTGACACATCTTTCCAATTTTCAAAATGCTGTGATCATGATGGCAGCTTTTGTACTGGCCTTACCAGTGACAACCACATCCAATGATAGAATGAAGAGGCAGCAAGAGCATTCAACACAGAGAGCAGCCTTCCCAGTTCTCAGAAGGAGACAGAGAGAGAGCAGAGTGTTTGGACTGAAACAAATTCTATGAAAATGCTTTTAGTAAGCACCATCTAAAGTACAGTTATTTATTGAGCAGCTTAAATCTTTTTGAATACATTTAGGAAAATATTATATCAATTCATGTGCTCAATTGTACAAATTAACCAAATTACAGTAAAAGCTGTGGCCAACAATGGGGAAAATGGCCAAATAAAACTGTATTGTCCATTAAACACAATTTCAATAAGATCATGAGTTGTGGTTTTAGATTATCAGGTTTAGATTGTTTTAAGTTAAACAACAAATACGTGATCAGGAAACAGTGTATGATTCAAAATATGAGAGTGTACAAATGATTATAAAGCATGGTTACTCCTTCTAAAAATTGAATAAGGGATTTCTCCAATTGTGCTTCTTTAAACTAAAGCATTTACAGCTTTGCTTTATGAATAAACATAAACCTTAAATGTCTCTTAAAATTGTCACAAATATTTTACCATTGGGTTTATATAATGTGCTTGAAGATTTTTCAATAGGATTTAAACATTCGAGAGCTAGCTGAGCGAATTGTCCTTCAAGTTGGCTTTGTGTTTTACTGAGTGATTTCAATGTCTTAGCAGCTGAATTGGCTGCGTGGTCAATAAAGATTAGGTAGGTCATGTATTAGTTACTAGTCTCCTAAACAAAATGAACAAGTGGGTCTGTCCTGTGGTAACTCTGTAAGTACATAAGTATTGTATCAAATATAGTAGGACACAGTTTCATTGTCCCTCAAAGAAGCAAAAAAGAATTAAGAATGTCTATTTAAATAAACTATCCAAATGTATATACCTCTTAGAAATGTATTTTGAATTTGGCTGTTATACAGACGGAGATAAAATATATAATATTTTGTATAACTTCAGGATCAAAATTTCCATTAGAGTTGATTGGGATAGAGACTGTTTGATATTCAAATTATACAATGTGTAGCTGTATATGTATTGAAAAATATGTCATGTATTCAGGCAAAATATACATTAAAACTATAAAAATATAACATTTACTTGCACACTATTATCAACTTTTGCAATACATTTAGAATGAGACAAAGAATTGCGATTCTTGGTATAAGTGCAAACACATTTATACACTTCATAGTTGGAAACAGCCTCTTTCATGGCTCCCACCACCACCTTGACAAATATATCTACTGTGGATATTAACTCATTAATGGATCCATTTTCACTATAATACAAAGCTTATTTTCTTTAACAAATAGAACCAAATATATTGAATCTGCTTATTGTCATAACACAAGCGCTTCCATAAATTCCAATCTAATTACATTTTTCAAAAATGCTATGTTCTTTTGACCATTAAAATTATTTCACTTTAATCCTTACGTTGAAAGATCAGCTAAAAGTAATTAACATGTTTACTTTAAAAATAGATAAAAACAATATTTAGAAAATGTTCCAAATTTATTTTCATATTGGTTTTTCTCAAAGTTAAGAAAATTCTCCTTATGAACATATTAATGCATTTTTTGTGTCGCAACCTGATGTAAGTTCATTTGAAACTAAGACTAGTTTAAATTAAATACATTTGTCATCTGCATAAACAGAAAACAATATTTTTACTTACTTCTGTGGGGTGCCGGACTCCATCTCGGATTCTCTTGGCTTCAGAGGCTACAATATGAGCTTTTTTTATTCAAATGTACTTTTTTTTCAAAAGTAGTTCCAGACTGTAAAGTTCATGTAACTAACCAGATCACTTTCTGTTTGAGTACTGATGAGCAATCATTATAAAAGAGGGAGGTATGTGTGTTTGTGATTGGTCTTGCCCACAATAAGCAAGTTGGTCACATGGAAATGATTTTCCAGGTAATTCGTAAAATTGGACAGAAGAAATCAGACTGGAATATTCTAATTATTAATGTCCCTTTTCATAGTGGCATGAACTAGAATACTGACTGCCTCATGCACGGTGAGGAGTGTTACAATCTGGAGAAATGAAATGTAAATTTTACTTGAAAAATTTCAAGTTGAGCATGAAGAGGGAAACGATACAAATACTTGGAAAAAAAGCAAAAAGGCAAAAAAATGAAATGAATGAGAATATGTAGTTCATCCTTTCAGAACTTAAATATTCATTTTTGTGCTGTAAAATTCTTTCATTGAATAATTGGTAAATAACCCATCTTATTTTCTGCTACTTATTGAAAGGTCCCAGACAAGAAGTCAAATTTTGTGATCATCCATCCAATCTTTCATTCTCTCAAGGACATATGGGAGGAGCAGTGATAGGGAAGTCTTAACGTAGATGACTCATATTCCCTGGAACAACTATTTGCATCGTAGATAGGATAAGTATACCCCAAGGGTGCCTGACTGCTGGGGCAAAAGTGTCAAGAGTGTGGTGCTGGAAAAGCACAGCAGGTCAGGCAGCATCCAAAGAGCAGGAGAATCGACGTTTCGGGCATAAGCCCTTCGTTAGGAATCCGATTCCTAACGAAGGGCTTATGCCTGAAACGTCGATTCTCCTGCCCCTCAGATGCTGCCTGATCTGCTGTGCTTTTCCAGCACCACACTCTCGATTCTGATCTCCAGGATCTGCAGTCCTCACTTCCTCCTCGCTGGAACAAAACCAAGATCCATTGAGCTTGTGATGAGGCAGTTCCCTCCATGTTTCCTCCCTTGGATGTTACTCAGCATGAGAGGAACTTTTAGTCTGGAGAGAAAATTGTCTCTATGTTCTGGGGATGAAAGATATTAGTATCTTCTGATCAAGGCAAACAACACAAAGGTCAGAGTGCCTCAGATCGTTCTGTTGTTGGTGTGGGGGTGGGGCCTTCACAGAGATCTTTGTATCCTCTTTAGTCTCAGGTAAGGTACCAGAAGGTCGGTGAATAGCCAATGTGTTCCTTTGATTAAGAAAGGAAACAGGGATAATTCTAGAAATTATGGGCTAGTGACTTTTACATCAGTGGAAGGAAAATTATAAGGAAGATTCTTTGGGTTAGGATTTACTCGCATTTGGAAAAGAATGGACTTATTCGGGATAATGCTGAGGTGCCGGTGTTGGACTGGGGTGAGTAAACTTGTTGGACTATAACTTGATGTCGTGTGATTTTTGACTTTATTAGGGATAGTTAACATGGCTTTATGAAGGGGAGGTCTTGCCTCACATATTTGATTAAGTTCTTTTGAGGAAGTGACAAAGATGATTGATGAGGGTAGGGCAGTGAATGTGGTCAGTGAACATACTTAAATGATTTGGATGAAAATGTACCTGAAGTGATTCGTAAGTATCCAAGTGACATGAAAATTTGTGGATTGTGAGGAATGTGGTCAAAGGATACACCAGGATATATCTCAATTGGAATGTTGGGCAAAAAATGGTCAATGGAGTTTAATCCAAACAAGTAAAATGTGATGCTTTTTGGGAGGTCAAATGTAAGGGGAAACTATACAGTAAATGGCAGGACCCTTTGGAGCACTGATATGCAGAGAGAACTTGGGGTTCAAATCCATAGCTCCCTGAAAGTATCAATACAACTTTTTTTTATTCATTTTTTTTTTATTCATTTGGAGAATGTGAGTATCACTGGCTGGCCAGCATTCATTGACCATCTTTAATTGCCCAACCACATTGCTATGGGCCTAGAGCCAAAAGGATGGCAGTTTCCTTCCCTAAAGGAAACAGTCGACCAGGTGGGTTTTTCCTGACAATCAGAATGTCTTCATCGTCATCGTTAGATTTTAATTCCATATTTTTATTGAATTCAAATTCCACAATTCACCATGATGGGATTCAACCCAGATTAACTGGGCCTAATTATTAATAGTCTAGCAATAATACAAGTAAGACAATAAGGTGGTAAAGAAGGCATATGCATGATTTTCTTAATCACTCGGAGCATTGAACATTAAAGTTTTTAAGTCATGTTGCAGCTGTATAAAACTTTTGTAGGCCACATTTGGACTATTGTGTCACCATACTATAGGAAAGGTGTCGAAGCTTTGGAGAGAGTGCAGCAGACGTTTACTAGGATCTTAGATACTAGGATTGAAGTATCTTAGCTATAAAGAGAGGTTGGACAAACATGAATTGTTTTTGCTAAAGGTAAGGCTGAGGGGTGATCTGATAGAAGTATGTAAAACTATGAGAGGCATGGATAGGGTGACTAGTTGGAGTCCTTTTCCCAGGATGAAAATGTCAAGCACTGGGGGGCATAGGTTTAAAGTGAGTTTAAAAGACACTTACACAGAGCTGATTTCTCTTTGATGTAACACAAAGGACGGCAGATGGCTGGAATGTGCTGCCAACAGAGTGGAAGAAACAGGGTGATTAGCAATGTTTAAGAGGCATTTAGACAGACACAGGAACAGGCAGAAAATAGACAGATATAGGCCATGTGCAGGCAAATAGGATTAGTTTAGAATGATATCATAGTTGGCCCAGATGTGGTGAGCCTGCTCCTGTGCTGTACTGTTCTGCTTTATGTTCAATGAGTGGATAGTCCAGAATAGTAGACAGCTGGCTGCGTTCCCTCCACCTCATTAAGCCACCTATATGAGGTAAGTAGAGCCTAGTTTGAACACATGGTTAATCCCCAAGACAACCCCAGGCCACACAATGGCATGGAGGGCTGAGGTAACATCTATTACTTTCTCGAAACTCTGTATTATGAATATTTTGCAATCTATTGCCATCCCTGCAATAGTACTGAGATAGCCCTGACCGAAATCTCAGATGTTGCCCTCACAGGCATCATTCCTCATCTTCTCTTTAGCTTTTGGTGCTGCCAACCACTCTATTCTCTTCCAATGTCTTTCTTCAGTTGTCCATCTCAGTGTAATTACCATGATTTATGCCCACTCCCAATTACCCAAACATGCCCATACTCATTTTTTATATTCAATCCCAACACAAGTATCTCTGGAGTATGCAAGGCTCTCCTCTTTGAACAAGCTTTTGGTCACTTCCAACTTTCTCCTTCTTTAGCTTAGTGTTCAATTTAGCCTGATAACGCTTGCTTAAGATACTTTTTATGTGGTGATGATACTATATAAATGTAAGCTATTATTGTTGTGACGAGCAAAAACCAACCAACAAAAAATACTTATCCATCCCCTTGCTTTGTTGGGATTGGTGCTGAAGGAGGTTTCTTCTTTGAAAGATCTTAATCGCTTCTCATTCCAAATTCCAATTGATACCAGTTTAAACTATTAACTAAGTAATCAAAAGTATCCTGTGTAAATGTATGCATGGAGAATCACATGATCTTGGCACAATCATATTGTTAAGGCCCCACTTTACATCTGTTAATAAACCAGCCCTTAGTAAACATGCATCTAAAATACATAGAAAGTTGGATGAATAGCACAGGTCTTATGACAATGTTTATGTAAGCAGTGTAAAATGAATTTAGAGAGAACACTGAATAGTAATAAATAGCATTGTTCCTTAAAATTTCTATGGAGAAAATTAGAGATATTTTCTTCATAAGCTTTACTATCAACTTAAATTCCCAAGCATATCAATTCAACCATTCATGAATATGCTACAAGCAGGATAGAGCATTTGAACAGGATTTTGAATATACAGTGACTTGGATTAATAGAGAAAAGACTCAAAATTAATCTAATGGATTACTCATCACCCTTGCTGATTCCAGCAATCTGGGACCAAACGCTGAGTTGCTTAATTCATAGCAAACATTGAAAGATTTTTTGAGCAAGAGCACATGTAGGGTCTTATCAGAACAATGCATAATCTCCTGATGGGTACCTTCAGAACGCCGACATTTTCAGGTTCAGATGTTATCTGTATATGGCTGCCAAATGCTGACACCAAACACATGCTTTGTTAAAGCTCATCATTTGTGCAAAAATGTGGGAATCAATCCTGGATGGATCAGGCAGAACCTCGCATTGGGCTGTGGTAATTTGTCGAGTCAAGTAGAGCTCACCCATTCCTTCTGGCCCACAAAACCTTGGCCCCCAAGTACTTTTCCATTTCCAGAGCAGCCATTAAGAACTATCTGCTTGTTCAACTGATCGTACCAACAAACTACAAATACAGAGTGACAACAGCACCAGGACAGGATGGCATATGGTTAAAACATTCACAAAAGCACCACATGGCTCTCAGATATTCCACACTCCATAATCTGCAACAATCAGCTCCCAACCTTCAGGTCTAGTCATCGACCCTATCCCTAACTCTAACACTAATCACCCCAACCCTAATCCTATCACATTACACAATCTGGCTGAAGAGAAAAAGGTTCGATGTAGTTTGACTGATTTATACAAACCAACTGTGAAATAATTCCACAAAGGCCAGTATCCTGTCACCAAGTCACCCTTTATTTATATGTGCATAGTAGTTGACACTGGTCTGGCTTCTCAGAGGCAGCTCTTAGAGTGAACAGAATCCCAGACATTCCTTTTTATATTTGTCAACTAGGGCTCCCTGATTGGACCAGGGTAAGAGCCTCAATCAGGGAACACATATTCTATGAGGTCCACCTGGCTAACCTTGTTACAATCATTACAAACTACAGTTTTAATAAACACCATTAGTGACAATATTTGATTTACAAGGATGTTGCCAGTGTTGGAAGGTTTGAGCAAAGGGAGAGGCTGAATAGACTGGAGCTATTCTCTCTGGAACATTGGAGGATGAGGGGTGACCTTATAGAGGTTTATAAAATCATGAGGGCATGGATAGGTTGATCAACTAAGGTATTTTCCCAAGGATAGAGGAATCCAAAACTAGAAAGTGTCGGTTTAAGGTGAGAGGGGCAAGATTTAAAAGGGACCTAAGGGGCAACCTTTTCATGCAGAGGGTGGTGCGTGTATGGAATGAGTTGCCAGAGGAAGTGGTGGAGGCTGGTACAATGACAACATTTAAAAGACATCTGGATGGGTGTATGAATACGAAGGGTTGAGGGGGATATGGGCCAAGTGTTGGCAAATGGGACTAGATTAATGTGGGATATCTAGTCGACATGGATGAGTTGATCTGAAGGGTTTGTTTCCTGTTGTACATCTCTATGACTCTATGACTCTATTTTCAATAGAAGGGTTGCATTAAGCAGCATCATCTTGTACACAAACTAGAAAAAGATTCCAATCACTTCTGGCAGTGCCATTGTAATGCTGGGCATGTCATCATGCAGAGAAGACTTTCAGATACAGAGAGCAAAATTAATAAATTTCAAAATTTGCTGGTGACTCAATGTTAAAAGCACCAACTGGTTCACTGAAGCTCTCATGTTCCATATCTACTGTGTGCTGAATTTGTTAATCCCAGTGGTAACATTTGTCAGTTAACGCACCTCCCAAAATTTGTTGTAATGTTTATTACTGCCTTGCCAACTTTTTAATGCACACAACTCACAAAGATAGAAGGAAGAGAAAATAAAATGTTTTTATTCATGCATCCACATTATTCTGTTCTGTCAGTGTGATGTGTGTGGTAGTCACAGAGCCCAAAATGAGAAAATGTATGAGACCAGTTTCCATTTTTTTATGTTCCTAAAGCCTTACAGGAATCACAAGTTGACATTTTTGTTGACAGTTGCCTTGCATGCTAGACCTGCAGCAAGTGTGAAGTGAATCAACCTAAGAGACTAACTCACCTTGGCCTGGTTCTCACTAACATCCTTGTTGTAGCCAAAACAAGACTCAGAGCTCAAAGAGAAAATGCCCCAGCAACTGGAGTCATGTCTGAAACGAAGGAAGATGATATTGGTTATTAAAGGACAGCTCCAGGATATCACTGCAGACATTTTTCATGGCAACAGCTAAAGGTGCAATGTGGTGGTAACATCCTCAACATTGATCTCCACTCCAAATTACTCAAGGTGTGAAGTTATAAATCTGCATTAGGTCAGGACTCTTCAAATGTAAACTTATCACAATTAGGACAACAAGCAGCTCAAGATCTGTAGCAAGTCATGAAGAAAATCAATCCTTAGGGTTTTTCTTTTCACTGGCTACATGGGTGTCACTGGCTTGGCCAACATTAATTGACCGTCCTTAGTTGCTCTTGAGAAGATGGTGGCGAGCTGCCTTCTTGAACCTCTGCAGTCCATATGCTGTTGGTGACCTACAAGCTACTAGGGAGGGAATTCCAGGAATTTGACGCGGCGATATTGATAGTGAAGGAACAGCAATGTATTTCCAAGTCAGGATGATGCGTGGCATGGAGAGGAACCTGCAGGTGGTGATGTTCTTATGTGTCTGCTGTCCTTGTCCTTCTCGATGTAAGTGGTCATGGGTTTAGAAGATGCTATCTAAGTATCTTTGGAAATTTCTATAGTGCATCTAATTGGTACACACTGCTCCTATTGAGCATTGGTGGAAGAAGGAGTATATGTTTGTCGATGTGGTGCCAATCAAGCAGGCTGTTTTGTCCTGAATGGTGTCAAGCTTCTTGAGTGCTGCTGGAGCTGCACCCATCCAGGCAATTGGGGAGTATTCCATCACCCTCCTGAGGTGTGCCTTATAGGTGATGGACAAACTTTGGAGAGTTAGGAAGCGAGTTACTGTCCCCAGTATTCCTAGCCTATGACTTGTAGCCACTGTGTTTATTTGACAAGTCCAGTGAAGTTTCTAGTCAATGGTAATCATCAAGGATGTTGATAGTGGGGGATTCAGTGATAGTAATGCCATTATTATCAAGAGCTGTGCTTAGATTGACTCTGATTGGAAAAAGTCATTGTCTGATATTTATGCGATGCAATATAATTTCGAAATAGTGTGGAATATCTTTGTCTCAAAGATATTGTCCAGGTCTTGTTGCATTTGAACATGGACTATTCCAGTTTTTGCAGAGTCAATGGTGCTGAACATTATGCAATCATTGGCAAAAATCCCCAGTATTGACCTTGAAATGGAGTGAAGGTCATTGATGAAGCAGCTGAATATGGTTCGGCCTAGGACGCTACCCTGAGGAACTCCTGCAGAGATGTCCATGAACTGAAGTGATTGACTTCCAACAACCACAACCATCTTCCTATGTGGCCAGGTTTGACTCCAATCAACAGAAAGCTTGCCCCTAATATCCATTGATTTCAGTTTTGTTAGGGCTCTTTGGTGCCAAAGTCTGTCACTCTCACCTCACCGCAGGAATTCAGCTCTTTTGCCCATGTTTGGTATACTATCCAGTATCATTCTTTCTTTATTTCACAGTTTGCCCCATTATTTAGGATGATATGGGGGTCATTCAAGAGAATCCTGGGCATTGGTGAGACCAGATTTCAAATGCTATGTACAGTTTTGGGTTCCTTATTTAGTCAAGGATGTTAATACATTCTCCCCCGTTCAGGGGAGTTCCAATAGATTGCTATCCAAAATGAGGGGAAAGTGAGGACTGCAGATGCTGGAGATCAGAGTTGAAAGTGTGGTGCTGAAAAAGCACAGCAGGTCAGGCAGCATCTGAAGAGCAGGAGAGTCGATGTTTCAGGCAAGAGTCTCATTCCTGATGAAGGGCTCTTGCCTGAAATAATGATTCTCCTGCTCCTCGGATGCTGCCTGACCTGCTATGCTTTTCTAGCACCACACTCTCGACTGCTATCCAAAATGAACCCATTGTCTTCTGTGAAAAGATTAGATAGGCTGGGCTTTTTTAACTGGAGTTTAGAAAAATGATGTGATCTGATTAATGAGATACTGAATGGTCTTGACAAGGTGAACGTGGAAAGAATGTTTCATCTTGCGAGTGAGTCCAAGGGGACACTGTTTTAAAATTAGGGGTCACATCTTTAGGACAGAGAAGAGGGATTATTTCCTCTCAGGCAGTTACTCAACTGAGCACTGTGACTCAGTGGTTAGCACTGCTGCTACACAATGCCAGGGACCTGGGTTCAATCCTATCCTTGGGTGACTGTCTGTGTGGAGTTTGTATGTTCATCCTGTGTCCACATGGGTTTTGTCTGGTTGCTCCAGTTTACTCCCACAGTCCAAAACTGCAGAGGTTAGATAGATTGTTCATGCCAAGTTGCCATGGTGTCCAGGGATGCACAGACTATGTGGTTTAATCATGGGAAATGTGGGTTACAGGGATAGGATAAAGGGTTGCATATGGGATGCTCTTCAGAGGGTCAGTGTGGGCCTGATGGGCTGAATGGCCTGCTTCCACAGTGTTGTGATTCTATTTGTTTAAAAAAAACTTTGGAACTGCCTCAGATGTATAGGAGACGCCTCTGAATATTTTAAAGAAGTTATAGATAGATTCCTGTTAGGCAGGGCAATTAAAGGTTATTGCGGGGAGATGGGATTGTGACATTTCAAACACAATCATGATTAGCCATGATTTTATTGAATGGCAGTGCAGGTTTGACGGCCAAATTGTCAACTTCTGCTCCGAATTTGTATGTTCATACTTAAAAATATCATTGAAAGTTAACAGGAAATTAACAAACTGGAAATATAACTAAATCAAAACTCAGTATTGTTCACCAACACTGTTAAATTACGCAACAGTAAAAAAAGGTTAAATATTAATTCTAACTCATTTTCTCAAGTACCCTGTAGCTCCAAGTAAAATGAAAGTGACTGTATGTTCACTAAGTTTACATTTAAAGAAATCCTTGCATGTATTTCAGCACATTCTCTTCCACAAATTGCAATAAAGTTTCACAAACATCATTGATACATTGTCTATCAGCGATAGCTGGGTCAGCTTCAGATAGTAGCAAGGCTGCAACTGCGAACACAGGTGGAACTTTGTTCAAATAATGGTCGCTGTAATGGTCTCAGTGCCAGCAAAGAAATATCATGGAAACATGAGTTGGATCTTTTATAAGAAAATCAGAGGAAAATCCCGAGGTATCAATATAGTATTGATATTCAGTGTGAATCAAGCTTATTATAACCAACTAAGTGTAACAAAGCAGTTCCATCACAGGACAGTACTGATTCCATCCAAATTTGAACAGTCCAGGTTTTACTTTATTAATTGAATTGAGGGTAACAATACTCATTGTTATTAAAGAATAAATTGAACAACAATTTTTAATCAGTTAAATACAGAAATCTACAAATTGTTTTGTTATATCTATACCTTGCCCAGAGACATAACACAGAAATTGCACAAGACATTAATTACACTCTAAACAAATCAAAAAAGGTCATGGCTGGTGCTTTAATGTATAGTGATTTCTTTAATCTTGAGCTTCCTCTTAATTACAGCTGGAAGACAAAACTCTCCTGGAATAGAGAAGTTAATTTTACAAGTATGGAGTCTCAGCCCAACTGTTGACCAGTAATGAAGAATGTTTACTTTTTCTTTACTTTTCCACTCTGTCAGTTTTTAAAAAATCTCTTAACCCCATCTTTCTTTCATTGTCGCTATTTCACTTACAATACACGATTTCCACTTTCTAACTGATAATTCCTGGATTAGATTCTGTGGAGAAGATTTTGACTGGTAAAGGGAGACAGGTTTGGGTGGAGGTACCTGCTAAAACCCTGATACTACCACAGAAAGTATTTGATGCCAAAACATTGAATGTATTCAAGAAGTAGCTAGATAGAGCACTTGGGGCGAATGATATCAAAGGTTATAGAAAGAAAGCAGGATTAGTCTATTGAGTTGGATGATCAACCATGATTGTGCTGAATGGTGGAGCAGGCTCAAGGGGCTGAATGACCTCTCCTTGCTCCTATCTTCTATGTTTCTATGATTTCAGGTTAGGAACACAACATGATCTCTGCCCATTTCTAAACTCAGCCCAGGCGAGTTTCCAAGGAAGCAGGGGATCTTTCCAGACTAGATCAGTCACCTGGCATCACCAAGTAGCAGTTTGAGATATTTCTAATCAACCTGTTTAGAGATGTTATGACAGGCAATTCTTTCACTCAGAGGGTGGTGCATGTATGAAATGAGCTGCTAGAGGAAGAGGTGGAGGTTGGTACAATTGCAACATTTAAAAGGCATTTGGATGGGTATATGAATAGCAAGGGTTTGGAGGGATATGGGCCGGGTGCTGGCAGGTGGGACTAGATGGAGTTGGGATACCTGGTCAGCATGGACAGGTTGGACCGAAGGATCTGTTTCCATGCTGTACATCTCTATGGCTCTATGACCTCTGAAGTAGGTGGAAAGTGAACCCAGGGCTCCTGGCTCAGAGAGAAGAACACTTCCACAAGGTCACAAGCATCCCTTTCAATTGCAGTTCAAAAGCCTGCACAAAACCTGTGAACAGCTAGAAGCTCAATGAACTGGGAAGGGGGTGTTCCATCATCATTGTCCATAAACGGGACATAACCTACCTGAAAAGGTGACTCTTCAAAATGAATAGTGCTGTAGAGTCCTCTCAGAATATGACACATTAAAACTTAATACACTGAAAAAATACAGAAGGTTTTGCAAAACAATGCATCCAAGTGATAAGTAATGGGATTCTACCTGGCTGCACATCTTCCATGAGTATGTGATGGATATTGTACCTGGATCATTTCCTTTTCATTTGTACACATGCTGCATCTGTGCTCTGGGAAATGTTCCAGGAGAAAGAAAGCTTGGCCAGTTAAGAAGATTTTTAAAAATCCTCCATCTGGCAATTTTCTCCTGATTTATAACCAAGGGCTTGAAAAGATTCACTGCTAATACTTTCCGACTTATTTATGTATCACCATCTCCAGTAGTTTTAAACATCACATAGTCTTTTCTAATGTTGAGTGTGAAGTGTACCTTTCAAGAGTGGAGTAAGATTCAAACATCTTTTAACCTTCGTTTACACATTATGGCTGACAAAGCTTGATGCTGATTTTGGATTCAGGTTCTTTGGCATCCGGAGTGAAGGATTCTTGCTCTGGAGCAACATCTGGTACCAAGCTGGGAGGTGGATGTCTGAGAAAAGGGAAGACCATTCCAGGGAGTGAGATTTCCATCCAATAAGCTGACATCCCAAATTATTCGGTGTTGCTACCCACATTTGCAAAACAAAGTAGCTGTTAAGAATATTCTGAGGCTTGACATTGCAGTTGATGAAGGAGCCTGAAGGCCCAGTATATGAATAAATGTCTTCTATCTAGCACTCAGTGCCCATCATGTAGGGAAAGGCTGCTACAGAGAGTTTGCATCTACATGCTGATGGAACTTCCATATAATGGGATATTATACAAATACCTGGATCAAGAAGATACTAATGATTCTTTCGTGCATTTTACAGCTTAGTTTCAAGATTCCTACATATGGCAAAACACTTTTTTTCTTCTTTTCACTTCTCCCTCATTTTCAAGGGTCGGATTACATTTAGATTGTCTCTGATTTTGTCAATCACCTTTACCATTTTATATACCTCAGCTAGACCTCCTCTCATTCTTCTGAATTCTAATGAGTATAGGCCTATTCTCTCCTCATAAATCAAGCCTTACATCTCTGGAATTAATCTAGTGAAACTTCTTTGAACTGTCACTAATGCTATTACATCCTTCCTCAATTAAGAGAACCAAAACGGTTCACAGTACTCCAAGTGTGGTCTCACCAATGCTTTTTGTAATTGCAACACTTCCCTACTTTTATGCTCCATTCCTTTAGCAATAAATGCCAAAATTCTATTTGCCCTCCTTATTATCTGCTATACCTGCATTCTAACATCTCTGCTCATGCATGAGAACATCCAGATCTGTCAGCACCAAATCATACTGAAATTTAGATAATACGTTGCCTTTTTATTCTTCCAACCAAAATGGATAACCTCACACTGTTCCATGATAAACCTCATCTGCCAAATTTTAGGCAATTCCCCTAACTTATCCATTTGTAATAGCCATCACTTGAGTTGGAAGGATCTGCTGGCTAGCAATCAATCTGTTTGGTTGAGATCAATTTCACCCATCATGGCTAAAAGGTCCTGGGGATCAGATTTGAACTCAACGTTGCTGTCCCAGAATCAGGGATGCTACCACTGCACCAGAAGAACTCCCCATCAGGTTTAAGGTTGATGAAAAAGAAGTATGGAAATCATATGAGCCCATGCTGCCAATGGAGAGCCTTATTCATGGGCAGAGCAAATCACAAATTTACATTTGTATTGTGCGAAATCCTCCAAACGTGGACTGAATAATAGTCACAAACTATGCTCGCCTTTCAGGCTCAACAAACAGTAAAGGACACCCTCATCCTTACAATTAGAACTACGCTGTGCTGCATAATGTGAAACCTAGTATTCCAGCAACCTACGACCATAAAGACTGCGAATTTTGAAGACCCCTACTTGGTCTTGTAATTCCTATCTTCACTGATGTTGTCCTTGAAAGCCAAATTTAAGCAACTTGGTGCCAAGAAGAGAACATTATTTGACATAAGCCACACAAGATCTCATAGCTTGCAATGAACTTCCAGCCAATCTCTTTCTAGAGTGTTTACTATATGATGTTCAAGCCAGCTTAATGTGTCATCAAGCAGTTGGTTCGATAGCAAGTATCATAATTAGTGAATGCTGCTCTGGCCCAGAATCAGTGGTTTCTGCCATTGCTACCGTACTTGTATCTACCTGGATTGAAAAAGGTGTTTAGAAAAGCATAGCTCCACTATTATCATCTTCAATTGAACAGCAGCCTCTCTGGTGAATATATTGAGAGCTCCTCTATATTGGTTCACCTGGTTGATTGAATTTCTGTTACAGGATTCACACCAATTTGTGAAGAGACCATATCAACAAAGTCCTACAGTGACCAATTCCTGCACTGTTGCTTTCTAATCTGTCTACAACAATCTACCTGCTACCAAATCACAAACATTCCTTTGATGACAATGCTTTTGTCATAAATTATTACCAACCTGGTAATAACATTCATTATTGTTATGAAATCTATGTCAGGTTACAGTTCTGAAATAGGAACTTCAACCATGTACCACGAAATGTATGTGACTTGTCTGAAAGACTATCATTCTAAATGGTCAACCTCTTAAACTGCTCATCTTGTTTAGTTATCTGTAAATGAGCTTACAAACACCATCCACTGAAAACTGCTGTGCAAGTCAAAATATGAACATTACAAACATCGAGCCAGTTCTGCCTTGGGAACAAAAGCACTTTATGCTTATCCATTTCCTTTTTCTGTTTTTCAATATTATGCTCCTATTTGGAATTGCTAAAGGCACACTAAGTTGGCGGATACCCAACTGCCTACTACAATGTATTTTTATGTCAGGTACATTGCATTAATTCTCTCCAGGGCCTATGGCTACAAAAATAATTCTCCATTGTTGTTCAAAAACAGCAGCAGTATTGAAGAACACACAAACATCATGTCAAAATCATGTTGCCAATGCCCCCCTGACTTGTTCTAAACCACAAAAATTGAAACATTAAATATGGGCAATCTTCAACTTCTTCTTTCGTTTTGCTGGTATAAAGAGTGAATAGAAGAGCTCCTATAGATTAATTATGTTTGATCCTACAGATTGTTAACCAGGTTATGTCATAGCAGAGAATTTTTCAGTTGTTTTTGAACTGGACAGGGACAGAGCACCTTACTTCATCTGTGGTGCCCAAGTGTGAGACAGATAAATATTCTTGAGGACAAACATAAGCTAAGCTACTAACAATCTTCTAAATTTTGTCAACAGTTTCACATTACTAAAATGAACCAATGTCAATTAAGTTATCTGATACAGTCTTCTAAAGAACATTGCTCTCCAATTAAAGAAACGGTCTAATGGAAACTGGTTTAAATGAAATGTCAGCCAGAAAACAAACAAGGACGAAAGTAACTTGCATCTAATTTTTTATTACAAATAGAAACAAAATATTTTATAGGCTGAGCTTATTTAAGGTATGAGGTGCAATGCGTTGACAAACATTACCAGCTTGCTTATTGTATCTTATCATTTTAAATACGCTCAACAATGTTTTCGGATTGGCTACCTCAAAGCCCTGTCCTTTGGTGCTGCATCTACTGAAGGGCTGCTTCATATCTCTGCGCGCTTCAAATTTAAAAAATTATTTTATAAACATTATTGTTTTTTTCTCTGGTAACAAGACCCCAAATCATTCCTGTCTATTAAGAGGCAGTTTTTATTTTCTTAACTTTTCTGCTGGATGTCAGTTCATATATTGTCTTATTATTTGCAGAGTATTTTTGTGATATACAGCAAGTGCAATCTGTGAACATTAAAAATTCAATGACAGGCTTTTGTTAGTCAGTGTTTAAATGATTTGCAATGCATTAAAATATTAAGAATATGTTAGTCCTGGGAACATTTTCTCTCTTTTTTCCTGAAGCCCCTGACTCTTCATTGGGTTATGATTCTGAGACCCTTATACACTGACAACAGTTCCCAAATATCAATTATTTATCTAAGATCCTAGATCAAGCATTGAACTGTACCATGCAATGTAGAAAAGCCTAACTCTTTCCTTAACTAGTATTTATCTACTTTTAGCAGAGGTTGGTGAATAATAACGAAGAGTGGAAACTCTACTGTATTTTTCACTTGCTTGGGTTCTGAGGTCTATTACAGCACTTACAATGAAGAACTGTCGCCAGATAATTCAGCAAAGTCAAGACATCAAGGTTGTGATCTTTCTGATGCATTGCCTGTATAGTCTTGATAAATTGTGCCTTGGAAACCTGTTTGTGTGTCCTTAATCTATATAAGTTATTATTCCCAAAATAACTAAAATGCCCAACTGCATACAGTATGTGATTAACATAATAATTTTAAAAGTCTCAAACATGAAAAAAAGATTGACCTGTACAATATTCAATAATGATTTGTTTGTTGCGAGCTACTCTTTTGGACAAAATTGCTCTGAATTAGAGACAAATTAGAGACTGTTACCTTTAATAAGCAGTTTTACATTTATTTCCTTTGGATATTGCTGACAAGACCAGTATTCATCCCTGATTGCCCTTCAGAAGATTGTGATGACCCACCTTCTTGAACAGCTGTACGTGTAGATACACCCACAGTGTTGTTAAGAAGGGACTTCTGAGATTTTGATCCACTGGCAGTAAAGGAATGGTATTATGTTTCCATGATGTGGAAGTGCTGGTGTTGGACTGGGGGTTGGACAAGGTCAAAATGATACAACACCAGGTTATAGTCCAACAGGTTTATTTGAAAACACAAACTTTCAGAACTTTGCTCCGACTTCAGGTTCTAGTGAGAAGGGGATACCTTGGACACAGAATTTATAAGTATAAGATCAAAGGGTCATACAACTGGTGCAAATGAATTGAATACATCTAAGATGGCTGTTAAATCTTTCATCAATTAGAATGGAGGTGCAGGTTCCAAGTTCAGTACCCATGAGGATGGTCTCAACTGGGATCTTGGGTTCATGTCGCACTACAGGTGACCCCATCACACTATACACTCTAGCACACACACTTACACACACACACACACATACACACACAGACCCTCTCTCATATACAATAAACACACATTCACTGACATCTCGGGGTAGTAACTTGAAAGAAATTCTGACGGATTCGGATATTAATCAATCGCAACTTGAACCTCCATTCTAACAGATTAAATATTTAACAGCCATCTTAGGTGCGTTTAATTTGTTTGCATCAGTTGTATGACCTTTTGATCTTTTACTTATAAATTCTGCATTTAAAGTCTCCCTCTCTTACTAGCACCTGCGGAAGGACCGAAGCTTCAAAAGATGATGTTTTCAACGAAACCTGTTGGACTGTAACCTGGTGTCATGTGATTTTTGACATTATATTTCCAAGTCAGGATGATGAGTGCTTTGGAGGGGAGCTTATTGATGTGGTATCCCCTAGCATCTGTTGCCCTTATCCTTCTAGGTGAAAGGTGCTGTGGATGCGGCCTGGGACATGATTCCAGTACATCTTACAGATGCTTCACACTGCTGCTCTTGTGTATTGGTAGTGCAGAGAATTAATGCTTGTGGTGGTGACTGGGTGCCAATCAAATGTGTTGCTTTGGCTGGATGGTACCAAGCTTTTGAAGGGTTGTTGGAGCTGCATTCATTTATCACACTTCTGACTAATACGTTGTAGATGATGAACAGGCTTTGAGGATTAAGGAGATAAATTATTTACTGCAGAATTTGTACCCTCTGACATCCTCTTGTAGTCACAGGATTTATATGGCTAGCTCAGTTCCATTTCTGGTCAATGGTAATCCTCAAGATGTTAGTGGTGGGGGATAACACCATTAAAATGGTGATGGTTGATTCTGTCCTGTTGGAGTTATTGTCTGGCACTTGTGTAGCACAAATGTTACTTTCCATCTGTCAACTAAACTGAGAACCAGTGAGTAGGTTATTGCTAAACAAATGCAGCTTGATAACACTGTTAATGAAACCTTCCATCACTTCACTGATAACCCAGATCAGGCAGTAATTGATCAGCTTGGATTTGTCCTGTATTTTCATGGAAAACGGAATTTGCTTCTGTAAGCAAGGCATCACGTTCTGCATTCAATGACTTCAATATGGATGTCCAATATTGACTCTCATCAAAATGCTCGCTGTGCATAAATTATAGTTTAGAGAATTAATCAAAAGATATTTGTCATATAATGAAATAAATCAAAAAGATCCAAATTTGTGCTATATTTAAAACCATGATGTCATGTCCTTGCCTGTTTCTATTTCAATAACAGTTTATGGTGTCTTGTAAAGCAGTGAAAGGTGTTGAATTTATAAATTGAATTGTTGACTGGGGGCAACATTAATAATGCTACAACATTTGCTGTTAAGTTCCAGGTATGTCGCAATGTAACAGTTACCACGGAGACTCATCACATTCACAGGATTCTGAAGCAATACACATTATTTCCAGTCTATTTATAATTTATAATGCAGGATTTAGCTTTTTAGGAGGCTGAATTTTCACACTAATAAAAATTGCCTTTACAAAATGTGATCAAAACAATAACAGCTGACATTGACAACAAGAGTCCCAGTTTCAGTGCTTTATTCAAATAAATCTTCATCATAAATTGTATTGGGTGGCTTATCAAAATCCATCGCTAACAGTTTCAAACTCCTACACCTTTAGATGTTATTGACAAATCATGCTCTTTTCTTTACTCTTTAGATGTGTCAAACTGAGTGAAGACATGAGCTTAAATGTTGCAGTAAGGCCAAGACTGAATCTGACAAAGGACTGCTCATTTCAGATTGAGATGAGAAATTCCTTCATTCAGAAGACTGGAAATGTTTTGAATTCTCAATGCCAAGCTACTGTGAACACTGTGTAATTGTCCATATTCAATCTGAGATAGAAAAACGTTTGGCTTATAATTTCATAAGACATAGGGGCAGAAGTAAAGCCATTCAGCCCATCAAGTTTGCTCTGCCATTCAATTATGGCCGATATGTTTCCCAACCCCATTCTCAAGCTTTCTCTCCATAATCCTTGATCCCCTTGACAATCAAGAACCAATCTATCTCAGTCTTGAATATACTCAATGATCTGGCCTCCACAACCTTCTGTGGCAATGAATTCCATAGATTCACCACTCTCTAGCTGAAGAAGTTTCTTCTTATCTCGGTTCTACAAGTTCTTTCCTTTATTATAAGGCTGTGCCCTCCAGGCCTAGTTTCACCTACCAATGGAAACATCTTCCAGACAACCGCTCTCTCCAGGTCATTCAGTATTCTGTAAGGTTCAATTAGACCCCTCCCTGCCCCTATCCTTCTAAACTCCATTGAGTATTGACCCAGAGCCCTCAAACTTTCCTCATGTTAACCTTTTCATTCCTGGGACCATTCTCGTGAACCTCCTCTGAACACGCTCCAGGGCCAGTACATCCTTCCTGAGATATGGGGCCCATGAGTGGAACATATAATGATGCTAAGGCCAATTAGAATTCAAATCAAGGTAGGAACAAACTACTGCAAATGCTGGAATCTGTAATGAAAACAACAAATGCTGGATATCACAGCAGATCAGGCAGCATCAATGGAGAGACAGCAAACTAATGTTGCGAATCTAGATGATCCTTCATCAGACTCAAAACATTAGCTGGCTTTCTCTCCATGATGCTGCTGACCCGTTGATCTTCAGCATTTTTAGAATTCAAATCAACCAATTCTAAAGCAGTTTAAGCAGAAGCAGTCATCATCACCCACTCCCTCCATATCCACAGGAGGGTTACGTTCCTGGACCTACCACGGAAACCAAAAACTGCATAGGAGCGAATGGGAAATGTACCTTCCCGGCAGCCTCTTGGTCCCTGGTGCTGGAATGTTCCCTATGTTCCGACCTTGGTAAGCCACAGGTGAGTGAAAATGATTCCGTGGATATGGGCATCACCGTGTATAGTCAAGTTTGCTGACCTAGCTATCAATCCTTGTACACTTCTTTGTATCTTCCTTAATGTTTTAACACAATTGAAATCAGAGACTACATTGTTTGCAAATTTCAGGTACATTAACATTTTGTTGATGAAACTTGAAAAGTAAATTGCTGGATTTGTTTTAGGTATAAAGACTTGGTTAACATTTTCACCTCGAGAATCCAATTTGAAGTTGTGAGAATTAGGCTGGTGACTATGATTTAATGGCACCTGCACCAAACAATCAAACAATTTCTTTTGGTTAACTTTGAAATGATTGCTTTATCCCCAGGAGGGAGGAATGCATTGAGATTCTTTCCAGCAATTATCTTCGGGTTTAATTCTTAGCCCCTGCTAATCTGTGGCCGTTGGGATGTTAAATGTGGAGCATGTCTATGATCTGATGCACTGCAATGAGACCAAGTACTTGGCTGTTGTGGTGTAGAGGTATTGTTGCTACCTCTGAGCCAGGAGGCCTAGGTTCAAGTCCAACCTGTTCCCCATGTATATAACAGCATTATTTAATAGGTTGATTAAAATGCTTCTTTTTAAAAGATGCAGTCAGTACTAATGGTTCTGGTGGAACCAAATGACTGTCAAGTGAGGAAATTATTATTCATTTAGTTGTTACTAACTGGCAATGTTGATGAGTCCTTCCATCACTATATTTTTGATTGAGAGGAGGCCATTAGGCCAACTTGCCAAGTTGGATGGATTCTCTATGTGTGGGGTACAACTTGCCTGGCAACCTTCTACATTGTCAGGTAGAGGATAGTGTTGAAATTATACAGGTACAGGCTGTGATAGAGCATCTAACTCTGTTATGCAGAGTCCTTCAGCTCTGCATTTCAATACCTTTCACCTGAAAAATAAAATACTGTAGGCTTCTAGTAACTTTGGCAAACTGCAGGCATGTGTCATTTGATCAGAAGTTCAGCAAGCAGATGTTCCATAAGATATAGGAGCAGAATTTGGCCATTCAACCCATCACATTCTCTCTACATTCAATCAATTTCTCATCCCATTCTCCTACTTTCTCCCTAAAACCCTTGATCCCCTTACTAATCAATAATCTATCTGTCTTAAAGACACTCAATAACTTGGTCTCCACAGCCTTCTGCGGCAATGAATTCCACACATTCACCACTCTCTGGCTAAAGAAATTTCTCCTTATCTCAGTTCTAAAGAGATGATTTGGAGGTGCCGGGGTTGGACTGGAGTGGACAAAGTTAAAAATCACACAACATCAGGCTATTGTCCAAAAGGTTTAATTGGAAGCGCTAGCTTTCAGAGCACTGCTCCTTCATCAGGTAACTGTGGAGCAGGATCATAAGACACAGAATTTATTGCAAATTTGCTATAGTACTTCCAATTAAATCTGTTGAACTGTAACCTGGTGTTGTGTGATTTTTAACCCAGTTCTAAAGTGTCATCCCTTCAGTCTCAGGCTAGGTCTTCAGGTCCTAGTCTCTCCTACTAGTAGAAACATTTTCTTCATGTTCACTCGATCCAGGCCTCTCAGTATTCTGTAAGTTTCAATGAGTCTCCAACACACTTCCATCTTTCTAAACTCCATCAAGTACAGACCCAGAGTCTTCAACCACACCTCATAAGACAAGCCTTTCAGCCCCAGGAAATTTCTTGTAAACTTCCTCTGGACACCCTTCAATGCTAACACATCCTTCTGTGGCTAGCAGGCCCAAAACTGTTCATAATATTCCAAATTTGGTCAGACCAGAGATTATACACCCTCAGCAGTACATCTCTGTTCTTGTATTCTAACTCTTTTGAAATGAATGTTAACATTGCATTTTCCTTCCTAACTGCCAACTGAAGCCGCATATTGACATTTGAAGTGCTAGTTCAGGATTCTGTTAAGTCTCTTTGTGCATCAGATTTCCAAAGTCTTTCCTCATTTAAAAAATCGTCTACACCTCTTCTTCCTACCAGAGTTCTTAACCTCATACATTGCATTCCATCTGCTACTTCTTTGCCTACTCTCCTAGCCATTCCAAGTCCTTTTATAGACTTCATGATTCCTCAACACTACCTGACGAAGGGCTATTGCCTGAAATGTCGATTTTCCTGCTCCTCGGATGCTGCCTAACTTGCTGTGCTTTTCCAGCACCACAGTCTCGACCACCTGCCCCTCCACTTACCTTTGTGTCATCTGCAAACTGACCAACAATGCTCTTAGTTCCTTCATCCAGATCAGAAATGTATAACGTGAATAGTTATGGTGCTAATACTCACGCCTGGGGAACTCTCATCACTCCTTTATCCCTGGTCTCTGCTTTCTGCCAGTCAGCCAATCCTCTATCCATGCCAGTACCTTTCCCCTAACACCATGAGCTATTCTCTTATTTAGCAGCCTCTTGTGAAGTACTTTGTTAAAAGCCTTCTGAAATCACATCCACTGGCTCTTTTTTACGTAACTTGTTTGTTACCTCCTTAAAGAATTCTAACAGATTTGATGAAGCCACACTGATGAAACTCTATTTTATCACACACTTGCAAATACTCTGCAATGTCATCCTTAATAAAAGGTCTCTAAAACATTACCCACGACTGAGGTCAGGTGAACTGGCCTAGGGGTTCCTGTCTTCTGCCTCCCTCCTATTTTAAGCAATTACATACATATATCCAACCAGAATTGCTAACCCAAGGAACAAGAGTAGCCCATTCAGCCACTCAAATCTGTTCTGCCCTTCAATCTCAACTCCACCTATCTTTTTTCCATATCCTTTAATGCCCTTGCCTCAAAACAATTGATGAAATTTAGATTTGGAATTTTCCAAAGACCACACCCCCAGCCTCAACAGAGTTTTGGGCAGAGAGCTAAGATTTCCACAACCTTGTGAGATTCCTAACACCACGCCTGAACAAACTCTCTCTCCGATTTTAAGGTTTCACCCTCTTGCTCTGAGTTTCCCCCAGCAAAAGTTAACAGCTTCTCATTATCTACCCTACCAAAAATTAAACCGCAAAGTATCTGATGGAATAAGACTTCATTAGTTTGTTAAAAATAAGTAATATCTACTTTTGGGGAAAAGGACAGCTAGTAGTAAGCAAGTCAGTCTTTTCCACAGTCCAGCAGCACCCTCTGGTGGTAAGGTGCAGCCTGGCAGATGTAAAAGTGCAGGACAGTCTTTTGTTTTTGAGTCATTGGCATGTTTGCTTCAGGCAGCTGAAACTCCTGCTCCTCCATGCTGAGCATAGGCGAGAAATTTTAAAAGCTTCAAATGCTGAAAATCTAAATTAAAACTGGAAATGTCATAAGGAGACACTGGTTAGATTCCCTACAGTGTGGAAACAGATCCTTCAGCCCAATCAGTCCACACTGACACTCTGAAGAATAACCCACCCAGACCAGTTTCCCTCTGACTAATGCACCTGACACTATGGGCAATTTAGCATGGCCTATTCACCTAACCTACACATCTTTGGACCGTGGGAGGAAACCAGAGCACCCGGAGGAAACCCACACAGACACGGGGAGAATGTACAAACTCCACACAAACAGTCGCCCAAAGCTGGCATCAAACCAGGGACCCTGGTGCTGTGAGGCAGCAGTACTAACCACTGAGCCACCATGCCACCCCAATGCTAATTGACCTATTACATATTTGCAATGCTTTGTTTCAAAAATTCTAAACTTGGACAATTGATTCACAGAATCGAAAATAACTGGTCAAGATGCAGCCGGCACAGTATAAACAAATTTGCTGTACATAGTTTGCTGATGGTCTTAGGCGTATAACTTTGGAAATAAACTAAGACAACTTAACATTAATATATTTTAAATATCTAACCTGATTTGTTTTCAAATCTGTAACAGTGGCAACAAATTGGTAAAGCTCAATGTCTGTACTGATGAATACATTAATCTTCGTCCATCTGATAGTTTGTGCTTTAAGATTTGACAGTATAGGTAGTGACAAGCTGTTTCCTTTGTGGGGCAGCTCAGAAGAGATTAGAACCTGAAAATCAGAGAGTTTGTTCAGGGGAATTTTAGGCTTTTTCCAATGCATCATGACCGATTTAAGGGATAGCTCCTGGACTAAAAAGAAATAGGATTGTGTCAGCTGTTTCTTGATCGGATGCTTGCCTCTTTGAGTCAGAAGGTTTCAAATTCAATTCTCATCCCTTGAGAATAACGAGTGACACACCAGTAATGTACTGTCTGCGGTGTCCTCTTTCAAAGGAAATGATAAGCCAAGACTCTATCTGTCCTCTCAGGTGAACATAAAAGATTCCTTGCCACTAAATCAAAGAACAGATGAGGTATTTAGCTAATATTTAGCTAAAGATCAGCACCACAGAAAAAATGGATTAAAAGCAATATACTGTGGATGCTGGAAATCGGAAACAAACATGGAGAATGCTGAAAAAACACAATCAGTCTGGCAGCTCCTATGAAGACAGAAATAGAGACTGTCTTCAAGTCCAGTATAACTTCTTCAGAAGCAGTAGATTGATTACCTGGTTATATTCAAATTGCTGTTGTGAGATCTCACTCTGTGCAAACTGACTGTTGCATTTCCGACATTAGTAACTACTCTGTATTGACTACATAGCGGTTTGAGATGCCTAGTGATTGTGGGAGGAGCGACATAATTAGAACGCTTCATTTCTTTTTGTTTCATTTGAAACATGGAAGGTTTTTAATGGGGAAGGATCTAGGAAACTACATGATCACTTTCAAGGTACAGCATCAAATGCCTTCTCGCAGAGTGCTTCAGAAAACATCTCCCGGACACCCGCACCAATCAACTCCACCGGCCAGTGGCTAAACATTTCAACTTCCCCTTGCACTCTGCCAAAGACATGCAGGTCCTGGGCCATCTCCATCGCCACTCCCTTACCACCCGATGCCTGGAAGAAGAATGCCTCATCTTCCGCCTCAGGACCCTCCAACCCCAGGGCATCAATGTGGACTTCACCAGTTTCCTCATTTCCCCTCCCCCCCATGTTATCCCAGTTCCAACCTTCCAGCTCAGCACCGTCCTCATGACCTGTCCTACCTACCAATCCCCCTTCCCACCTATCCGCTCCACCCTCCTCTCTGATCTATTACCTTCACCCTACTTCCATCCACCTAATGCACTCTCAGCTACCTTCTCCCCAGCCCCACCCCCTCCCATTTATCTCTCCACTCCAGAGGCTCCCAGGCTCATTCCTGACGCTTTTGCCCGAAACATCGATTTTCCTGCTCCTCAGATGCTGCCTGACCTGCTGTGCTTTTCCAGCACTATACTAATCTTGACTTAAAGACAAAGGTACTGATAGTGCATAGGGAAGTTAGAGAGTAGTGAACTCGGCCCAGACAATCACAAAGGCCAACCTCCCATCTACAGAATCCATCTACCATGCCAGTGGTCAAGGAAAGGCCACCAGCATTCTCAAAGATCCATCCCATCCTGGCAATGTTTTTGAACAACCTCTACCATCGGGGAGAAGGTACAGAAACCTGAACACACACACCAGCCAGTTTTGAAGCAGTTTCTATCCTACGGTTGTTAAAATACTTAATGGACTCACACCTGTACCTGTGTTTTTGTTTTTGTCGCTGTTTACCTACTATTTACTTATCTATGCTACTTAATTCTGTGATCTGCCTGTATTGCTCACAAGACAAAGCTTTGCACTGTGCCTTGGAACACATGACAATAAATTCAATTCAAGTTTTGTTTTGTGATAGAATAGCTTATCAGTGGGAATGGTGTAATAAAAGCAGGGATAGGCATAAAAAAGGGAACAGGTTTGCAATGTGACCGGCTACTGAATTGTTTCAGAATTAGCTGGTCCATCAAAATGACCATGTGGCCCAAGCAGGTGTCCTAACTCATCCAGGAATTTGCCCACCTCCACTCCTGCATAGGCTCCACTTTTCCAGGGATTCCCCCACTCTGCCAGATTGTGTTAGTCAAGAGATAGATAAGCCTGTATTCTGCTCTCAGCGAGAAGCTGAGGGAGCCTTAGAATTATTTTGTTCGCATTTCCACAATGTAATTGGCTGATTTTTACTCCCGGTGCCACGAGCTAGTGAGAGTAGAAATAGGAGGTTAGAGCATGGCTGAGGAGCTGGTGAATGGGAGAAGGATTCATATTTTTGGATCTTTGGAATCTGTTCTGGAGTAGAAGTGACCTGTACAAGGAGGACAGATTGCACCTGAACTGGAAAGGGTTGGAAGGGGACTAATATACTGGCAGGGAGATTTGCCTGAGCTGCTCAGGAGGGTTTAAACGAGTAAGGTGGGGTCAGTAGGACCAAGGGAGATACTGAGGAAAGAGATCAATCTGAGACTGGTACAGTTGATAAAAGAAGCGAGTCAAACAATCAGGGCAGGCAGGGACAAAGCAGAGAACAACGTAAGTCTGATAAATTAAACTGCAAGAGGCCCAATAGGGAAGACAGGCGAACTCGGCATAGTTAGGAACATGGGACTGGGATATCATAGCAATTACAGAAATGTGTCTCAGGGATGGACAGGACTGGGAGCTTCATGTTCAAGGATAGAAATGCTACAGGAAGGACAGAAAGGGAGGCAAGAAAGGAGGGGGAGTGGCGTTTTTGATAAGGGATAGTGTTACAGCCGTACTGAGGGAGGATATTTCCGGAAATACATTCAGGGAAGTTATTTGGGTGGAACTGAGAAATAAGAAAGGGATGATCACCTTATTGGGATTGTATTATAAACCCCTTAATAGTTAGCAGGAAATTGAGAGACAAATTTGTAAGGAGATCTCAGTTATCTGTAAGAATAATAGCTGGTTATGGAGGAGATTGTAACTTTCCAAACATAGACTCGGACTGCCATGCTGTTAAGGATTTAGATGGAGAGGAATTTGTTAAGTGTGTACAAGAAAATGTTCTGATTCAGTATGTGGACATTTTTACAAGAGAAGGTGCAAACCTTGACCCAGTTTTGAGAAATAAGTCAGGGCAGGTGACTGAGGTGTCAGTGGGGGAGCACTTTGGGGCCAGCAACCATAATTCTATTAGTTTTAAAATAGTGGTGGAAAAGGGTAGACCAGATCTAAAAGTTGAAGTTCTAAATTGGAGAAAGGCCAATTTTGATGGTATTAGGCAAGAACTTTCAAAAGAAGTTCACAGGTAAAGGGACAGCTGGAAAATGGGAAGCTTTCAGAAATGAGGTATCGAGAATCCAAAGACAGTATATTCCTGTTAGGGTGAAAGGAAACGCTCATAGGTGTAGAGAATGCTGGATGACTAAAGAAATTGAGAGTTTGATTAAGAAAAAGGAAGCATATGTCAGGTATGGATCGGATAGATCAAGTGAATCCTTGGAGTATAAAGGCAGTAAGAGTATACTTATGAGAGAAATCAGGAGGGCAAAAAGGGAACATGAGATAGCTTTGGAAAAGAGAGTTAAGGAGAATCCAAAGGGTTTTTACAAATACATTAAGGACAAAAGGGTAACTAGGGAGAGAATAGGATCATCCAAAGATCAGCAAGGTGGCCTTTGTGTAGAGCCACAGGAGATGGTGGAGATGCGAAACAAGTATTTTGCATAAGTATTTACTGTGGAAAAGGATATGGAAGATATGGAATGTAGGGAAATCTTGAAAAATGTCCATATTAGAGGAAGTGGTGGATGTCTTGAAACACATAATAGTGTTTAAATCCAGAGGACCTGATCAAGTGTACCCTAGAACTCCGTGGGAAGCTAGAGAAGTGATTGTTGGGCCTCTTGCTGAGATATTTGTATCATTGATAGTCACAGGTGAGGTGCCAGAAGACTGGAGGTTGGCTAATGTGGTGCCACTATTTAAGAAAATTGGTAAGGACAAGCCAGGGAACCATAGGCCGGTGAGCCTTATGTCAGTGGTGGGCAAGTTGTTGGAGGGAATCCTGAGGGACAGGATGTACATGTATTTGGAAAGGCAAGGACTGATAGTCAACATGGCTTTGTGCATGGGAAATCATGTCTCACGACCTGATCGAGCTTTTTTAAGAAGTAACAAGGTGGATTGATGAGGGCAGAGGAATAGATGTGTTCTATAAGGACTTAAGTAAGGAGTTTGACAAGGTTCCCCATGTTAGCTGTCATGGAATACAGGGAGTACTCGCCATTTGGATACAGAACTGGCTCAAAGGTAGAAGACAGAGGGTGGTGGTGGAGTGTTGTTTTTCAGACTGGAGGCCTGTGACCAGTGGAGTGCCACAAGGATCAGTGCAGGGTCCACTTCTTTTCAACATTTACATAAACTGTTTGAATGTGAACATAGGAAGTATAGGTAGTAAGTTTGAAGATTACACCAAAATTGGAGGTGTGGTGGACAGCGAGAAAGATTATCTCAGATTACAATGGGATCTTGATCAGATGGGCCAATGGGCTGAGGAGTGGCAGATGGAGTTTAATCCAGATAAATGCGAGGTGCTGCATTTTGGGAAAGCAAATCTTAGCAGGACTTACACACTTAATGGTAAGGTCCTAAGGAGTGCTGCTGAACAAAATGACCTTGCAATGCAGCTTTATAGCTCCTTGAAAGTGGAGTTGCATATAGCTATGATGGTGATGAAGGCATTTAGTATGCTTTCATTTATTGGTCAGAGTATTGAATATAGGAGTTGGAGGTCATATTGTCCAGGACATTGGTTAGGTGACTTTTGGAACATTGTATGTAATTCTGGTCTCCTTCCTATCGGAAAGATGTTGTGAAACTTGAAAGGGTTCAGAAAAGATTTACAAGGGTGTTGCCAGTGTTGGAGGATTTGAGCTATAAGGAGAGGTTGAATAGGCTAGGGCTGTTTTCCCTGAAGCCTCGGAGGCTGAGGGATGACGTTATAGAGGTTTATAAAATCATGAGGGACATGGATAGGATAAATAGACAAAGTCTTTTCCCTGGGATGGGGGATGCCAGAACTGGAGGGCATGGGTTTAGGGTGAGAGGGGAAAGGTAGAAAAGAGATCTAAGGGACAACGTTTTCACACAGAGGGTGGTGCGAGTATGGAATGAGCTGCCAGAGGAAGTGGTGGAGGAGAGTACAATTGCAACAGTTAAAAGGCATCTAGATGGGTATATGGGTAGGAAGGGTTTGGAGGGACATGGACAGGGTGCTGCAAGTGGGACTATAATCGGTTGGGATATCTGGTCGGCATGAATGAGTTGGACTGAAGGGTCTGTTTTCGTGCTATATATCTCTATGACTCTATGACTGGATTTCACTTTGCAACCTCAAAGCAGCAACAAATGTACCAATCAGCAGAGCTAACTTGACCTTCTCAGTGTTGTTTGGTCAGTTTTACACAATCAGGAAACTATATATTTTGCTAGTTTGACAGTCTGAGACTTAAGTGTGTAAGTATGATACTCGAATATTATGCTCACCAAGAAAAGTACTAATTATATAGAAATCAGTCTGGAAAGTAAGAATTACATTCTTAGTTAATATTAGTAAACCTAGGTCAAGTTGGTGTAACTTGTCATTCATTTACTTGCAACCCATAATAAAACACAGGAGAATCATGTAAATCAAATGGCAAGTCACTAAAAGGTATGTGGATAGGAAGTAGCTTATACAGCATTATATCACATTAAGCTTATTGATTCAGATTTGGTATTAATAGGGGAGTCAACAAAGTTTCACTTAACCTTATCTATCGGGTAAAATCCGATGTATTCTGAGGAGTCGTCATATTGGACTCAAACATTAACTTTGCTTCCCACTCCACAGATGCTGCCAGACGTGCTGAGTTTTTCTAGCACTTCTTAGTCTTTATTTAAAATCTGATGCTAAATCTGTTTTTGCTGCCTTTTTTATAGAAATAATGATTTGCAGTTTATAGTTGAGGTGGTGGTATTAACTCTTCCATTATCAAATGTGGAGAATACAAAAGGTCCACCATTTATTGATCTAATTGTGGAATTAATAAGGATTTCAGTTTTAACTCTACAGAACACAACATTACCAGGTTTGGTGCTTTAAAGTCCTACTCCATATTGCAAGGAATAAAGTCTCACTTGTGGGAGTGACTTTCAATGCTGCAGATGTTGTTCTTTTTGCACTTACTTTATGATTAACAATAAAACTACAAGAAAGTAAGTGTCTTGAGAATCTCCCCTGACGATGGTGACTAATACTCCTGATAAAGCAGTAGGGAAAGGCATTTCACACCAGTCTCACTTAGACCAGTGCTTCCAGACTTTGCCCCAATCTGCATTACAACAGGAAACTAAACAAAGCAAACCTACACCAAAATTCTCCCAATAACTATTGCCCAAAGATCTCAGCATCTCAAATAAAGTTGTACTTTAACACATTGGAGATCAAACTCATCACAGAAGTTAAAGATTTTTAAGAAGTTCACAGAATCCCCCAATTTATCTCAGTTCTTTAGACTCAAGTTGACTGAAAGCATGGACCAAGTTTCTGTACTTAACAAGAATTGCTATTTATTGCAAATAAGTAGATTCCAACTTCAGATAAACAATTATGAACTGTCAACATATAACTCCAACAGTTAAACTAACCCGCTTATAAACTCCCCTCTTGACGCACACAGACCTGCACAAAGTAAAAAGAAATGGGTGTTACGGACAGAGGAAAGGCTGAATAGGTAGCACATAAAGAGACAGTTAAAATAAAGAGTGTTACGAGCAGAGGAAAGATTGAGAAGGCAGTTCAGTGGTCATTGTCCACTGGGTTCACTAAAGTGATGATCAGAATGTTGCATCTGACCCTTCCTTTTCCAGGAACCTACACTTGTTTTTACAGACACAGGGTGACTGGTTCACACCGATAACGCTCTCTGACTTATTAATAGCCACAGCTTCTTTCTCTCATGAGGTCTGATGGCTTCTATCCCAAACATTCACACCCCAAACTGTTTAACTACTTGGCAGCAAATCATATAATCGTTGGCAGGCAGACAGGCATGAGGCCTTTGTCATTGGCAACTCGTCACAAATCAGCTACATGCCGCCAGCCAAAGCTCAACTCATACACAGCCCCCTGGTTCCAGTTATCTGTAACTAGCCTTTCCCCTCAGCTTGAACAAAGGAAAGTATAAGCAGCATTTATGTTTAGTGTCAGGCAACTCGCTGTTACAAAATGCAGCAATCGTTCAACAATCAAATCAGTTTATTTCCCAGTGCAGTTCACAATTCAAAAATACAGAAAAATGTATAGAATCTTTACACTCTTCCCTCACTGACCTCAGCTCCACCCTTCATCCACTCCTACCATTAGCAGTCCACTCCTGCCCCCTTCACTTCACACTCTCTGCTTCTCCTCCCCCCGACTCATACACTCCAATCCTGCTTCCCTTCCCTCACTTCAAATCCCATCCCCTTGATCTCTCACTTCTCCCCACCAGCTCTCTTCAACCCTCCACATACTTCACCATCTCTTCCTTGAAGGGCCTGATTTGGAGGTCACATCTTTGAAGGAGACAGGGCAATGGGATCAGGGTCAAGGCTGGAAGACTCCTCTGAGTAAGTGGTCAGCTCTGGAGGACCATGGAATGGAGCCAGCAGATCATAGGCAGCTCCTGCAGATTGCATCGCCTTTCAACTCTGCCCCCTCCTCAGCGTATTCCCTTAACCGCACCCTCTGTTCCTTCAGCACTGGTCATCCCATCCCAGGGCATATGCAGTGAGAATAAGGACCTTGCAGTGTACATGAATATCTTGACCAAACACAGTGGTCACAGGACCACAGATGTACATTGTGTACATTGACCTTGCAAGCGTGCAGTGTGCATAAAGGCCCAGTGCATGCCCAGGGCACAGAACTGAATCATACATTCCAATACTATTAAACACTATCCCCCCTCTCACATAATCGCCATCAAATTACACACCAAGGTGAGATGAGAAATTAAGAAATTTGCAAAGCCGATTGTAAGCAAGTCAAAGCAGAAGAGGGAGTCATCACAGAAGAAAAAACATGATATGAAACAAACAGAAGAAAAAGGTGCAATTGAATACACCTAAAGGAAACTACATAGATCAAGTACTGACAGTAAAAGGTATTTTCCCAGATCCTGGCAAAGTGAGAGCTATAACAGATACCACAAGCAACAGATGTGAAAACTGTGCAACAATGTGAATTCATGAGTGAACAACATATTCATGAACTATTATCACATTTCTTGTCTGATGTGTCAGTGTGAACCTTGATGCACATGCACTTTGGATTTGCAGTGGCACTTGGGCACAAAATAAGATGCAATTCTCACTTAAATCTCTCTCAAAAAAAGCGACAACAGCTGGACATAGTCTAAAGGTCATCAACTCAGTGACGCAATGTTAAATATAAATGTCTTGCTTTGAGCAAGCACTTATTATTGAAACGATAGCTCCAGAGAAGAAACTTCATTCCAGGAACCAGAGGAAAGCAGACAAACATAACTTTCAGGCATGTAATTACAAGATATGAAATGGATCTGCAGAGACTGATAAAAGTAGGACTGAATAAAATTTAGTTTTGTTCATGGTTAACTTTTACTTGTTGACCATGTATATGTCAGAGACACATGATGCTACAGTACAGGAAGCATGTCACAGTGAATTCAGCTATGTTGAGTGCCGAGAGAGAAAGACAAGGCTGGATTGTCCTTACTCTTATGCCAGGAGTATAATAGGTAAGACTAATGAGTTAATAGATTGACACATGGAAGAATGATACTGTCGCCATCACAGAAACATGGTTGAGGGAAGGGCTAGACTAACAACTTACGATTCCAGGGTATCACCGTGGGCGGCACGGTGCACAGTGGTTAGCACTGCTGCCTCGCAGCGCCAGAGACCCGGGTTCAATTCCCGCCTCAGGCGACTCTCTGTGTGGAGTTTGCACATTCTCCCCGTGTCTGCGTGGGTTTCCTCCGGGTGCTCCGGTTTCCTCCCACAGTCCAAAGATGTGCAGGTCAGGTGAATTGGCCATGCTAAATTGCCCGTAGTGGTAGGTAAGGGGTAGATGTGTAGGGGTATGAGTGGGTTGCGCTTCGGCGGGTCGGTGTGGACTTGTTAGGCCGAAGGGCCTGTTTCCACACTGTAAAGTAATCTAATCTAATCTAATCTAATCTTTAGGTGAGACAGAAGAGGGTGTAAGAGGAGTGGTGGTATAGCACTATTAATCAAGGAGCCAATTACTGCACTAAGGAGACGTGATATTTTGGAAGGGTCCTCAAATGAAGCTTTGTGGGTAGAATGTAGGAATGTTAAGGGGGCAGTAATTTTTCTGAGAGTGAATTATAGGCCCCAAAGAGTCCGTGGGAAATGGAGGAACAAATATGTAGATATTTCAGAGGTGTTTAAGAGAATTAATTGAGTAATTATACTAGGGGATTTCAAGTTTGCCAAAATAAATTGGGATAGTCACAGTGTTAAGGATTTAAAAGGATGGATCCAGGGGAGTTTTTTTTGTATCAATATGTAACAGGCCCAACAAGGGTCAGCACAGTGCTGGAATTGATTCTGTGGAAAGAAGCCAGACAAATGTTGGGTGAGGGTGAGGTTAAGAGTTATTCAGTTGCAGCCCTAGAGGAAACATAGAAGGTGCAGGAGAGTACTTGGGGAAAGAATTAGAAGAGCAAAACGGGTTAGACAGAATGCTATGATATTTTCAAAATATATGAAAGGCAAGAGGCGAACCAGGTCACAGGGAGGGACCATTAGCGATCGAAGGGGCAACCTCCCTCTGAAACCGCAGGATATTAGAAGGGTGGTAAACAAATATTTTGCTCTGGTCTTCAGACTGATAAAGGTGAATAAAGGTACAGATTTTAGGAAAAGGGACTGACAAACTTGCACAGTTTGACATAGGAAATTGGGAGGTATTGGAGGGTCTGTGGAGCTTCCCTGGACCAGATGGATTGTAACCTAGGCTGCTGTGGGAGGCAAAGCAGGAGCTCTGACACTTTTTTAATTTCTTTCTGACCACTGGGGAAGTTCCAGAGGACTGGAGAATGACGAACATCATTTTTCTTTTCATGAAGGCTGATAGAGATGAACCAGGAAATTGCAGACCAGTGTGTCCCTCATCAGAGGTAGGGAAACTATTGGACAAAATTCTGAAGGAGTGAATGAATACCTACTTGGAAAATGCAGGGTTAATCAGGGATAGTCAGCACAGCTTAGAAAATGCAGGGTTAATCAGGGATAGTCAGCACAGCTTTGTCAGAGTGAGGTCAAGCCATACAAATTGGTTGGAAATATTTGAAGATGTGATTGTGTGTGGATGAGGGAAGTTCAATTGATGTAGTTTATATGGATTTTAGCAAAGATTTTGACAAGGTCCCACCTAGGAGATTGGTTGAGAAGGTTAAAGCACATTGAATTGAGGGTAATTTGGCAAGATGGATCAGAAACTGGCTTAATCATAGGTCACAAAGGGTAGTGGTAGAAGGTTGTTTGAGTGACTACAGACCAGTGTCCAGTGGTGTACAAGGAATGGTACTGGAACCATTGTTGTTTGTTATATACAAAATGACAAATGTGTAAATAAATTGTAATAGAGTGGCTAATAGGGAAGATGGTTGTAGGTTACAGGAAGATTTAGATGGGTTGGTCAGATGGGCAGACCAGTAGCAGATCTTATTTTACACTGAAAAGTGCAATGATGCATTTTGGAAGAAGAAACAGGATGAGGGAGTACTTAATGAATGGCAGAACACTAAGTAGTTTAGAGTAACAGAGCGATCTTGGGATAATTATTCACTGATTTCCCAAAGTCGGCAGAGCTCATGGATAGGATAGTTAAAGTGGCATATGGGATATTTGCTTTCAGTTATGGCATTGATTATCAGGTAATGTTGGAGCTGTACAAAGCATTGGTTATGCCACAACTGAAGCACTGTACATAGTTCTGGTCACCTCACAACAGGAAGGATATGATAGCACTAGAGAGGATACACAGGAGGTTCAGCAGGATGTTGCCTGGGATGGAGAAACTGAGCAATAAAAGAGAGATTAGGATTGTCTTCTTTACATCAGAGAAGACTGAGGGGGTACCAGGGGTTAAGATCTATAAGATGAGGGGTATGGACAGGGTTGTTACAGAGCAGCTTTTCCCCCTTGGTTGAGAGGTCAATCAAGAGAGGTCATAGACGAATTATATAATCCCACCAATCCACACCAACACAGATCCACTTAACCTACCCTATCCCTGAAACTCTGCATTATCCATGGCTAATCCACCTAACATACACATCCCTGGACACTTATGGGCAATCTAGCCTAGGCAATCCACCTAACTTGGACAGGACAGTGGGAGGAAATCCACACAGACATGAGGAGAATGTGTAAATTCCACACAGAGGGTGGAATCTATTCTGGGTCCCTTGTGCTGTGAGGCAGCAGTGCCAACCACTGATCCACCATGCTGCCCACGGTGCTTTAGGATAAGGGGCAGAAGATTCAGAGATTTGGGAAAATCAGGTAATCTGGAATGCATTACACCTTTAAAAAAATTTGGATGAGCACTTCAAATATCATAAACCCAAGGATTTGGACATGTGCAGGAAATTGGGATTAGTGTACCTTTAGTAGTACTTATTGTCAGTGCAGACCTAATCGGCTGAAGGGCTTTTTCTGTGCTGTATGATGCGTCATTTGTAACTGTAAATGATTGTGAATACCAGTACTTTTTCACTGTTCTATGAAAGAGGACATTGAGAAATGCATGCGTACATAGTTGTATTAGCAGGCTTACGATAGTCATATGAATCTTACTTCTGCTGAAGTTACTTTCACTTAAGTTTTTGGCAGCCATTTAAGACCATTATTTAAGCCAAGTGGAATTAAGAAACTTAGATTCACAGAACCCTACAGTGCAGGAGCAGGCCATTTGGCTCATCAAGTCCACACCAACTCTCCAAAACGCATTCCACCCAGACTCACCCCTCTACGCTATCCTTGTAACCCTACATTTCCCATGGCTAATCCACAGCATGCATATCCTTGGACACTATAGGTAATTTTCCATAGCCAATTCACCTAACCTGCACGTTTGAACAGTGGGAGGAAACCAGAGCATCCAGAAAAAATCCATACAAACGAGAGAGAATGGGCCAACAACATACTCTCAGTAACCAGAGGGTGAAATTGAACTCAGGTCCCTGGCACTGTAAGATAGCAGTGCTAACCACTAAGCTACCATGCTGCCCCTAATCACTGAACCCTGAGTCAGGAATGAAATAAGGAAAGAAGCAAGAAAGTGAGACAGAGAAATGGAACAGAGCTGATAATGTGTTGCTGGAAAAGCGCATGTCAGGCAGCATCCAAGGAGCAGGAGAATCGACGTTTCGGGCATGAGCCCTTCTTCAGGAATGAGGAAAGTGTGTCCAGCAGGCTAAGATAAAAGGTAGGGAGGAGGGACTTGGGGGAGGGGCGTTGGAAATACGATAGGTGGAAGGAGGTCAAGGTGAGGGTGATAGGCCGGAGTGGGGGTGGGGGCGGAGAGGTCAGGAAGAAGATTGCAGGTTAGGAAGGCGGTGCTGAGTTCGAGGGATTTGACTGAGACAAGATGGGGGGAGGGGAAATGAGGAAATTGGAGAAATCGGAGTTCATCCCTTGTGGTTGGAGGGTTCCTCGGCAGAAGATGAGGCGTTCTTCCTCCAGCCGTCGTGTTGCTATGGTCTGGCGATGGAGGAGTCCAAGGACCTGCATGTCCTTGGTGGAGTGGGAGGGGGAGTTGAAGTGTTGAGCCACGGGGTGGTTGGATTGGTTGGTCCGGGTGTCCCAGAGATGTTCTCTGAAACGTTCCGCAAGTAGGCAGCCTATCATCCGTCGTCATTTCCGCCACCTCCAAACGGACCCCACCACGATGGATATATTTCCCTCCCCTCCCCTATCAGCGTTCCGAAAAGACCACTCCCTCCGTGACTCCCTCGTCAGGTCAACACCCCCCACCAACCCAACCTCCACTCCCGGCACCTTCCCCTGCAACCGCAAGAAATGCAAAACTTGCGCCCACACCTCCCCCCTTACTTCCCTCCAAGGCCCCAAGGGATCCTTCCATATCTGCCACAAATTCACCTGCACCTCTACATACATCATTTACTGCATCCGCTGCACCCGGTGTGGCCTCCTCTATATTGGGGAGACAGGCCGCCTACTTGCGGAACGTTTCAGAACACCTCTGGGACACCCGGACCAACCAACCCAACCACCCCGTGGCTCAACACTTCAACTCCCCCTCCTACTCCACCAAGAACATGCAGGTCCTTGAACTCCTCCATCGCCAGACCATAGCAACATGACGGCTGGAGGAAGAGCGCCTCATCTTCGGCCTAGGAACCCTCCAACCACAAGGGATGAACTCAGATTTCTCCTGTTTCATTTCCCCTCCCCCCACCTTGTCTCAGTCAAATCCCTCGAACTCAGCACCACCTCCTAACCTGCAATTTTCTTCCTGACCTCTCCGACCCCATCCCCACTCCGGCCTATCATTCTCACCTTGACCTCCTTCCACCTATCGCATTTCCAACGCCCCTCCCCCAAGTCCCTCCTCCCTACCTTTTATCTAAGCCTGCTGGACACACTTTCCTCATTCCTGAAGAAGGGCTTATGCCTGAAACGTCGATTCTCCTGCTCCTTGGATGCTGCCTGACCTGCTGCACTTTTCCAGCAAAAAATTATCAGCTCTGATCTTCAGCATCTGCAGTCCTCACTTTCTCCTCAGAGAAATGGAACAGACAAACAGGAAAGACAAATGGAACCGCACAAATAGACAAAATAACTTTTCCCAAATCTCCTTTTAGAACATGAAATCCATTATTTTAAAGTCTTTGGGTCATTCTTTGTTGTTTAGCTCACAGCAATAAATTCAAACTATAATCATCAAAAACATGAGTGAACAGTTAGAAAATTGAGAAACTGCAAGGACCTATGAATACTGCTGGTTGGTATTTTCAAAGGGACCACTGCCAATATAAGTTTTGAAAATTTAATTTTGAACTTAATGTAGAGAGCATGTGTTCCTACGTTAACAGCATGATATTATTTCCAGCCTAGGCTGTTGCAGTGTTCCAGCGAAACTCAATGCAAATTTACAGTTGAGGATCCATCAAGGATTTTAACAACTTCAGAACATGAACAATGTCTTCCAAACCCACATCTTGTCTGTCTTGTTGGCTTTACTCTCAGCAGGGTTGACCTGTTTTCTCAAAATTTGAAAGTCAAGTGTTTTAAAACAAAATAATAACTATTTCTTCACAGACGTTGTCAGTCCCTTCCAGTTTTTGTTTTTATGTTAGATTTCCAGCATTCTGCAGTATTTTGTTTTGAGATAATTTTGATAGACAAGTAGGAGGCTGGAAGAACACAGCAAACCAGGCAGCATCAGAAGGTGGAGAAGTCAACGTTCGGGCATAACCCTTCCTTAGGGCTAGGGGTGGGTGTAAGGGGAGCTGTGGAGAAAGTGGGTTGTGGGGAGGATTTTGGATGGGGAGAGGGGAAGAGTGGTGAGGTAGGGATAGGTGAATACAGGTAGAGACTTTTGAGATGTTGATTGCGAGGTAAGTATTTGCCACAGTTGAAACTTTATTGCTGGAACAGCACAGCAGGTCAGGCAGCATCCAGGGAACAGGAGATTCGACGTTTCGGGCACAGGCCTGAAGAAGGGCCTGTGCCCGAAACGTCGAATCTCCTGTTCCCTGGATGCTGCCTGACCTGCTGTGCTGTTCCAGCAATAAAGTTTCAACTTTGATCTCCAGCATCTGCAGACCTCACTTTCTCCTCGAAGTATTTGCCACACCACTGGTGATTATGCTCATCTTCAACAAGTGCCATGAGATCTTTTTATATCCACCCAAGGAAGCAAACAGGGCCTCAGTTTAATATAGCATCCACATGCCACTTCTAACAATGAAGCATTCCTTCAGTGCTACCCAAGATTCTTTGAGTTAAATTGGGTCTTTAACTCAAAACGTTGAACCAAAGTTCATCCAATTGAACCAAAAATAACAGATTCATTCTGTGGATAACAATTTAATGTTAAGGAATTGCTTTAATACTCATTCTTAGATTCTAATTGTTTCGTAAAGTAGATCAAATTAATATTAGCATTTACCAAAAGGGTCACGGAATATGCTTTTTAATGCAGCTTATCTGCACTACTGCAAGGATGGCAAACAGCTAAAAATAGCACTGGCAAAACAACTTACTAAGAACAAGGGAAAATAAGTATCAAAATGTCGTCGCTACAGAGGGATAGCAACAGAACAAAAAACAAGGCATATAGACGGAATGGTAAGGAAAATGGTAAAGATCACAAGTATGTAATTCACAACAGACAAGTTAGTGAATTGGCATATTTATTTTAACAATACAGGTTAAAAATAATCTATTCCCATCTCTCAACAATGTGCATGAGAATAAGGAATAGCAGCAGTCCATATGACCCCCTTGACTCTGCTTTGCTGCTCAATATGATCATCACTGATCTTCTCAACTCCACTTTCCAGCCTGTTCCACATAATCCATCAATTCCATGAGACGCCAAAAATCTTTCTCAATCTTGTGAAAATAAAACAATAGAACATCCATCTTTGGGTTAAGGAATTCCAAAGATTCACAACCTTTGGAATAAAGAACATTCTCATCTAAATGATTACTTCCATATCTCAAAACTATATCTCCATCCAAGGAAATGATCTCTCGGATCTTTCAAACCCCTTCAAAATCTTGCATATTTCAATTTTTCTAAATTCTGCAGTCTAAGACAAAATTACTCAGACCCTCAATATATGACAACCCTCTCACCTCAGGAACCAACCCAGTAAACCTTTGCTGAGGACTGAAACTAACTGGCCTAATTAACACAAATGAGGTCTGCAGAATTCCAGATAGGTTTGGATTCACAAGAGTAACACCAAACTAAAATTTGATATCTCAAAGACAATGCTTGTAGAAATGTCATTATGTAAGGTTATTTCCTTCACCCAAGAGGAGTTCTAATTGCTCAGCAGAAACAATTTGCAAATGATAAAGTAGTAATATTCAAAATCTGCTTGCACGAGAGTTGTCACTTAAACCAGTGATCACAAATTATGATTATATGTTAAGCTAAATAAACTTAGCTGATATTTAAACAGAACATTCCTGTAGTATTCATCTTTGTTTAAAGTTATAAAATTACTCAACATTGAAAGAAACTTGATTCTCGTGGCTTTTACATTTATTCCATATCTTTACAGCTTGCTAAATCATGAAAGTAGAGTTTTTACACATTGGAGTCATGTTTAAAACATTAGTACTGACCCTGTACATCTCACACACTTTCAATAAACACGATTGGTTATGACCAGTGACTATTTAAATTCTATGTACCAAACACAAGTAAATAGGTGAAATGATACAAACTCTTTTGCACTATTAATATACAGTTGTAAACAAGGTCTTTCAGGAATATTGACACCAATGCAGTTTACCACACAGCACTTCACAAATGACTTTTTCTTTTGCTTTTAAATAATTCATTTGTTTCATAAATATAGATCCAGATTATTGCAGCACATAATTCAATACCTGATTGGTTAAAAAAAAGTACATCAATACATGTTTTTAAAGGAAACAGCAGCAGACAGAACACAGGACTGCACCATTTGAGGACTGAGTAAGCAAACACCAGTTAACCCAGACTTAGAGGAAATTAAGGGACAAGCAGGCATCTGTCCATTACTACTGTAATCCATACTCTACAAGCCAAGGCTTGAGAAAATTGTATTAGTATCTATTTGAACTCAAGCAGATTGCAGTCAATCTTGTAATACACATACGGATAGTATTCCTGTTGACTTAGACCTGGTATGTCCATGGCAGCCTGCAAAAGGAGTTGAAGACTAATTAGCATCTGCATTATTTTGTAAATTTTAAGTTTTTAAATTTAAATGATCTGCTCAATTTCAGACAATGTCACAGGCGCCAGAATATATAAATCTTTCAATCTGCAGTTTACATAAGATAAACATTAGACAGTCACCACATATTTTGAGTACTTTATTCAAGTTTCAATCAGCTACATGCAATACTGCTCCAAAGGCAGTGTAAAATAAATACCATCTTAATCAAACAAAGTAATTCTCATGTCAATGATTGCAATCTCTACTACACAACAAATGTTCATACTTCAAGCAACTTGCAGGAGGAGAGATTTTATACAAGAGATGCAAGGAAGTGTTGCACCATTGAATTGTTGCTCTGATTGTAACATAGCAGTTCTTCAAGAGATGCGGAAACCATCTCTAAATATTTTTGCCCTGAAAGGTACTGGTGGGTGACTAGTAGCTCGGAGAGAGTTTAACAGGAGCACGTCTGAGTTTTTGAAGGGAATTTCCAAAGAAATTTGCAAAACTTAAATCACAACTGCATTACCTTATGCTAATTTTCAAAAAGACATGTCTAAATTTGGGAGATGGGGACAGAAAGAGTCTGGGGAGGTGGGTAGAAGAGTCTGTTAACTGTAACAGCCTGTTAAGGTTTATAATATCAAGCTCAGATTATCATGGTGCAGGGCCTTTTTTCTGATGTAAAAAAGCTGCAAAACTATTGTGCAGTCAAATATTTTAAAATAAAACTATTGACTGACTTGTGGGTGGCCTTGTCTCTCAGCTGTAATCATTGGCCTACATTCAGAAGATAGAATTCCTATAGTGCAGAAGCAGGCCATTCAGCCCATCAAGTCCACATCACCCCTCCAAAGAGCATCCCACACAGACTCACCTCTGCCCCCTATCACCATAACCCTGCATTTTCCATGGCTAATCCATCTAACCTACATATCTTTACACTGTGGGAGGAAAGCCAAGATGATAGCAGGAGAATGTCTGTGTTTAGTTTGCACAGTCACCCGAGGCTGGAACTGAACCCAGGTCTCCGGCACAGTGAAGGGGCAGTGCTAACCACTGAGCCATCATGTCACTTAGATAGGAGAAATACAAACATGGGATTACAGAATCATCTTAAGGATGTCCAGGTCACACTAGCATGTTAGCATACAAACTCTTAGTTTGGCTTCATTTAGAATGTTTTGCTTTTTCATCCTCTTACACAGTGGGTAAAAAGTTCAGAAGGGGCCTCTAAATTTAACCAGTTTGAAAGGCCTTAATTATTTAAATAGGCTTAGAAACGGATTTTAATTCTCGAACAGCATGGCCTTTAGAGAGTTAAGATTTTAAAAGTAATGAAGGCCAAGCCAATGTAGTGCTAAGGCACATTTATATAAAGTATAGCATCAAAGAGTTAGGTGAAACATCAGGAGATATTTTCTTCTCACAGTGGGTCATCAACTTAGAACATAGAACAGTACAGCACAGAACAGGTTTCAGTCCATGATGTTGTGCCGACCATTGATCCTCATGTGAGGTAAACCTAATGTACGAACTGTCAAATTTCTGTGACCATATGCATGTTCAGCAGTCGCTTAAATATCCCCAATGACCTCGCTTCCACAACTGATGCTGGCAACGTATTCCATGCTCTCTCTCAACTCTCTGCGTAAAGAACCCGCCTCTGACATCCCCTCTATACTTTCCGCCAAACAGCTTAAAACTATGACCCCACGTGTTAACAATTTCTGCCCTGGGAAAAAGTTTCTGGCTATCAACTATATCTATGCCTCTCATTATCTTGTATAACTCAATTAGATTCCAATGAAAAATGTCCGAGCTCAGTCAACCTCTCTTTGTAAGATAAGCCCTCCATTCCAGGTAGCATCCTGGTAAACCTCCTCTGAACCCTCTCCAAAGCATCCAAATCTTTCCTATGATAGGGCAACCAGAACTGGACACAGTATTCCAAGTGCGGTCTAACCAAAGTCTTATAGAGCTGCAACAAGATCTCACGGCTCTTAAACTCAATCCCCCTGTTAATGAAAGCCAAAACACCGTATGCTTTCTTAACAACCCTGTCCACCTGGGTGGCAATTTTAAGGGATCTATGTACCTGCACACCAAGATCCCGCTGTTCCTCCACACTGCCAAGAATCCTGTCTTTAATCCTGTACTCAACTTTCAAGTTCGACCTTCCAAAATGCATCACCTCGCATTTATCCAGGTTGAACTCCATCTGCCACCTCTCAGCCCATCTCTGCATCCTGTCAATGTCACAGTGCAGCCTACAAGAGTCCTCTATACTGTCAACGACACCTCCAACCTTTGTCTCGTCTGCAAACTTGCTAACCCATCCTTCAATCTCCTCATCCAAGTCATTAATAAAAATTACAAAGAGTAGAGACCCAAGAACACAGCCCTGTGAAACACCACTCACCACTGACTTCCAGGCAGAATATTTTCCTTTCACTACCACTCGCTCTCTTTTGTCGACCAGTCAATTCTGTATCCAGACAGCTAAATTTCCCTGTATCCCATTCCTTCTGATCTTATGAACAAGCCTACCATGGGGAACCTTATCAAATGCCTTACTGAAGCCCATATACACAGCATCCACCGCTCGACCCTCATCAACTTGTCTAGTAACATCCTCAAAGAACTCTAAGATTTGTGAGGCAAGACCTGCTCCTCACAAAGCCGTGCTGACTGCCTTCCAGATGGTCATACATCCTATCCCTCAGAATCCTTCCTAACACCTTGCAGATGACAGATGTGAGACTGACTGGTGTGTAATTGCTAGGGATTTCCTTATTTCCTTTCTTGGGGAGGAATTACATTTTCCTCCCTCCAGTCCTCCGGTACAACTCCGGTGGAGAGTGAGGATGCAAAGATCTTCGCAAGCGGCGAAGCAATCACATTTCTCGCTTCCCAAAGCAGCTGAGGACAAATCTGGTCTGGCCCTGGCGACTTGTCAATCTTAATGTTTGTCAAAATTTTCAACACATCAGCTTCCTCAATCTCTATCCATTCCAGCATGCTTACCTGCTCCTCAATGGTTTCATTCACTACAAGGTCCTTTTCTTTAGTAAAGACAGAAGCAAAAAACTCATTTAGGGCTTCCCCTACCTCCTCAGACTCTATACACAAGTTCCCTATGCTATCCCTGATCGGCCCTACTCTTTCTTTGATCATTCTCTTATTCCTCACATACGTGTAAAATGCCTTTGGATTCTCCCTAATTCTTCCTGCCAAGCCTTTTTCGTGCCCTCTCCTGGCTCTCCTCAGACCATTTTTGAGATCCTTCCTCGCCTGCCTGTAATCCTCTAGTGCTGAGCAAGACCCTCGCTTCCTCCACCTTACATAAGCTGCCTTCTTTCTTTTGACGAGAAGCTCCTCCACTCTCGTCATCCAAGGTTCCTTTATCTTACCCCTCCTTGCCTGTCTCAGAGGAAGGCATTTGTACATCACTCACAACTGTTCCTTGAACAGTCTCCACATGTCTATAGTGTCCTTTCCATGGAATAATTGCTCCCAGTCCATGCTTCCCAACGCACGTCTGATAGTATCATAGTTTCCTTTTCCCCAATTAAATATCCTCCCATTGTGCCTGCTTCTCTCCTTCTCCATAGCTACGTAGAATGTGAGGCAGTTGTGGTCACTATCCCCAAAATGCTCTCCCACTGCAAGATCTGACACCTTCCCTGGCTTATTACCGAGCACCAAATCCAAAATGGCCTCTCCCCTCGTCGGCCTGTCAACGTACTGAGTTAGGAAACCTTCCTGAACACACCTTACAAAAACAGCTCCTTCCAAACCACATGCTCGAAGGAGGCTCCAATCAATATAAAGTCACCCATTACATCAACCCTACTACATTTACACTTTTCCAAAATCTGCCGACCTATGCTTTCTTCAATCTCCCTGCTGCTATTGGGGGGCCTGTAGTAAACCCCTAATGAGGTGACTGCTCCCTTACTGTTCCTAATTTCCACCCATACTGACTCAGTAGGCAGACCCTCCTCGACAATGGTAACTTCTGTAGCTGTGATACCCTCTCTGATTAGCAGTGCTACACCCCCTCCTCTTTCTCCCTCCTCCCTATTCTTTTTAAATGTTCTAAACCCTGGAACATCCAGCAACCATTCCTGCCCCTGAGAAACCCATGTCTCTATTATGGCCACAACATCATAGCACCAGGTACTGATCCATGCTCTAAGCTCATCACTTTTATCCCTGATCCTCCTTGCATTAAAGCAAACACACTTTAACCGATCCCTTGGTTCTTTCCCAGGAAATCTCTTCCCACTGGCTGCGCTACCTCTTGCTATTGCCTCAGCTCCATCAACTCTCACCTCCAGTATATAGCTCAGGTTCCCACACCCCTGCCATACTAGTTTAAACCCTCCTGAACAACTCAAGCAAACCTTCCACCCAGGACATTGGTCCCTTTCAAGTTCAGGTGCAACCCGTCCTTCATGTACAGGTCCCACCTTCCCCAGAAGGCATCCCAATTATCTACATATCTGAAGCCCTCCCTCCTACACCAGCTGCGCAGCCACGTGTTAAACTATGCTCACTCCCTGTTCCTCGCCTCGCTATCTCGTGGCACCCGTAGTAAACCCAAGAACACTACTCTGTTCACCCTGCTCTGCAGCTTCCACCCTAACTCCCCGAAATCACTTTTTATATCCTCAATCCTTTTCCTCGCTTTATCATTGGTGCCAATATGTAACACGATTTCTGGCTGTTCGCCCTCCCCTTTCAGAATCTTACACACCCGATCGGAGACGTCCCGGACCCTGGCACCAGGGAGGCAACAAACCTTCCGGGAATCCCGATCCTGACCACAAAATCTCCTGTCAATTTTCCTAACAATCGAGTCTCCAACCACTAGCGCTTTTCTGTTCTGCCCCCTTCCCTTCTGGGCCAGTGTCAGGCTCAGTGCCAGAGAACTGACCACTATGGCTTTCCTCTGGTAGGTCATCCTCCACCAGCAGTATCCAAAACGATATACTTATTGCTGAGGGGAATGTCCACAGGGGATCCCTGCACTGTCTGTCTCCTTTCCTTCCCCTGACTGTAACCCATCTATCCTTATCCTGAGCCTCAGGAATGACCAACTGCCGGTAACTCCTCTCAATTACCCCCTCAGCCTCCCGAATGATCCGCTTGAAGGATAAGTCTCTAGCAATAATGAAGTATCAATGAAATCAGCACAGCACAAGGATCAAACTACAGACATTCCCAGTCTATATACTCATTATGCATCTGGGTGAAGATGTGTAGTTAGAAAATCTAAGTTTGCTGCTTCATTGGTAGCACCAACTAATACATCAACCACAAATAATACAAATGTCATGCATATACTTACATCAATGATGGCAGCTGCACTGCTGTCCAAGTGTTTGTATAGATCATTGAGAATCTCTCGAAGCTTCTTCATCATCTTTTTGTTGGGTTGTAAAAGCATTGCTTGAAAATTAACCGGCAAACCATATCTGGATACAAGAGGCAAGATAAAAAAAAGTTACAAAAATATTTGCAATATTTCTTAGACATTAAGGGAAAAATGCTGTGCGATGCACATGGAGATGTGTTACTTGTACGTTAAACTAAATATTAATCAACCCTTTATATGAAGTTTCAAATTGTTCACAATATTTTAAAAATTGCAAAACTGAAGCAAACCTAAAAGGTGTACATTGAACAGAGCTCAATTTCTCCCAAAGAATTACATTCTCCGTTGTAAAATGCCTATGCAATAAGGAGATTCCTATATAAAGTGCATATACTTGAAATGCTTTTACAACTGCACATACATTGTCATATTGTTAACTTCCCATGTCCTAATTTTGTCAGTACTTGTAAAAGACTTAACTACACACTTTTTTTTCGACTTGAGTATGATGCAGCTCATCTCTGTGCATTGCCCCAAGTCTGAGCTGCTTGCTGTTCTGTAATTAAATTAACTATTTACAGGTTGTTACTGTAAATGTTTATAGTATCAAGTTCAGATACTTGGTGTTTCAAAATCAAGACTTCCGTAACATTGTTTAAGTATATTGATAAATAAATGATTGGCTATGAATTGGTAAGGAAGTACACTTGAGAATCAGACCAGACCATAAAGCTATTTCACCCTGTTTGCAATGCTGACATTTCCCTAAATTTTTCATCTTACCAATAAACTGTCAGCTGTCATTGGAGCTTCTGCCTGTCTGTCGTATATATCAAATTATACCACACATGAAAATTTTGCTTTTCTTCTGCATGCACATCCTTTCAGTACAGGACTCAATTTTTTTTTTGAAATAGTGAAATAAAGTAGTTTATTGTACAGGTCTTTTCACATTACGTGAAACTCCAAAGATCGACATTTTTCCTCATCCGCAGAATAGCATTTACATTCCACAAGTAGTTTCTCACTGTTTGATGATACGCGTGGCTTCCACAGCCAAAAGGTGTGTATTCCTGCTCTTTTCCAAAATTTGAAAACTTCAGATCATGTCTCAGATCAGTCTACATCAGAGTTGATTAAAAGACTGAGGGGTGCAGATAGCTGATCCGAGACAGAAAGCCAACACTGAATCATAAAATTGTCTCCTCCCCTGCTGTACCCATTCAGTCCACTGAGTCGATGCAAGCTCTCTGCAAAAGAAAATTCCTTTCACCATACATCCTGCAAAGTCTCTCTTCAGGTGCTTTCGAAAACATCTCAAGCAGTGCATTCCACTTCTTTACAAGACCACTAAGTTAACTGACATTTAACTGCAGTCAGACTTTAAAAAAATATATGTATTAATTTAAAAGGTAGTGACTTGAAATACTTATTTTTTAAAAATTCTCAGGACTTAAGACCATGCTTTTGCTGAGGTCTGACGGCTTTTTTATCCTCCTCTCTTCTGCACTCTTAACATTGTCATGAAAACAACGTGCTCAAGCAAAGTCAATAATGAATGAGTATTTGGAAGGTGTTTGAGCAGTCTAAGATTCTTTAGACCTAGTTTTTGTGGTAACCACTTTTCACAATCAGAAACTAGATAAAAATACATTTAGTTTAGTAAAATCAGTCACATTAAAAACTATCCTTTTATGAGAATAATCTTGTACATGTGTCTCTGCATGGGATTGAAATATTATAATTGGACCTTGATAACCCTCAAACTCTAAGCTGTTACACTTTATTTTAAAATATATAAGTTATACGTGTTCATTCAAAATTGAGGCCACTGTTAAGGTAAACGTGAAGCTTCGTTTCTGTTTGCAAACAAATGTTTGGAGTATACTGTAGCTAGAATACTTCAGCCCTAAAATAACAACTTCATACTTACTGAGGCTTTACATTAAATCAATGTTGCTTTCCTATATAGATATTTTCATCCTCAATCTAAACAAATATAATATCCCAGGAGTTCCTTAGCAATCATGAATCATACTGAAGCACCTTTTGACTGATTGAAAATGATGGGTTTCTATCTTAGAACTGAACCTGAAAGGCTTCATTCCACTAAAAGTACACTGTGAATCAATTACTTATCATGGAGTACAAAACAAAGTCACTTGTACTTTGTCCATATGCAAATCTAAGTGCCCTTTTATGAGCATAAATAAATGCTCTTCAAAATTCATTGTGACCATTATAGCCAAGAACAGATTTCAGTAAGTAGCTTGATGAAATCATAACAACTTAGGAGGGAATTTGCACTGAGATAAAGATAAAACTGTGGACTATCTAATGAACTAACCCAAAAAAGATCAAAAGTCAACCCGAGTCAAAGTTGAAGAGGTAGAAATTTGCTATGTAATTTTCTTTTCAAACTTTAAGCTATTACAAGCATTTACCCAGAAAATTATTTCTTTGCTAAAGTTATCATGATTTTTCAACCCAAATAATGCAGATTTCTGTCAAGTTGTAATTACATGCCTGAATGACCCCTGTCGTCTCACTGCTTTAATGGAATAAACTTTGGTAAAGTGATCAAAAACCAATGATGCTGATTGCCCATTACAGATTGTACTCGATTGAGAGGCCTGGATAACTTAATTTGGAAGAAGCTAATCGCTCAGGAATTGCAGTAAACACACTGTCATGTCCACCAGATATGGAATAACTCAAGTGTATTTTCAAAACTATACCTATTCCTTGTTTATCTTGAAAATGGACTTTGTTGGACTAAAAAGGTTCCTACAGATTACATGATTTGCAAATAACAATAGCTGTAGCAACATCCAGCAGTATAAGGACAAAGCTAACCAGCATCCTTGTGGAATTTCATATCCACTATTGTGTTCTCATTGCAAAACACAGGGGAACAAAAAGCACAGACCTTTAGTCTTTCATAACAAATATACTCAATCAATACTCATTACGGCTACAGAGACGCTAATAGCCCCACCTATCTCCAAAAATAAGAAAAGCAGAGACTTGCCTTGTTTACCTAACTGACTTATTCATGGAAAACAGTCCATGACCAAAAACATCTCTGATCTTTGAAGAGTTTGAATTTTGTATACTTCAGAAACCGTTATGTGCTTCCAACATTCAGCCTTTTTGCAATATCAACAGCAGAAAGCTGTCAGCCTGGAGTCCTGCGAAGTCTGCCTCAAGTCCAAGTCTCAAACTTTTCCAGATCACTCAAAGCCAACTCCCTTCATACTAACATCCTGCTGTAACATGGTCGACTTTAAGGAGTTCTGCAAAATTTGGACAGATCTGAATTCCACAGAGAAGGAACCCTTCATTGGAACTTGATTCATGTGACTTCAGTTCTTCACCATTAATTTTTAATTTATTCCTAGTCATAAAATTCTTTGGTTTTCTAGTTTCTCTCTAGAGTTTGAGTGTGAAATTGTACAGGCCACCAATGACTTGTACATGAATAAAAAATATTTTGGGTTTCAGTTAAAGAGTTTGTTGCAATTTATTTTCAAATAGGTTTCACAAATTGGATTCGGAAACACTACACGTGTTCAAAATTAAACTAATCTGATAACAAAAAGACAGGGTAGAAAATAAGAAGGACTTCAGTCTGCTTCTCTCCCATGTCTCCAATATTATAAAGAAGTGCCAATGTTTGGATATGGAGACCAAAATCTATACATAATTATCCATCTGTTTTCCCATTCAATGCAAGATTTGAATTCCATTATAGACTATTGTAAACTTCAAAAATTCTGAAAAAAGTAGGAAAGACAGAGTAAATTAGATCATTGTTCAGTAATACCTAATTCATGTTCATATTCCTTTTGTTCTTTAAAATCATACTTTGCGTTATTGAAGAATTTTACAATTGACATTTTAAACATTGCTTATACTCCATGATTTTTTAGATCCTCACAAGATGAGATGTGGGTAGAATTACATAATGAAATGTGAACTAATGCTGGAGACATTTAGCAGCTCTGGCAATATCAGTTAGAAAACATGAGTCCATTTGATGCTGCAAAACACTTTCTCAGAAAAGAGTTGCCTTTAGGATGGAAAGATAATGATGCAAGCCCTCTTTAGAGGATTCTTGTTGTCAATTAAGTATTTAAATAACAAAATCTACATGTACTTCAGAGCCTGTAATGCAGGAATGGCACATTCGTTTGTAATTTCAATATTTAAATCAATTTTACTCTTCTTTAAATATTATGTCTAGCATTTACCTGCTTCTTGTTCTATACTTTTTTTTAAACTTGATGTAGACTTTAAACAAATTTCTTGATATAAGTTACACTTCAATTCAGTCTTTGAGCTGGAAATATATGTCTTCAATAAAATACCATTAACATTTGTGCATAAATATCCAATTGTTATTCAATATAGAATTATTTATGGCAAAACTGTGCCATGGCTTGCACCTCTGAATTATTTAAAAAATGTTACTGGTCTTTATTGTGCACACAATACTTTTTATAGCAGTATCATTCAAACCAAAGAATATACATTACAGTACATACTTTTCAGAACTTCAAATATCATAACCTCCAGGTTAGTCCCAGGGTCACGTACAAGTGAGTACAGGAATAGGAGGATAAGGTAAATGAATGCATGGTTGGAAAAACAGTGCAGGAATGAAGCTTGAGATTCCTGTGATTGGCTCTAGGGAAAATGGCATCATTACAATCTGGATGGGTTGCATCTGAACAGCACTGGGACTGAGTTCCTTGCAGTGTGTTTACTGCTGCTGTTGTGAGATGTTAAACTAGGTTGGCACAGGTGTGGGAACCAAGAGAGAATAACAGAGGAGAATGCCATATGGAAATACGATGCTAAAGCAATAACAAAGATTTGACTCAAGGAAGGGCAAGACTGGGTGTTAAATATTTCTCGGCGTAAGTTGTTCACAAGAGAGAGAAAAAGGAGTAGCAATATTAGTTAAGGAAGACAATGCAGTGCAGGAGAAACAAGATGTCCTCAGAACCTTCAAGGACAGACTCAATTTAGTACGACCAAAGGAATAAAAAAACAGTTACATTGCTTGGTGTAGTCTACTGACCACCAGCAAGTGGAAAGGATGTAGAGTAGTCAACCTGCAGGGAAATTACAAAGAAATAGCAATATTATAAAGCAATTATAATAGAGGACTTCAATTACTAAATATAGACTGGGATAATAATAGTGCAAGGGGCAATCAGGAGCAGGTATTCCTATAATAGAGTTCCTTACAGCAGTATGTGTCCAGCTCAACAAGAAAGGATGTATTGCTCAACTTAGCCTTCAGGAATAAAAAGTGGGCCAAGTGGATCAAGTGCCAGTGGGGGATAATTTAAGGTACAGTAAACATTGTATCATAAAGTTCAGGATGATGGTGGAGCTATGCAACAATTCAGAGTGAAGAAAGTTCAATTGGCTTCAGCTGACTTCTATGGAGCAGGAGCAAGGTTGCGCAAGACTGACTGGAACAAGTAGTTGGAAGGAAAACACGAACAATCAGCTACCTTAAAAGAGATGATTCGGGGATAGTCAAGGTATATTCCTTCAAATGGGAAAGTTAGAGCAAAAATCCAGAGTTCCCTGGATGACAAAGGAGATAGAAATTAATATTAAAAGAAAAGCATGATTAGGACAGGTGTAAAGCAGAAAATATAATTGAGAACCATGAGGACTATCAGAGGTTTAGAAGGGAGGTGAAAAAACAAATATGAGGTGCAAAGAGGAATTACGAGAAAAGAGAAGCAGCTAAAACAAAAAGCCTTTTGTAGGCATATAAATAGTAAAAGAGTGGTTGGAGTAGTAGAGCCGAGTAGAGTTCAAAAAGGGGATTTACACATGGAGCTTGGGGCATGATAAGTGAACCCTTTGCATCTGTCTTTACAACAGAGGAGTCTGCTCCCCAGAATATAGTAACAGAAGAGAAAGCACTGTTCCTAGAAGGGAGGAGTCTCCGGATAGACTGTTGGTGTTTAAAGGCACCGGGACCAAATTAGATGCATCTAAGGATTTTGAAGGAAGTGAGGGTAGAAATTGAAGGGACAATGCTCTTACAGTATTTGCTGAATTCTGCAAGATACAAGACCAAAGAAATCAAAATATTACGGCCTCAATTATAAAGAAAGGCTTGATAGGCTAGGACTTATCTCTCTGGTGCATAGGAGATTGAGAGATGTCCTTATACAGGTTTATAAAGTTAATGAAGTATAGATGGGTGGTAGGTGTCTTTTGTTAGGATGGGGAATTTCAAGACTAGTGGGTATATTTTTAAGGTGAGAGGAGAAAGATTAAAGAAGGACAAGAGGGGCAACTTCTTCACACAAATGTGTGGACGTTCAAGTGTGGAATGAACGTCCTGAGGAAGTGGTGGATGCAGGTTGAAAGGATATTCCCAGCAATTATACCCTTGTTCGTTTAACTTTAGTGGTGGGAAACTACTGGAAACAATTATTCATGATAGAATTAGTAGCCACATTAAAAAATGATGAGTTAATTGGGATGAGTCAGCATAGAATTCTAAAGGCAAATCTTATCTTATAAACTTGGAGTTTCTTGAAGATGCAACAGAAAGGCTCAATGAGGGCGATGCTGCTTAAGTGGTGCACTTTGACTCTGAGAAAATGTTTGATACGAGGCCACAAAATAGTCTTGTGAGGAAAGGTACAAGTTATGGAATAAAAAGGGTAAGTAGCAACATGGTAATGATGGGACTGTTCCCCTTGGGGAGAAGGCAGCAGAAAGGAGATCTGATAGAGATTTCAAAATCACGTTCAGACTGGAGTAAATAAGGGTAGCAGTAGATAGAGAAGCTGCTTCCAGACATAAAAGGAACATGAATAACAAGGCATTGACTTAAAGCGATGCACAAAAGTAGAGGGGCTAATGTGAGAAAAAAATTCTTACTCAGCAAGTAGTTGGGGACGAAATGCAATGCCTGAAAGTACGGTGAAAGCAGGTTCAACTGAGATATTCAAAAGGGTATTGGATGATTTTTTTGGATAGAAATAGTGTGCAACAGTATGGAGATTAAAGCAGGAGATTGGTACGAGGTAATGGTGCTCATTTGGGAAGCCGGTGCAGGCATGAAGCACTGAATGGGCTTCTGCTGCTCCATAACAATTCCGAAATATCAGGTTGCGTCTTAAAATGTGGAAAATCAAAATTTCATCTCTGAAGTTAAATTGCTGACTAAGGCAATTTACCTCTAAGGTGATAATTGAGAGAAGAGGTTTCTGAACAGTAGAGAGACAATCAAATTTAAACATTACAAACCCAGTTTAGAATTAGAAATACTATGCAACGAATACAAATTAAAAGAATCAAACCTAAATGAAAACTTGAAAAGGCATTGCAGCGACATTCGCCACATTCGCAATTATGTTGTGAAATTTCAAATTGGTGAATTAACTAATATGCATACCTTAGAACCGATTCTACGAAAACTCTTAATGCTTTCACATGAATCCATGCAATGAAAGCTTCACTGAAGTTAACTTTCAACCATCGGACCAAGGGACCCTGTAAATAAATAGTGGAGAGTGGAAGTGTAAAAGCTGTGAACCACAAAAAAGTCTCTATCAAAGTATACGAATTCCTGGTGTATTCTGCACAAATAGACTTGTCGCCCCCCTAACATCAGTAGATGACAATGGCTGCTGAAAAGAGAAGTTTGGAGATGAAGACTTACTTGCAGACAGATTTGAATTGCAGGTTTACAACAAAACAAACCATTGTTGTAGGGTTTGAGATGCAGTGGCAACATCCCTACCTCTGCACCAGGAGGTATGGCTTCAACCCCACCTGCTCCAGAGGTGTGTAATAACATCTTAGATCAGGTTGATTGAAAAATATCTAAACTAACAGTATCAGGGCTCTTGTTGTATAATGGTGGGGTCCCCATTTCTAAGCCAACTGGACAAAGTTCAAGTCTCATCTGCTCCAGATGTATCATAACATTTCGGAACAGACCAATTAAAAACATCTAAAACAGTGTCATTAGGAGCGTTGCAGCACAGTCGTAGCGTCTTTATCTTTGAGCCAGGAAACCAGAGTTCAAGTCCCATTTGCTCCAGAGATAACATCTCTGACCAGGTTGAATAGAAAATATCTTAACACTGTCAAGCAAACAGACATTATATCGACAGCTCAAAGATGGGACTGCTTTCTTCATAATTTTATGGGAAATACAACAAAGGCCAAATATATAATTTCCACAGTCCTTAGTTTATTTCATTTTTAGTTACGGAAACTTAATTTTTGGCAGGTAGAAAATGGGGGAAATCAGGGAGAAATGAAAAATGAATACAGAATTCTATGGAATGACATGAAATCTAACACACTATTTGTGTCTTCGGCAGACTTTATTTATTACTTCATTTTGTTCAGCTTATAATTTTCATACAGACCAGGAGAAAGTGAGGACTGCAGATGCTGGAGATCAGAGTTGAGAGTCTGGTGCTGGAAAAGCACAGCAGATAAGGCAACATCTGAGGAACAGGAGAATCGACGCTTCGGGCATAAGCCCTTCCTCAGGGATGAGGCTTATGAGCCAAGGGGAATAGAGAAATAAATGGGAGGGGCGGAGGGGCGGGGGTGGGGTGGGGGGGGGGGGGGGGGTAGTTGGGAGATGGAGGGGAGGGGTGGAGGTAACAGAATGTGATAAGTAGATGAAGGTGGAGCAAAATGGTGATAGGTCACAGAGGAGGGTGGAGTGGATAGATGGGAAGGAAGATGGACAGGTAGGACAGGTCATGATGACGGTGCTGAGTTAGAAGGTGAGAAGATATTCCACCTTAGGACCCTCCAACCATACAGAATTAATGTGGATTTCACCAGTTTCCTCATTTCTCCTTCCCACCCCCCCACCCCCATCTTATTCCAGACCAAACCTTCTAACTCGGCACCGCCCTCATGACCTGTCCTACCTGTCCACCTCCGACATATCACCGTTACCCCACCTTCATCTACTTTTCACACTCTCAGCTACTTTGCCCCCAGCCCACCTCCCTCCCATTTATCTCTCTACTCCGTTGGCTCACAAGCCTCATTACTAATGAAGGACTTATGCCCAAAACATTGATTCTCCTGCTTCTCAGATGCTGCCTGACCTGCTGTGCTTTTCCAGAATCATACAGACCACACAGGAGCAGTCAAAAGGGAAACTGAAAAATCAAGCAAAACAAGGAAGAAGTGATGCTGGTCAACACCAGTCAAACTTCTAGTGACGTGATCCACTACATTAAAACTTTTTGACTAAATTTCTCATAAATCCTCTTAAATTTTAACAGCCCATTAGTGAATCTGTTTCAAATCACACATTAGACAGCTGAACAGTGCATACTGCCTGCAATCCACTGAATGGCAAACTATTGTTCTATCATTTTGAATCTTTTAAGACAAGTCAATAATGTAAGGCAGTGTCTGTTGACTCCCTGGGGATGGATAGTGGACAGAGGGGCTGGGACCCCTTCTCTCTCTCTCTCTCTCCTCCCCAGCACAATCTCGATCATGCACATCCTAATCTCAGCCTAGAGCCACTGTCATCATTGTTCCCTTCTCACATCTGGCTCACAGCCCCCTTACTTTGGTCCAAGCCAGAACACCGGGTACCAACAATAGAAGAAACCTTTTTTTTTAAAATCAGCAAGTGGCTCATATCTAAAAACAACTAAGAGTGTGGGGGAAGGCAGATTAAATTTCTGCCTTCAAAAAGGAAGCGCAGAGCTAGAATGAAAGAACAAGTCTTTGTGCATGGGAAATCATGCCTCACTAATTTGATTGAGTTTTCTGAAGTAGAGGACTGATGAAGACAGAGCAGTGAATGTGATCTTTATGGACTTCGGTAAGGCATTTGACAAGGTTCCTCATGGTAGACTGGTTAGCAAGGTTAGATCACATGGATTACAGGGAGAACTAGCGATTTGAATATAGAAGTGGCTCAAAGACAGAAGATGGTGGATGATTCTTTTTCAGACTGGAAGCCTGTGACCACTGGTGTGCATAAGGATCAGTGCTGGGTCCACTGCTTTTCATCATTTATATAAATGATTTGGATGTGTACATAGGAGGTATAGTTTGTAAGTTTGCAGATGACACCAAAATTGGAGGTGTAGTGGACACTGAATAAGATTATCTCAGAGTACAACAGGATCTTGATGAGATGGGCCAATGGGCTGACAAGTGGCAGATAGATAAATGTAAGGTACTACATTTTGGAAATGCAAATCTTAGCAGGAATTATACACTTAATGGTAAGGTCCTGGGGAATGTAGCTGAACAAAGAGACCTTGGATAGCAGGTTAATATTCTTCAAAGTGTAGTCCCAGGTAGACAAGATAGTGAAGATGTTGATTGGTATGCTTTTCTTTATTGGTCAGAGCATTGAGTCTCGGAATTGGAAAGTCATACTGCAGTTGTACAAGATATTGGTTTGGCAACTTTTGGAATACTGCATGCAGTTCTGGTGTTCCTCCTATTGGAAGGATGTTGTGAAACTTGAAAGGGTTCAGAAAAGACTTACAAGGACGTTGCCAGGTTGAAGAGTTTGAGCTACAGGGAGAGGCTGAATAGGCTGGGGCTGTTTCCCCTCACTAAGGAAGAACCTTATAGAGGTTTATAAAATCATGAGGGGCAAGTGTAGGGTAAATAGACAAGGTCCTTTTCCTGAGATGGGGGAGTCCAGAACTAGAGGGTACAGGTTTAGGGTGAGGGGGGCAAGATTTAAAAGGGACCTAAGGGGCAACAGTTCCATGCAAATGGTGATACATGTATGGAATGAGCTACCAGAGGCTGGCACAATTACAACATTTAAAATGCATCTGGATGGGAATATGAATAGGAAAGGTTGAGGGATATGGGCCAGTACTGGCAAATGGGACTAGATTAGGCAGCACGGTGGCACAGCAGTTAGCACTACTGCCTCACAGCGCCAGAGACCCGGGTTCAATTCCCGCCTCAGGTGACTGTCTGTGTGGAGTTTGCACATTCTCCCTGTGTCTGCGTGGGTTTCCTCCGGGTGCTCCAGTTTCCTCCCACAGTTCAAAGATGTGCAGGTCAGGTGAATTGGCCATGCTAAATTGCCCGTGGTGTCAGGTGAAGGGGTAAATGTAGGGGTATGGGTGGGTTGCGCTTCGGCGAGTCGGTGTGAACTTGTTGGGCCGAAGGGCCTGTTTCCACACTGTAAGTAATTTAATCTAATTTAAGATATTTGATCAGCACTGACGGGTTGGGTGGAAGAGCCTGGTTCCATGCTGTATATCTTTGAGTCTGAATGAGTGGGTGGGAATGAGCCACAGTGTCCTAAGCATTTTGGGTTCAAGGCCCATCTGGGTTTAAGGGTCACTCAGTACGCTGAAGGCCAAGATAGATAGATTTTAGGGGGAAGGCATTGGCCTAAATGTATTATGACTGGAGTGTGAATCCAGAGACCCAGGTAATGTTCTGTGGACCCGGGTATGAATCCCACGATAGATGGCGGAAATTGGATTCTAATGATGACCATAAATCCATTGCCAATTGTCACAAAAGCCAATCTGGCTACCTGGTAAGGTATATATGACTCTAGACCCACAGGAAAATTGCCTCTGGGTACATGAGCAAACAAATACTATCACAGCCAGTGTCGCCTTCATACCGTGATTAAGTTTAAAAAAAAGGAAATGGGAGAAGCTAAGTTGCTCTTAGAGTGCTAGCATGGACACTGGGTTGAAAAGCCTCCTTCTGTGTTGCAACTTGCACTGTTACCCACAATTTCACAATTTTAAGAGTAAAGCCAGATTCTACTGTGAACACCTATTAGCAATGTCCTGGCAACTTTAAGAGACATTGATCTTCAGTTTCCTTTTCTAAGGGGAAATGTCACATTAATTTGGCCAAGTTTTTTTTTGAAGGTAAACCTACAAAGATTCTGCACCAAACAACACTGAATGACAGCAGTTATGACAGAATAACACCTTGTATAGGGTACACAGAAGCATGACTTTTACAGCTGCAGAAAGTGTGGCTTATAATACATACAAATTGTTTCTTTTTGTCAGTTGAAAGTCGAGTCATCTCTTCTTTATCTGCTTTCAGCTCCTCCTCGTTATACTGGAAATCCCGAACAATGAACCTGAAGTGAGAAGAAAACTGAGTGCATTCATATTGAAATGCAAGGTTCTAATGGAAACTGGTAAGAAATTCTTACTTGTTCTCCCTGGCCTTCAGTCGGAAGTCATCAACTGCCTTTCTGAATAACGTTACAGTGTACAAGCCGCTATCCATGTCGTCACATATCAACCTTTTAAAAGGAGAGGGAGGAGAAAATTCCTTTTTAATAAACAGGAGTATATATCAAAAATTATATTACATTGAAATAAGGCTGCAGGGTTTTATGCAATTAGACGTACAAGAAGTTTGTTACCCTGCTCACAAGTGAACTCACTCTGGCTGTAGTTACAATACACCACATTCAAAGTTATGGCTGAGATTGATTTAGCATCGATTCCCTGCATGTTAGCCAAATGCAAAAAGCAGAAGCAACAAGTTTTAAATACAAGTCAGTTTTGTTTTAATTAGATGGTTAAAAAGCAGCACAGATTGCATGCCTACCTAATATATGCAAGTTGCCAACAACTTCTCTCTTCTCATTTTGCTAAGATTGAATCAGAAAATACAGCACAAAAGAAACTATTCAACCAATTAGAATTCCAATGGATCTTTCTAAAAACATCCAACTCTTCCCACTTACTTATTTTTTTCCTTTTCCTAGCATCACTCCAATTTGTTTTGAAAGCACTTTTGAATCTGTTTCCAGCACCCTATCAAGTAATGCATTCTATAAAAAACGGTTTCATATTGTCTCTGGCTTTTTAACCATCACTCAAACCTATGTACCCTGGCTAGCAGTCTCTTTAATCACTAGATTTAAACATTTCATGATTTTAAAATCTGTTATCAAATGGTCTGCTTTCTTCCAAGGAGAAGAGTCTGGTCGGGGTGGTGACATTGTCACTGGACAGGTAATCTACAGCCTCAAGTTAAATGTTTGGAAAACATGGCATGTGAACTCAAATTCCAGAATTAAGATGTTTCCTATCAGTGACAATGTAACCATTGCTGATTTTGTAAAAATCCATTTGGTTCACGAATGAACTTTAGGTACGGAGATCTGCCATACTCATCTACTCTGGCCCACGCGTGACTCCAGAAGCACAGCAAAAATGTGGCTGATTCTTATTCCCCTCTGAAATGACCAAGTGATTGAAGGAAATATATGGATGGATAACAAATGCTGGCCTTTGTACATCCCATGCAGGAATAAAAAAATGCAACAAACACAAACCATCAGCACGAAACTGTCAATATTTGCACAAACCACTTAATTTAGTGCCCTGCCATTCCACTGCATTTCACGCTCAAAGGTCATGTGGCGCAGAGGTAAGTGACCCTACTTCTGGGCCATCCCACTTGTCTCAGAGATGAGTTGACACTGGTTGATCCTTTTTTTCAATCCATCAAAAAAAAATGCACAATTTAGTTGCTAAACACTAATATATCAAGAATTTCCATCATCCTAAACTGAAAAAATATATGATCAGTCACATTGAAATTAAGCTTTAGGACACAGTACTAGACACTTCCAAGTAGTTCAAGTGGCTCCTCAGCAAACGTATAACTAGAAGTTAGAATGGCATTTTATACAACTTCCAATGGTTAGAAAGACCACAAAAAATACATGGAAGAACTTCTTTACTTGCTTGACCGTGGAACCACCATCTCTGCTAGAGTTTCATAAGTCTTTTCCCATTCGAGATAATTTGTTCTAAAGAAGTAAAGAGTAATGAATAATTATACAGTTGTTCAAGGACCAGGATAACCAAAGTACAACTGGTTGTTTAACTGGAATTAAATTGGTTGAGTTAAATTACTTACTCAGATTGCTAAAGACTACTTAGAATTCACAAAATATCTCCTTCATAGCTTTCTTGTTGATCAATTACTACTTGCTAATTGATACAGGTTTGATAATTGAGAGAGTTTCAAGCACTGAATCCATAAAGATGAGCTCCTGCTTACAACTACTTCAGTTTAGAATCAAATTGCTGCCTTTAACTTTTCCTAAATTGTATCATAATATGAAAGCATCTTACTCATCAGGCCATCCTGTACCCAATTCAAAATGACTGAACATGAACATTAGATGGCGTAATGAGGAGGAAAAACAAAATAGTTAAGAGTATGACAAAAGTCTCTCCTTTCAGGTGTATATTCACGAATTGTTAAACAAACATTTCCTGGCAAAGTGTCAAGTACTAGCTTTCTTGAAAGATTGCACTAATGGAGCGAGGTTTACATAACACTGCAATGTGCTTGAAAGAACAAAGTGACCTAGAATTTTATTCCAAATAATAATGAATTTAATATCACTTATCACTATTGTGAATGGTTTATGCAGGTTAGTACACGCAGAGTTAAGCAGAGAAGTTTAGAACATGCTGACCTGATCATCCTGCTCCTCCATACTATACTAGATCAGCACCTGGCTAACAAAGCTTGCTGTTGAAATCCAAGCATGGTTGTGAATTTGCTGTACTTACCCACTATATATTACAGAAAAAGTTAGGGTTGTTAAGTGACTTTTTAAATTTTGAATCTTTAACTACTATCCTTTCAGCCAATACAATCTGAATTACAATTTTCTTATGTTCATCTGGCTTTTTCGCCAGTTACCTTAAATGTGTGCTCTCCGATGACCAACCCTATGTCAGTGGAAAGAGCTTTTTCCCATCTACTCTGCCAAAATCCCTCAATTTTGAGCATCACTACTAAACCTTCCTCAAGTCTTCTGCTTAAAGAACAATCTCAATTTCTCTAATTTTATTAAACAAGTGAACTCCCTCATTTCTGGTAACATTCTAGAAGATTTCCTCTGCACTGCCTCTTAATCCTTGACATGCTTATAATAGAGCAAATTTACATTAAAACAATTGTTAGTGACAGCCTCTAAAACAGAAATTGCTGGAAAACCTCAGCAGGTCGGACAACATTTGTGGAAAGAAATCAAAGTTATCTTTTCAGGTTGAGTGACGTAGGAAAATAGAAGGGGTCGGGGATGGGGTAACAAGTGAACAATAGGTGAGGATAGAGCCCAAAAAGAGAGAATAGTCGGAGAGATAAAGGATTGGACAACAATCTAGCTAAGAGGGTGAATAGTTATTCATTGGGACTGCTGGTAACTAACACTGGGCTGTGTGTAATGGCAGACTATAGTTAACATTGCCTCAAGCCCTAAAACAACAAATGCTGGAGATCACAGTGGGTCAGATAGCATCCATGGAGAGAGAGCAAGCTAACGGAGTCTAGATGACTTGCATCAGAATTGAAACGTTATCTTGTTGTCTCTCCATGCTGTCTGACCCGCTGTGATCTCCAGCATTTGTTGTCTTCAGTACAGATTCCAGCATATGCAGTAATTTGTTCCTACATAAAATTGTTGAACTTGATAGAGTCTAGAAGGCTGCAAGGTCCCCAAGCGGAAAATGAGGGATAGCCTTGCTGACATATCCTACCACCTCCAAAGATTTGTGATTGCAAACTCCTGGGTTCCTTGAACCCCTTCCAAAATGCAACCTTTTAATTTAATTTCTAATTTGTCCATGTAAAATACATCAATTCAACTTCCTTCAGATATTTGAGAAATTTCAGCTATTATTTGAAGTAGTAATGAAGAGGATTGATGAGGGAAGAGCAGTGGATGTCATCATTGGTTAGGCCACTTTTGGAGTATTGTGCCCAATTCTGGTCTTCCTCCTATCAGAAGGATGTTGTGAAACTTGAAAAGGTTCAGAAAAGATTTATAAGGATGTTGCTAGGGTTGGAGGATTTAAGCTACAGGGAGAGGCAGAATAGGCTGGGGCTGTTTTCCCTGGAGTGTCAGAGGCTGAGTGATGACCTTATAAAAGTATACAAAATCATGAGGGGCATGGATAGGGTAAATACAAAAGGTCCTTTTTTTGGGATGGGGGAGTCCAGAACTAGAGGTTTAGGGTGAGAGTGGAAAATCTTAAAAAGGATCTAAGGGGCAGAAGGTGGTGTGTGCGTGGAATGCGCTGCCAGAGGAAGAGAAGGAGGCTGGGACAATTACAACATTCAAAAGGCATTTGGATAGGTATATGAATAGAAATGGTTTAGAGGGATATGGGAAAAGTGCTGGAAAGTGGGACGAGATTAGGTTACGATATCTGGTCAGCACGGACGAGTTAGACTGAAGGATCTGTTTCCATGCTGTACATCTCTATGACTCTATCTTTCTCCCCCATATTAACCAAGCACACATTTCAAAACCTTCCTTGCTTTTAAAATAAATTTTAAAGGATTCTTACTTTGGGACAACTACTAACAATGTGGTAAGATATTCAGAGTCCATTACAAAGTCTTCCTTCTTCACAATATCAGCCAGGCTTCTTGTCATCAAACTTCCCCTGCAAATGGCCACACAGATCAATTATTGCAAGTCACATACTTTTTCCAGGAGAACGGTAGTAATACATCGATATTTGTAACTGCTTCTAAAAAAGGATGCAATTAAGGTTGAGACCATGAATCAAGCATTCATTTTTAGAATATCACAAAGATGAGGATGCATTCCTAATTCAAATCGAACAAAATTGGCAACACACGGGCATAATTCTCTCAAATACTGGGGAAACTGAAGCCATTGTTTTTGTTCCTCCGTCACTGACTAAATTCTTCCCCCTGGAAACAGTCAGATAAAGTTAGTGCTCCCAAAGTTGGTGTCACATTTGACCGTAGCAGTAGTTTTGAACTCACATTGGCTCATTAATAAGACTGAAAATGTGTTGCTGGAAAAGCGCAGCAGGTCAGGCAGCATCCAAGGAGCAGGAGAATCGACGTTTCGGGCATGAGCCCTGAAGAAGGCTATTTTCACTTCGAACCATCATTGGTCGTATAGCTGGCTTTCTATTTATATGCTTGGGTTGGTGATGTCATTTCCTATGGTGATACCCACCTCAGCTCACCGCTGCTAAAACCTTAAGTCATGCCTGTCACCTCCAGACTAGATTATTCAGTACATTTCAAACTGGTCTCCCACACTCTACTGTCTGTAAACTTGAGGTCACCCAAACCTCTGCTGCCCATATCTCAAGTTGCAATAAATCCCATTCTCCCTGAAAACTGTGCTTGCTAATCTACACTGGCTTTCATTAATTAACACATTGATTTAAAATTCTCTTTCTTCCCAATCCCTCCATGACCATGTTTCTCCAATCTGTTATCTCCTGCAGCCACAGAAATGGATACCTCTACTATAATTCTAGCCTCTTCTGCATCTCTAATTCTAAGCACTCCATCATTGGTGGCCATGCCAGAATACACTCCACTTTTCTATGTTGTTCTCCTCCTTTAGATGTACATCTTTGATTAAGCTTTTGGTCAGTTATATCCTATACCTGGATGTAGGTTTGCTCGCTGAGCTGGAAGGTTAGTTTTCAGACGTTTTGTCAACATACTAGGTAACAACTTCAATGAGCCTCTGGATGAAGCACTGGTGGTGTAGCCCGCTTTCTATTTATATGCTTGGGTTGGTGATGTCATTTCCTGTGGTGACATTTCCTATGGTGATGTCATTTCCTGTTCTTTTCCTCAGGGGGTGTTAAATGGGATCCAAGTCAATGTGTTTATTGAGAGTTCCAGTTGGAATGCCATGCTTCTAGGAATTCTCGTGCGTATCTCTGTTGGCTTGTTCTAGGATGGATGTGTTGTCCCAGTCGAGGTGGTGTCCTTCCTCATCTTTATTTAAAGATATTAGTGAGAATAGGTCATGTCTTTTTGTGAATAACTGTACTTGCTGCACGAATGCAAAAGGAAACAGGTACTACCTAAATATCATAAATACAAACCTCCCCTTAACACCCCACTAGCCAAAGGAATAGCAGAGCAAAACAGCCACTGAATGTTTCGAGAAATGATTAATGATGCCCACAACAGACTCAGTAAGTACAACTGGAAATGTTTGCACCAAAAATCTTCACTCACTCATGCAACAGACCATGAATGGACAAACGCAATACAATAAGTCATTGTAATCAGTCAGTAACAAACATAGAAAATGAAAAAACTAGACAAACTTTCACAAAATAACAACACTGACAACAGAAACATGGATTAAAAAGAACTTCTGACCGAGCCTTAACTGACACTGAAAAAGCAGTCTTAGTGAGAGGATTAAATTACAACTTCCAGGATGCTAATAAGAAAGATTTCTTAGCAGCATTAGAAACAACACAGAAAGACAACCAACTCACAGAAGAAACCCAGCAAACCAATAGACATGTAGTCACGCCAACATTAAGCAGGAAAAAGGAAGGAAACACACTCATTACACAAGGAAGGAAAGAACAAGAAATACTAAAAAAAAGATAAAAAACATTGTTACCCTATCTGCAGACACAGGATGCTTGACAGCCATTTTAAATCAAAGAGACTACATTGAGAAAGTGATGCACTACTTGCAGATACCAACACTTACTAACAAGTGGCAACAGACCTGACCCTACAACTGGAGAACCAAATCGCAACCCTATTGAAAAAAACTTCAGAAATCTGGAGAAACAAATAAGACTGACTTCCAAAAAAATGAAACCAGATGGATCCAACACACCATGCTTCTACGGATTACCCAAAATTCACAAACGAGGAGCCTCCCTCAGACCCATAGTCTCGCTACATGGAACACCAACTTACAGATTGGCCAAGGAGCTACACCAAAGACTAAAACACTTAGTAGGAGACTCACGCCACTCCATCCACTCCACCCAAGAATTCCTGAAAACCAAAGACACCAAGATAGAAGAGGATGAAATGATGGTCTCCTTTGACATAATAGCCCTGTTCACATCCATTAACATCAACCTGGCCAAGGAAACACTGACTACACTATTAGAAGACCCAAAGACACATACACCAAACACCACCAACTTCATCAGCAAGGATAGTATTGTCAAGCTAGTGGACCTCTGCCTTACCACTCACTTCACGTTCAACAAGATAACCTGCAGACAAACCAACGGAACACCCATGGGATCTCTGATATCAGGGTTCTTAGCAGAGGCAGCAATGCAGAGACTTGAACAAGCAGCTCTGTCAACCCTCCAACCTAAACTTTGGGTCCGCTACATGGATGACACCTTTGTTATTAGTAAACGGAACAAAGTAGAGGAAACCTTCAAGACCATCAATAATATCCTTACCGGCATAAAATTCACTAAAGAGGAGGAAAACAACAACAAACTGCCATTCCTAAATGTCACAGTAGAGCGAACAGCCAATGGGGGACTTCAAACCAGCGACTACAGGAAAACAACACATACGGACCAAATACTGAACTACAGAAGCAATCATTCCAATATCCAGAAATTAAGCTGCATTAGAACATTATTTCAACGAGCCACCACACACTGCAAAGAGAAACTACGCAAAGAGAGCAGAGGAAAATCAGGTATAAAAGCGTATTCAAAAAGAATGGGTACCCAATGAACACAGTACACCAATTTCGCAGCAACAAACCCAAACAAACAGACAAAAGGCATCCAGAAACCCTAGCCACCCTCCCCTACATCAAAGGCATCTGAGAAATGACTGCCAGACTACTCAGACCCTTTGGCATCATGGTAGCCAAAAACCCACCAACACACTAAAACAGCAGCTTGAAAGACCCTATACAGACAACAAGCAAAATTAATGTCATTTACAAAATACCTTGCTAGAACTGTAACAAACACTACATTGGACAAACAGGCAGAAAACTAGCCACCAGGATACATGAACATCAAATAGCCACAGAAAGACATGCCCCCTCTCACTAGTATCCTTACATACAGATGAGGAAGGACACCACTTCGATTGGGACAACACATCCATCCTAGGACGAGCCAAACAGAGACACGCACGAGAAATCCTACATGCATGGCATTCCAACCAGAACTCTATCAATAAATGCATTGACTTGGATCCCATTTACCATCCCCTGAGAAAAAGAACAGGAAATGACATCACCATAGGAAATGTCACCACCAACCCAAGAACATAAAAAGAAAGCTGGCTACAGTGCTTCATCCGGAGGCTCACTGAAGATGTTACCTAGTATATTGATGAAAACAAACGTTCCAACTCAATGAGCAAACCTACATTTAGAGCCTCAACGTGGAGTTACAAATCTTCTTAAAACTCGCTAATACATAATACCTTCCTTATATTTTTGTATTATGATGCACCTGTGAATTGCCCTGGAGGTATTATTACATTATATATCCATACAAATACACTTGTATGAATTATTGCTGTTGTAACTACTGAACCCCAAAGTAGTTTCATCATAACTTTGAATAGTTCTTTTGTTGTAGCAAATCTCAACTTGTGACTGAAAAATGAATATTTGAGATAGATCAGTTCAGAGTCTTGGGGTGAGAGAAAGAAAGGAACAAAAAAAATAATTAAAATCATCACTTCACAAGTAAAAGGCAAAATAATTCACTGTAAACCACAATACACAAAAAACTTACACATTCTTCCTCTCCAAATTCTGTAAATTTCCTTTCAGATTGTTGTATGCTGATGCTCTTGCTTTCAGATCATTGTCAATCTGAGATACTTGCTGCAAATTTGTAAAAAGTATTTAACAGTTAATTGATGATTATGTTTGTTACCCATAAACAGCGTACAAATAAAACAAGTAAAAATAAGTTAAATCTTCTATGGTACCTGGTAATTACTTACACTAAGTTTATTATGTAAACTATAGCTAGTCCTTTTTCACAGATGCAATCATTAATCAATTACATTGTTTAAATTTCTTTGCAAAAATCATAAAAGATCTCAAGTCATCAAAGAATGAAATTCTAAAAGCATGGGTCCAGGAACACTGGATTTAGGATCATGAGGCAACCATTAGGTCTTTCAAATCTGTTCTGTCATTCAGTAGGATCATGCTTGATTTGGTTGTGGTCTCAACTCTACCTCCTGTCTGTCCCTCACAACCCTCAATTTCTATCAAAAATCAAAACATCGGGTAAATTCAGTGACAAAATCTCTGCTGCTTTCTGGCAAACAGAATTTCACATTTTAATGACTCTCAAGAGATGTGCTTTCAATTGGTGTTCCATAGTTCTAATCTTCCTCAAGAAGGGGCATCATCCTGGTAAACATCATCACTTCCCCTCAATCTCCAACACTGCAATAAATTCATCTCTCCTCTCCAAATTCCAATATGTGCAGGCCCAACCTATTCAACCTTTATTCAGAGGATAAAACTTTTAGAAATGAGAGAAGAGAACCTTTGCTGAACTGTTTCCAATGATTATTTTCAAATAAAGGAGACCAGGACTCCAAATGTGGTCTCATCAAGGCCTTGTACAGCTGTAATAAAATATCCCAGCTTTTATATTCCATTCCCCTCAACAATAAAACAGCAGCATTCCAATTGCCTTCATAATCACTTGCCGTACGTGCACGCTAACCTTTTGAGACTCAGGTACCAGATACCCAGGTTCCTCTGAACCAGTGAGTTCTATAATCTGGAAATAACCATGGTTTGAGCATACATGAAAAAGGCTGGAAAACGCCACTTAATAGTAATAATTCTTTTAGTGCCAGTTTGCATATTGGCATCTAACTACTTTGTGAATGCCTTTCTCTGTATCTCTACTGTAAGCTCACATCTGCTTTGCGTGCCCTTCACCTCTCTTACCAATGTAAAGCTCTCAATATAATTTCAAAATCTATCCTTATTTACAAGTCCCTCCATCAGCACTGTGTCACCAAAGTATCCACATTCTGATTCAGACTTCTTTTGCAACCTGTAGCCTTCCCACAACCCATTACCAGAATTTTGAACGACTTCAGCCTCAAACAGCCTTGTTACTCACTCACTTCTTTAAAATAAAAACTCATTGAATATCATCCCACTAACCTTAGTGCAACCAATTATTTTGATTTTGTAAGACAGTGGAACATGGTCAAAGGTTACTTAGCAGATAGAAGTTAAAATCTGTCGCATTTCTGTTAATAGCCGGAAAGGAAACTATTAATAAATGTAAAATTCCAATAATGTATACCCTGAAAATAGTAATAACTAGATATAAAATGTTTTCTAAACACAGTATAAACTTCCATTATTCTAATAACTTTGTTTTGACTTCCCCACCAACAGAAACTCCACTCTGAACTCGAGAATATGAATGTTTTGTGCAGCTCTCTGAGGGACTGCCTGACATTTAGAAAAATGCACGTTTTTGCTTTAAAATAAGAATACTTGAAGGAATTTGCCATTGAAATTTGAATAGAATTTTAAAGTGCTATTTTAATTGCATAATATAACCATTATGCACACAACAGAAAACCTAACAAAATGCTAACACATGTAACTGAGCCTTTAAGGGAAAAAAAATGTGAAGACTGAAGAGCAAACTTGCTAACCTGACATCAATAGAAACAGTGAAAATGCTAGAATCTAGTGAAAAGCATGTGATAACTGGACACTTAGAAAATAATGATAAGATTCAGCACTATAAATATGAATGTATATGAAACAGAAATTCTGCTTGACAAACTTGGAAGTTTTGATGATGAAACTAGCAGAATAAATAAGCAGGAAACAACTGATATGATGTATTTGGAATTTGAGATCGCTTTCAATAAAGATCCTACACAGCAAGTTAAGACGCAAAATTAGCATTAAAAAGATTAGAGATAATATACTGGCATGGATTGAGAATTGATTAATGGCCAGAATAGGATTAAACAAGTCTCCCTCAGGTTGACAAGCTGAGACCAGTGGGATACCATAAGGATCAGTGCTTGGACCCCAGCTATTCACAATCCATATAATTTATTTGCAAAGTGAATGGGCAAACATGGCATGTTGAATACTATGCGGAAAAAAGTTGAAGTTACCCATTTTGGTAGATATTCACTTTGCAGAGCATTTCTTAAATGGCAAGAGACTGGTAAGTGCTGATATACAAAAAGGAGCTCTGTACCCTTGTTCATTAATCACTAAAAACATGTAGGTGCTCAGGAAAACAAGTAACATGTTTGCTTTTATAAAGTCACAGAGTCAGAGATGTACACCATGGAAACAGACCTTTCATCCAACTCATCCATGCCAACCAGACATCCTAAATTAATCTAATCCCATTTGCCAGCATTTAATCCAGATCCTTCTGAGCCCTTCTTATTAATTTACCCACTCACTGATGCCTTTTAAATGTTGTAATTATAACAGTTTTCACCACTCTCAGTGTGGTTTTCACCACTCTCTGGCATAAACACACCACCCTCAGTGTGAAAAAGTTGCCCAATAGGTCCCTTACTAATCTTTCCCTTCTCACCTTAAACCAATGACCTCTAGTTCTGGACTCCCCCACCCCAGGGAAAAGACCTTGGCTATTCAGTCTTATGTCAGTGGTGGGCAAATTATTGGAGAGTATTCTGAAAAAAAGGACTTATGATTATTTGGAAAGGCATATCTTGATTACAGATAGTCAGCATGGCTTTGATGGGGGCAGGGTATGTCTCACATGCCTTACTGAATTCTTTGAGCATGTGACAAAACACATTGATGAAGGTTATGCAGTGGATGTGGTGTACATGGATTTTAGCAATGCATTTGAGAAGATTCCCCATGGTAGGTTCATTCAGAAAGTAAGAAGGCATGGGATGTAGGGAAATCTGGCCATCTGGATATAGAATCGGCTGGCCCATAGAAGACAGTGTGGTAGAAGATGGAAAATATTCAGCCTGGAGTTCAGTGACTATGCTGTTCTGCAAGGATCTGTTCTGGGACCTCTGCTCTTTGTGATTTTTATAAATGATTGGATGAGGAAGTGGAAGGGTGCATTAGCACATTTGTCAATGACACAAAGGTTGGTGGATTGTGGATCATGTGGAGGGCTGTTCTCGATAGCAATGGGACATTGACAGGATGCAGAGCTAGGCTGAGAAATGGCAGATGGAGTTCAACCTGGAAAAGTGTGAAGTGATTCATTTTGGAAGGTCAAATTTGAATGCAGATCACAGGGTTAAAGACAGGATTCTTGGCAGTGTGGAGGATCAGAGGGATCTTGGGGGTCCACATCCATAGATCTATTAAAGTTGCCAAGCAAGCTGATAGGGTTGTTAAGAAAGCATATGGTGTGTTGGCTTTCATTAGTGGGGGGGATTGAGTTTAAGAACCACAAGGTTATGCTGCAGATCTATAAAGCCCTGGAATACTATATTCACTTCTGATCGCCTCATTATAGAAAGGATGTGGAAGCTTGAGAGAGGGTGCAGAGGAGATTTACTAGGATGCTACTTGGACTGGATGGCATATTTTATGAAGAAAGGTTGCAGGAGCTAGGGCTTGTCTCATTGGAGTGAAGGATGAGAGGTGACTTGATAGAGGTAAACAAAATGATGACTGGCATTGATAGAGTGGACAGCCAGAGACTTTTTCCCAAGGTGGAAATGGCTATCACAAGTGGGCATAATTTTAAGGTGAGTGGAGGAAGGTTTAGGGGAGATGTCATTAAACTCCATCTGCCACTCCTCAGTCCATCGGCCCATCTGACCAAAAACCTTCCGTCCTCTGAGGTAACCTTCTAGGCTGTCCACTTACGCCACCAGTTTGGTGTAATCTACAAATTTACTAACCATACCTCGGATGCACAAACCCAAATCATTTATATAAATGACAAAAAGCAGTGGACCCAGCATTGATACTTGCAGCACCCTATTAAACACAGGCCTCCAGTCTAATAAAACAACACTCCCCCACCAACCTCTGTCCTCTATCTTGGAGCCTGTTCTGCATTCCATGTGATCTAACCTTGTTAGCCAGTCTACCATGCAGAACCTTATCAAACGCCTTACTGAGTTCTATATAGACCACATCCACTGCTTTGCCTTCATCAATTCTCATCACTTCCTCAAAAAACTCAATTAAGTTAGTGAGACACAATTCCCCATACACAAAGCCTTCATTGTAAGAGGATGAGCACAAGGAATAAAAAATGTCTTGATGCAATCATCTGGGGCCTTAAGAAAAACACACCTGGGGTATTACATGCAGTTTTGGCTTCCATATCAAAAAAATAAGTGGTAATTGAAAGAATGTAACAAAGGTTCATCAGGCAAGCCTCAGAGATAATAAGATCGTCCTGTAGGAGAAATCAAGGAGACCGGGCCAGTAGCAAGTTTAGAAGAATTATCTCATTGAAGCACAGAAAACTGCTTCACGGCTTGGGAGGATAGATTTGGAAAGTGTTCCCATTTTTGGATTGTAAGTATAAAGCTCAATGGTCAGTTAACAGGCAATATAGCTTTGGTGCAAAGGCTGTCAACTGACCTTCACAATCCAGAGTCAAAAGGCAGGCCTTGTTCCTAAATAAACTGCTATATAGTGCACTTTGTGCTGACACGTGGAAGGAGAATGCAGCTTGTCTTAAAAAAAAAACTTGTTTCATCAACCAATATCAATCAATCCATATTGATGCCAAGCAGAAATCTCCAGTCAAGAAATTTCAACTTTTCCATGTAAAATATTTTTCAATCAAAAAATTAATTCTGAAACTTTGACCAAATAAATAAATAAAGTAGGACTTGAGCCTTTAAGCAGTAAATTTAAATGCGGCATTAAATGCAGGGGAACAGTGCTGGGCCCACAGTTATTTTTAAAATGCATTAACGTATTAGATGAGAGAAGTCAATGTATATTTTAAACAGTTACAGTCCCAGCAGAGTTTGCCGATGATAAGGTGGGAAGACTAGTGGTAAAGCTGACACAAAGAGTCTGCAGAGGGATAGAGACAGTTTAACCAAGCGGGCAAAAACCTAACAGATGGAACATAATAGGAGAAAACGTGAGGTAATGCATTTCAGCAGAAAGAGGAACTGAATATTATTTAAATGAAGAAAGACTGCAGAGAACGATGGAACTGATGGATTTGAGAGTCCTCATCCATGAATCGCAAAAAGCTAGCCTCCAAGTTCAGCAGGTAGTACAGAAGACAAACGGAATGTTAGCCTTTATTTCAAAGGGAGTGGAGTATAAAACCAGGAAGCTTTTGCGAAAACTATACAAGTCTCTCATCAGACCACAGCTACAGTAAACAGTTGGGGCCCACCTAAGGAAAGATATACTGGCATTTGAGGCAGAGAAGGTTCACTTATAAGGGAATCAAGGTTTATGGGGAAACAGCAGGAATATGGAGTTGAGGATAATCAGATCAGCTATGATCACACTGAAGGATAGAGAAACTTAATGATCTAAATGGCCTACTTCTTCACCCATGTCTTTTGGTCTTAAGGAATTCTTTCCCCAATGCTGACAAAATAGAAAAGGGACCAAAATCAATGGATGCTGTGTACCCAGCACCAGAATATCTGGAAGACTGAGATTTAGACAGTGTTAATTACTAGGGCTCACTAGGGCCTCCATCCACCGCCTCCAACCTCATAGTCCCACAACCCCGCACCGCCCGTTTCTACCTCCTGCCCAAAATCCACAAACCTGACTGCCCCGGACGACCCATCGTCTCAGCCTGCTCCTGCCCAACCGAACTCATCTCGGCATACCTCGACACGGTCCTGTCCCCATTAGTCCAAGAAGTCCCCACCTACGTTCGTGACACCACCCACGCCCTCCACCTCCTCCAGGATTTCCGCTTCCCCGGTCCCCAACACCTCATCTTCACCATGGACATCCAGTCCCTGTACACCTCCATCCCCCATCACGAAGGACTCAAAGCACTCCGCTTCTTCCTTTCCCGCCGTACCACCCTTCCACCGACACCCTCCTTCGACTGACCGAACTGGTCCTCACCCTGAACAACTTTTCTTTCCAATCCTCCCACTTTCTCCAAACAAAAGGAGTAGCCATGGGCACCCGCATGGGCCCTAGCTATGCCTGCCTCTTCGTAGGGTATGTGGAACAATCCATCTTCCGCAACTACACTGGCCCCACCCCCCCATCTTTTCCTTCGCTACATTGATGACTGTATCGGCGCTACCTCGTGCTCCCACGAGGAGGTTGAACAGTTCATCCACTACACTAACACCTTCCACCCCGACCTCAAATTCACCTGGACAGTCTCGGACTCCTCCCTCCCCTTCCTAGACCTTTCTGTTTCTATCTCAGGCGACCGAATCAACACGGACATCTACTACAAACCGACCGACTCCCACAGCTACCTGGACTACACCTCCTCCCATCCTGCCCCCTGTAAAAATGCCATCCCATTCTCCCAATTCCTTCGTCTCCGCCGCATCTGCTCCCAGGAGGACCAGTTCAAAATACGTACAACACAGATGGCCTCCTTCTTCAAGGACCGCAATTTCTCCCCCAACGTGGTTGACGGTGCCCTCCACCGCATCTCCTCCACTTCCCGCTCCTCCGCCCTTGAGCCCCGCCCCTCCAACCGCCACCAGGACAGAGCCCCACTGGTCCTCACCTACCACCCCACCAATCTCCATGTACAGCGCATCATCCGCCGTCACTTCCGCCACCTCCAAACAGACCCCAACACCAAGGATATATTTCCCTCCCCTCCCCTATCAGCTTTCCGTAGAGACCACTCCCTCCGCGACTCCCTTGTCAGATCCACACCCCCCACCGACCCAACCTCCACTCCCGGCACCTTCCCTTGCAACCGCAGGAGGTGCAACACTTGTGCCCACACCTCCCCCCTCACTTCTCTCCAAGGCCCCAAAGGAATCTTCCATATCCGCCACAGATTCACCTGCACCTCCACCCACATCATCTACTGCATCCGCTGCAGCCGGTGTGGCCTCCTCTATATTGGGGAGACAGGCCGCCTACTTGCGGAGCGATTCAGAGAGCACCTCTGGGCCACCCGGACGAATCAACCCAACCACCCTGTAGCACAGCATTTCAACTCCCCCTCCCACTCCACCGAGGATATGCAGGTCATTGGACTCATCCACCGCCAAACCACAACAACGCGACGGTCGGAGGAGGAGCGTCTTATCTTCCGACTGGGAACCCTCCAACCACAGGGGATGAACTTGGACTTCACCAGTTTCTTCATCCCCCCTCCCCCCACCTTGTCTCAGCCGAATCCCTCCAGCCCGGCACCGCCTTCCTGACCTGCAGTCTTCTTCTTGACCTCTCCGCCTCCATCCTACTCCGACCTATCACCCTCACCTTGACCTCTTTCCACCTATCACATTTCCAACGCCCCTCCTCCAAGTCCCTCCTCCCTACCTTTTATCTTCTCCTGCTGAACACTCTCTGCTCATTCCTGAAGAAGGGCCTGTGCCCGAAACGTCGAATCTCCTGTTCCCTGGATGCTGCCTGACCTGCTGTGCTGTTCCAGCAATAAAGTTTCAACTTTGATCTCCAGCATCTGCAGACCTCACTTTCTCCTCACATTTAGGCCACATTATCGCAATTATGTGTAAATCAGAATCTGTGACAAGCTGTTTTCTCCTTTCAGGTTGTCTCTCTCATGCTTCTCCAATCAGAGTGTGTTTCTTACCTGCATTGCTAATCAGCTGACTAGTGTGGAAGCACCGGGATTTGGGAATGATATTCATGTTTAGAACTTCTTAAACATTTTATGACACATTAGTCCCCATTAATATAATTCTATTCAGATTGACGAAATGACATTAACCACTTTAGTAAATAATTCACAAAAGGTAAAGTCATAAGATCAGAGCTCATAGCTCATGGTGTTCAAGGTTGTATACTGGCATGGACAGAGGATGAGCTAATTGGCAAAAAACAGCAAATGGGGGGGGGGGGGTCTTTTTCAGGTTGACAACCAGTGACCAGTGGAATCCCAAAGGGATCAGTACAGGGACCATTAACTGTTTACAATATATATTAATAACTTAGAGAAAGGTAGTGAATGCACTGTCAAATTTGCAGATGACAAAATGGATGGAAAGTCAGGTTGCAAGGGGGATATAAATAATTTACCAAAATTCATTGATAAGTAAATGGCCTACCCTGTTCCCATTTCTTCTGGTCTTAGTAATTCAACTAATTCAAATGTCATCTAAGAGAGACCAAATTGATTGATACAAAACCATTACAGAACTCAGCCATTGCATTTGATATCTGCAGCGGCTCAAGAAGGCAGCTCACCACCATCCTCTGAAGGACAACTTGGAATGGACAATAAATGCAGGCCCAGCCAACACCCACATCCCAATAGTGAATTTAAAAAATGGTGAGTCGTTCTGATTCCCTTTCAACTCAACATTTTTGTATAAAACGAACATATGAATTGATTGGGAACAAAACATGTTTCAGTATATGTAGTCGATTCATTATTGACAGCGTTTTTAGACAGAATCATTTCTACAATGAACACAGTTGCAACCATAAAACATGAGTGTCTCAAAGCATTTTCTAGAAGTTTTGAATTACACTTAAAACATAACTGATCAATAAAATCTTAGAGCAACACACAATAGAAATATAGTTTATAAGGATTGTCTTGTGGGAAAATGTAGGTTGTACTCTTTTAATTGTAACACTTTTTATAGCTTTCAATTTCAATCCATTCTAAAATACACAAATAATCTACTCTAAAGTTTAGCCCCAAGCAAACATATAAGTTTATCTATTCAGTTAAGTATTTTCTATCAAAGAGGATTTGAAAAAAACCACAAAACTTGAAAACAATTCTTGTGAACTGCCTAGCGTAGTGAGCAGACCATACAATATAAGACATAACTCTTTAACAATGCAGATTAATTCAAGAAGCTAACACCATCAAGAACAAGAGCATTGCAGAGAAACTCAAATGTTGCCAACTCCTCACCATTTTGTATCTTCTGCAGAAGCACAAAAGCGGTTACTCCCAGTACTACATGGAAAGGGCACAGTTATGCTGTTCGAGGACATAAAATTTAGCATCAGTGCCTAATTGTTACAAGCAATGATTTTCGAACATTTTTGCAAATGGAGACTGAACAGGTTTTGGCTGTTCTCCTTGGACGGAAGGTTAAGAGAAGATTTGATACATAAGTTTTCAAAATCATGAGGGGCTGGATCAAGTAGACAGGGAGAAGCTATTCTCGCACTTGGAAGATCAAGAACCAAGAACAAAATTTGAAGTGACTTCTAAAAGTCCTAAATATGAGGTGAGAAAAGATTTTTTTGTTCCACATAGAATAGTTAGGGTATGAACGTACTGTCTGCAAGTGTGAAGAGGCAGGTTGAATTGAGGCATGCAAAAGGGTATTGTATGATTATTTGGATAGAAATAAGGTGATGGGAAATTTATGATTGGCATTAGGTACTGGTAAGTAAAAGTAGATGCCTCAGGAGGACCACAGGGCTGCTCTTTCATTAGAGAGAAATGACTGTTGAGTTTAACCAGACAATCACCACACCTCAGACAATGAACGTGGTTGGGAAGATGGGACACCCCTCCTATATTGACTTCAGCTAGTGTGGGAATTGAACTCACACTGTTGGTGTCACTCCGCATCACAAACCAGCTGTCAAGCTAATTAAGCTAACCAACCCTCATGGCATTAGATATGGATGCTCAACTGAAGAGCCAGAACAGACATGCTAGGCTGAATGACCTCCTTCTGCACTGCAGTACCTCTGTTATTCTGAGTAAGTAATTATGGACACCTATCTTGAGATAATAACATTAAACATTACTCATTATGTTCAGTACTACATTTGGAAAGACATGACCTAGGTGCTCTCGTCATCTGGTGCCCTTATGTTGAAGGATGTAATGTGCAAATATTTTTTATAAAACCTCTCTCTTGAACAAGCATGAACTCACTTGCCAACCAGACTTGGTAACAACAGGGCTAACTGGTAATCTGTGTTCCACTCAACCAGACTCTGTTCCTATTGTCAATTATTTATTTATATGTACCACAGAGCCCGAGGCAGTTACACAGGGTGCATTTGCACATTGTTTCAAAGAGCCCCAGAAAGTTTCCATGAACAGAGACCCAGTTTAAGAACCCCTGGTTATCACTATGACATTGATATTCAGCTCATTCAGTGCTTCTAAGAAAATCATATCAGAATCAACATGAACCAATGCTAATAAAAATTCTTTGAAACGTGCAGAATAAAAGCTTGATTCTTACCAAATTAAACCTTAAATTTTAACATTTAAAGTATTCAAAAAGGAAACAGTATATAAAACATAAATTTGTCATTTTTATTTTCCTCAGTATCACTAAACACCCCACAGTTAACCCCAGCAAAAATCAGTAAATCGCACCTGCTCCCAATTATTAACATTAAACTTATACCTATATGCGTTATTCGGTTACACTACAGAACAATGCATTAGCAACAAGAGTAAAATCTAAAACAGGTTAAGTTCTGCTCACAAGCATTCAACGTGAGTGTACCAACTTCAATGTTATAAATCTCCTAACTGTTTGAATCATCTTTGGCATTCCACACATCTCTAAGTTTGGGATGATGCAAATTATGTGCTGATGCCATATGAAATTTCTAACATTAAAACCACACCAACCTTAGTAATAATTTCAGAAATATTCTTTAGAGACTGTTTGATTGGATACTTCGCCATGTCCCATTGAAATCTTGTGATATAGGTGACCAAATCAACTAAAAAAAAAAGAACTTTTTCTTTAAAAATATAACAAAAGAAAATTTTCAGTTATTCCACAACAAAGCAATAGTTAAGGAAAAACACAAATTAGCCAACATTAATAGTAGGAAATAATTCAGTGTGTGCAATTCCCACATTACAATTCAAAAGTCAATGACAAAGACTAAAAATAGTTCAATAAAACTTACATACATCTGAAATATTTTGATGCACAGACAGTATTTCACACAATGTTTAACACATGCATGAAATAGTCAAAACACCTGTTTAAAAATACATTTTGTTTCATATTTTGCAAATCAAGATTATTTAAATAATAAAAAAAATCAAACCAGGAATAGATTACTAGTACTTAAACATGATTTTTTCCCTGCTCAGTGGTTTCACAAATTATACTTTACAAGAAATATAACTAAATACAGTGAAATTTTTAATGTACACAACGCAAAATATTTGGAGTTATTAGCATCTTTCTCAGGATATCCCAGACCCCTCCACAGCCAACAAAAAAACTTCTGAAGCATTGTCACTATTGCAATAAAGGAAAGCCAATAAGCATTTGTGATTACACAAACAACTTTGATCAGTAAACGCATTCCTTTAATGACTTGGTTGAGAGGAATAACCACACTTCAAAAGTATGTAAGAAATAGCAGAGGCGATAATGCTGATCTTTCATCTATCGCTAGAATCAGGAAGGGTCCCAGAGGACTGGAAAATCACTAACGTGACATCGTTGATTAAAAAGGGAGTAAGGAAAAAGACAGAAAATTACAAACGATTAGCCTAATACAGGGCAAAATCAACAAGATTTCATCAAGGAGAGGCCATACCTGACAAATCTGCTAAAATTCTTTGAGGAAGTTATGAGCAGGTTAGACCAAGGCGATTCAATGGATGTTATCCACCTGAACTCCAAGAAGGCCTTTGAGAAGTTGCCACACAGGTGGCTACTGAGTAAGATAAGGGCCCATGGTGTTAGAGGCAAGGTGGCAAGCTCACACAGATACAAGCTTGGCTGTCTGGCCAAAAGCAGAGAGCAGGGATAAAAGGGTCCTTCTCAGGATGACAGCCAGTGACAAGTGGTGTTCAGCAAAGCTTAGTGTTTGAACCACAGCTTTTCACTTGAGACATGAATGATCTGTACGAAGGAACTGAGGACATTCTGGCTAAGTTTGCAGATGATACAAAGAAAGGTAAATTCTTGAGTAGCATTGAGGTGGCAGGGGGAGGCTGCAGAAGGATTTGGACAGGTTAGAAGAGTGGGCAAAAAAGCAGCAGAAAGAGAACAACATGAAAAAAAAATGTGAGGTCATGTATTTTAGTAGGAAGACTACAGGCATGGATTATTTTCTAAATGGGGAGAAAATTCACAAGTCTGAAGTGCAAAAAGACTTGGGAGTTCTAGTCCAGGATTCTTCAAGGTTAACTTGCAGGTTGAGTCAGTAGGTAGGTAGGCAAATGCAATGATGGCATTTATTTTGAGAAGACTTCAATATAAAAGCAAGGATGTACTTCTGAGGCTCTAAAAGATTCTGATTAGCCCATATTTGGAATAGTGTGTGCATCTTTGGGCCCCATATTTCAGGAAGGATACACTGGCCTTGAAGCATGTTCAGAGGAGGTTCATGAGAATGGTCCCAGGAATGAAAAGCTTAACATATGAGGAATGCTTGAGGACTCTGGGTCTATACTCGATGGCATTTAGAAGGATTGGGGGGGGCTAGGGGATCTAATTGAAACATACAGAATACTGAATGGTCCGGACAGAGTAGATGTTGGGAAGATGTTTCCATTGGCAGGAGAGTCTAGAACACGGGGACACAGCCTTAGAGTAAAAGGGGAAGACCTTTTAGAATGGAGATAAGGAGAAATATCTTCAGCCAGAGAGTGAAATTCATTGCCACAGAAGGCTGTGGAGGCCAGGTCATTGAGTATATTTAAGACTGAGGTAGGTAAGTTCTCGAGTATGAAGGGAATCAAGGGTTACGGGGAGAAAGCGGGAGAATAGGGTTGAGAAACTTATCAGCCATGATTGAATGTTGGAGCAGACTTGATAGGCTGAATGGCTGAATTTCTGCTCCTATGTCTTATGGTCTGATAATTGCTGTAAAGCATCTGTCCTGAGGTCATGTACAGGGCTATAATCAATGCAAATTGAAATGACAGCCAAGATTTCTCGTTAAAATCTCATCTGAAGGTCTGCAGATTTGGCAGATAAGCATTCCCTCAGTATTGCCATAAAGTACCAGTTTAAATTATGTGCTCACATTTTAGGAATGAGACTAAACTCTGCAGCCATCGGAACCAAAGTCTCATATGCTGCTAATAAATCACAACTGACGTGACCAAACTCATTACAATACTTTTAAAAAAGGACTGTGCTTATGTAGAACTTTCCACTGCCACCAAATGTCACAGTCATGATCCACACTGAAACTGAAATCACCATGGTAATGTAGGAAATGTGACATCCAATTTGCACATAGCAACCACCCAGAAACAGCACTATGATAATGACTAGATAACCCATTTTTGAGATGTTAAATGAAGGATAAATATTGGTCAGGACATTAAGAATCACACTGCTGTATTTCTTCAGAGTCAGACCATGCACTTTGGTTTTTTTTAATATGCAAAAAGGGCATTTCCAACAGCCAAGCGCTCCTTCAGTACTACATTAGAAATCAGTCTGGTCTTTTATACTCAGTCAGGCACATCTAACATATAATCCCAGACCAACTAGGATTCGTGACCACTGCATAAATGAGTTGCAAGTTCCTATACCCAGGCTACCAGGGTTAACAGTACAACATCTGGAACTGGTACATATGCAGAACATGGAAAAACGAGACAGTGCTGTGAAACATTTTACTCTTTTCTACAGTGTAGCCTGCTGAGACACCTCCAGATAGTAATCAATAGGAAGTCCGTGAATTAAGAATATCCACCATTACAATGTTAATCTCCGGAAAAATATTTGAAAATGTTGGATCTTGTTTAACGAGATGTAACAGGGTTTTTAAACTGACAGCTAATTTTACAATTACTGTTCATTATCTTCACTGGCCCTAGAAAGCTTATGTTTAACAAGTTTCTAATTTTGCCACATTATAAAAAGATTCCATACACTTTTGAAATAATTTTAAAAGAGTAGTTTAATTTTTAGCTTCATCTTAATGCAATCATTTACTTTGGCAAATAAAAATGAAATGTGAAGTTACTAACTGATTTTATCTTTTCTTGTTTGGCACATCTAAAAGCTTTAATACGATTAGTTGTTTGCCTGTTTGCTGACATCACTGCTACTGCACGCCAAAAGATTTTAACTTGGTGGCAAATTTAATACAAGGAACAGGAAAAACAGACCAAAGATTGCTAGATGTTTGTGTGCAACTTGAGGTTAGCAACAAATGACACCCTTCACTGCTGACTGCAAAATCCATTGTTAAGTACTCAAAGTGTAGAAGTACACACATTGCACAAGTGAAGAATGTAAATACAGAATTTATCCGTGTTAACCATGAAATTGGAACAGGAAATTAGATTTTATACTGAACAATTTTAAATCAGTATGCAAATGAAATATAATTTTCATCAACAGTATGCAGACAAAATAGCTCAGATTTCAGAGGTTATTCATGTTCCACTCAGGCTACAAGTAAATATGAACTACTGCTTTGTGAATTAAACCATAACACCATGCCAAAAGGAGCACAATGTCAAAGTGATGTAAAAGTAACTTTGAATGATCAAGAGGTGAAACTAAATTCCAGGCAAAAGAGGTGAGACAATAACTCCCGAAACATTTAATAGATGAGCATTGTAGGTCTTTGAATGGACTTGCTAGAAATGGTCAAATGACTGTCTGTCTATCTCAAGCTTACTGAGAGAAGCTTGCCCTGCAATACTTCATTCAATTATAACTAAACAAAAACTGCGCAGGAATAAAGCAAGCAAACTGAAGTAGCTGGAATCTTCAAACTGACCTTGAAAGCAAACTTAAAACAAAGTAGTGATAAACGGCTCCATTTCCGAATGGCAGGCAGTGACCAGTGGAGTACCGTAGGGATCAGTGCTGGGACGCAGATTTTTACAATATATGTTAATGATATAGAAGATGGTATTAGCAATAACATTAGCAAATTTGCTGATGATACTAAGCTGGGTGGCAGGGTGAAATGTTAGGAGATTACAGGGTGACCTGGACAAGTTAGGTGAGTGGTCAGATGCATGGCAGATGCAGTTTAATGTGGATAAATGTATGGTTATCCACTTTGGTGGCAAGAACAGGAAGGCAGATTACTACCTAAATGGAATCAATTTAGGTAAAGGGGCAGTACAGAGAGATCTGGGTGTTCTTGTACACCAGTCAATGAAGGTAAGCATGTAGGTACAGCAAGTAGTGAAGGCGGCTAATAGCATGCTAGCCTTCATAACAAGAGAGATTGAGTATAGATGCAAAGAGGTTCTTCTGCAGCTGTATAGGGCCCTGGTAAGACCACACCTGGAGTACTGTGTGCAGTTCTGGTCTCCAAATTTGAGGAAAGACATTCTGACTATTGAGGGAGAGCAGCATAGGTTCACGAGGTCAATTCCTGGAATGGCAGGATTACCTTACACTAAAAGACTGGAATGTCTGGGCTTGGATACCCTTGAGTTTAGAAGACAGAGGGGATCTGATTGAGACATAAAATTATTAAAGGATTGGACACTCTGGCAGCAGGAAACATGTTTCCGCTGATGGGCGAGTGCCGAAACAGAGGACGCAGCTTAAAAATATAGGGTAGACCATTTAGGACAGAGATGAGGAGAAACTTCTTCACCCAGAGAATGGTGGCTGTGTGGAATGCTCTGCCCAGAGGGCAGTGGAGGCCCAGTCTCTGGATTCATTTAAGAAAGAGTTGGAAGAGCTCTCAAGGATTGTGGAATCAAGGGTTATGGAGATAAGGCAGGAGCAGGATACTGATTAAGGATGATCAGCCATGATCATATTGAATGGTGGTGCAGGCTCGAAGGGCAGAATGGCCTACTCCTGCACCTATTGTCTATTGTCACATTGCTGTAAAATGGACAAATATACATTAGAGTACAACTAAAATTACAGAAATACCTTGGTAGCCAAGCCATTTCACAAAAAATGCAACCCAATGAGAAACATACTCTATTTCACACAAAAAAAAATCAAAGTTAATAATTTTATTGTTATACATTTAAAATTGCAAAGTTTAACTTCATCCTGAGAAAGTTTACTATTAGCTCTTGTAACTAGAATGACAATGCACACCATTAATTGTTTGAAAACACAGTAGTGAAGTCCATATAACCCACAAATGTATCTCCAATTATGAACTATTTAAAACAAAATAAGTTTCACAGACTGAAGTCTCAGGTTCAATTCCCATTTGGGAATTATTTAACTGTTTGCAGCTGCACAGGGAAAACAATTAGGAATCTTAAGCCTCATTGCTAACCAGTTGCACCACAAAGATGTGAACAGATCTAATAATGATACTGGCTACAGTCATGTCATTTTAAACTTACATTACACAGGAAATGTGCTAAAAGACATCAATGTCTTCCTAAATGGAATCAAACTGGCAAGAAAAAATGCAAAGAATCTGTAAATCATTAATGAGGCATAAAGGAACATTCTAAATACTATGTAACACTATTAAGCGAACACGAAAACAGTACATGGTCTAGTAGATGTCCTAGGTCAGTAATTTCTAAGAAGCATCAAATATCAAATGTCACAGCATCTCGTGTTGTTGTTCAGAGCTCTAGTTTTAACCGATGTTCAAAAATTGGATCGTGTCAGCAGTAAACTGACTAAATAAACAGCACAAAAACAGAAATTGCTCAAGCAGCATACACAGAAGATAAACAAAGTTAATATTTCAGGCTAATAAAATTTAGAGATGCAATGTTTTGAGTGAAGGATGGGCGGGAACAGGTTAAAAAAAAAGCAAAGTTTGTGATATGGTCATGGACAAGAGAAATTGTCTGACAAAGTAAACCTTTGAGCCAAAGGAAATGGTAATGAGGCAGAAACAAAATGAAGAAACAAAAAATCCTTGAGTAGCGATCAGAAAGCAAATACAAGAGGAAAACGAAAAGGTGCAAATAAAACGAAACAAAATGACTATCGGAAATGATGGTCTGAAATTGTTGAAGTCATTGGTGAGTGCACAAGGGTGCAAAGTATCTGAAAGCTGGTACTGTTCCTCATGCTTACATGAAACATCACTGGAACTTTGCAGTGAATAGGGCAGTGGACAAAGTGTGAAAGCAAGTTGGAGAATTAAAATGACAGGCCACAGGAAGCTCAGGGTCATTCTTGCAGACTGACTTAAGATCTCCACGAAGTGCTTACCTAATCTGCAATTAGACATCCCTAATTAAAAAGAGACTAGATTGAAAGTATACACAACAAATGCTTCAGCTGGATGGCAGTTTAGGGCCTTGCATGGTGAGGAGTAAAATGGCAAGAGTTACATCTCCTGTGTTCATATGGAAAGCCGTAAGAAAGGTCTGGATGATAGCGGAGTGGACCATAGTATCATGGAAGGAATGGTCCCTTCAGGATGCTGAAATGGGAGTGGCTTCCCATTGAAGATGGTGACATCACATTCAAGGTGGTAAAATAAATAGGTATGGTAGCATAGGTTAATAGAATAAACAAGAAAGTATATAGAATTCTCTCCTTTAGCAAGAGGTGGGAGGTTATGCAAAAATTGTGTAAATACAATGAGACTTCGGTTGGAGTGCTTTCTGGTCACTGCAATACAGAAGGGTGCAATCATACTTCAGAAAGTATTTAGAAGGGTGCTGCCAGGAATGTAGAATTTCAGATAGGGCAAGATTGAATAGTCTACGTTTGTTTGGAACCAAGGAGATAGAGGGGGAGATTTAACTGATGTTTGTAAATTGAGGACCCTAGCTGAGGGATTGGAATGAAGTGATCTATTTCTGCTAACAAAGGGTTGAATAGCAAGGACATGATGTAATCAATGGAAGGATTAGACCGAGGTTCAGGACACGTGTTCACCACAAGGTGTGGGGGATCTGGAGCTCATTGCCTGAAAGTAAGGTAAAGCAATTTCATTTCAAAAAACTGGTTGTGCATTTGAGTTACCATAGCTTCAGGAATACAGACCAAAAGCTGGATTAGACCAGATAGCTCTTTATAATTGGCATGGGCACAATGGTCTAAATGGCCTCCAAATATCCGATAAATCTTTATGTTTCTATGTTACCTGTGCTCCGGCATATTACTTACAATTAAATACTAAATGGGTGGAAGATATATGGTGGAAATTGGAGTGCGTTGGGTCCAGAAGGTTGAAAACATGGATATCAATGTTTGTCAAAGGGACTGGGGAGTATCCAAAAGGCTGGAATCAAGAGGCAGTCTGTACAGCTGAAGGAGTATAGAGAGATAAGGACAGAGTACATCATGAAGGTATTTAATCTTGTAAATAGAACTTTAAACTGAAGGCATCAGAAGTCTTATGAGTCAATATAGTTTACCATAAAATGGTCAGCCTGGAATAATAAACTTCCCAGAGTAAGTAGATATGATGTTAAGATGGTTGAAAATTAAATAATGTCATACAGTCAATTTAACTTGTGTTTTTTCTTATATTCATATTTCAGCAATACTCCTGCACTACATTTCCATACAGCATTACACGTTGATTATTTAATAACACAAATAAACTTGAAATTACAACAGCTTCGTTACCTAGTCATCTTAAGCTGTCATGAGGTGAGCCAAGTGTCATCATCACAGAGTAACAGTGAAATTTCAGACTGACTCAATTATACTTATGGGTCTTAACAACCACTATTCCAATGCCACTACATCCCCAAATTTGGTGACATCTGCAAACTTATTAACTATACATCCTACATTCATATTATTTACATAAATGACAATAAGCAGTGGACCCAGCACCGATTGTTGTGGGACACTGCTGGGCAGAGGCCTCCAGTCTGAAAAGCTACCCTCCACCGCCACCCTCTGTCTTCTACCTTCGAGCCAGTTCTGTATCCAAATGGCTTGTTATTCCTGTATTCCAAGAGATCTAACCTTGTTAATCAGTCTACCATGAGGAACCTTGTCGAATGTCTTTCTGAAGTCCATATGGATCATGTCCATAGCTCTGCTGTCTTCGTTACTTCAAAAAAATAAGTCATTGAGACACAATTTCCATCAAAAGCCACGTTGACTATCACTAATCAGTACTTGCCTTTGCAAATACATATCAATCCTGTCCCTCAGGATTCCCTCCAATAACATGCCCACCACTGATGTTACTGGCTGAAAGTTCTCTGGCTTTTCCTTACCATCCGTCTTAAATATTGACATCACATTAGCCAACCTCTGGCACTGCAGCTGTGGCTATCAATGATGCAAATACCTCATCAAGGGCCCCAGCAATCACTTCCCAAGCTTCCCACAGAGTTCTAATGTACACCTGATCAGATCCTGGGAAGCTGGGAAAAAATTGTGGCTGTAAGAGCTGCTGCTTTTTTTTGAAGTATTTTCAGTGTTGGAGCTGATTTCCTCAACTTTTAGGAGTAGTAATTGTTTTATAAGCTGTTGCATTGTTTTGAAAATTTGGGAAAAAGGATCAAAACAACAGCACTTTAAAAAAGAGGGAGAGACACAAAGGTAGTGACCATGTGGGAAGTGAATCAAACCTGCACAGCTGATTTACTTCTGGCCCAGCAGGGAACGTGCACAGCGAACTGCATTTGCTGTTTAGTTTCAAGGATCTCTGGATGTCAGAGTTCATCTAAGAAAAATAAACAACCAACAAAATTCACAGCTGACCTTGGAGAAACCTGTATGGGGAAGCTCACAGCAGGGGAGCAGCGAAGTAGCTAGTTTTAAAAAGTGTAGTCCTACTGATTTTTAATTAATTATTTAAATATGTGCTTTTATTGAGATCTGTCTCTCGATTAAATTTAGGTAATAAGTTAGCCTTAAAGTGTTTTTAGAGTGGTAAGACTGGGTTGTTTACTGGGTCTGCAGATTATTAGCGCCAAAGATGGCCTTTAGAAGAGTGATGTGCTTTTCCTGTCAGATGTGGGAAATTAGGGAGAGTTTCCATGTTATTGATAATTAGTCTGCAGGATGTGTGTTTGGTTGCGAGTCCTATCAGGTTGCAGGGATCGGTTGGAGCAGCAGTTAGAGGCAATGAAGAATTTACAGTTACTAGGAGGTGTGATGGATGGCAGTTGCAGGAAGGAAGATAAACCAAAGATACAATCAGGTAGATGAGTGACCTCCAGGAAAGGTAGGAGAGGGAGGCAGGTAGCCACAGGAGACTCCTCCATTATCTCCATCTCAAACAGATACAATGTTTTGGAACATGTAAATAGTGAAGTACTCTCAGGGGAGTGTAGCACTGACAGCCAGGATTCTGATATCAGGTCTGGCTCTACTGTAATGAGGGGTATGTCAGGTTCCAAGTGGTCAATTGTGATGGGGACTCTGTAGTCAGAGACACAGACAGACATTTCTGCAACCAACAGCCAAACATCAGAATGGTGTTTGTAATTACAGAGACATGATTCCAGGATGGGCTGGACTGGCAGCTTAATGTTCCAGGCTATAGATGCTATAGGAAGGATAGAAAGGGGGGCAAGAGAAGTGGGGGAGTGGCACTTTTATCAAGAATAACAGTACAGCTGCACTTATAGAGGATATTCCTGAGAATAAGTGCAGGGAAGTTATTTGGGTGAAACTGAGAAACACAAAACGGATGATCATCTGTGAATTGTACTATAGATCCCCCAATAGTTAGCCTGAAATTAAGAAGCAAAATTGTATTGAAATCTCAGTTAGTAAGAATAATAAGGTGGTTATGGTAGGGGACGCGAACTTTCCAAACATTGACTGAGATTGCCATTGTGTTAATGACTTGGATGAAGAGGAATTTGTTAAGCATGTACAAGAAAATTTCTGATTCAGTATGTGCATGTACCTACTAGAGAAGTGCAAAACTTGACCTGCTCTCAGGAAATAAGGCAGAGCAGGTGACTGAGGTATCAGTAGAGGAGCATTTTGGGGCCAGCGACCATAATTCTCTTAAGTTTTAAAATAGTGATGGGAAAGGATAGACCAGGTCTAAAAGTTGAAGTTTTAAATTGGAGGAAGGCCAATTTTGATGGGATTAGGCAAGAACTTTCAAAAGTTGATTGGGGGCAGATGTTTGCAGGTAAAGGGATGGCTGGAAAATGGGAAGCCTTCAAACATAAGATTACGATTGTCCAGAGTGAGGATGTTCTTGTAAGGATGAAGGGCAAGGCTGGTAGGCATAGGGGATGCTGGATGGGAGAAATTGAGGTTTCTGTCAAGAATAAGTAGGAAACACATGTCAGGTATGGACAACAGAGATTGAGTGAGTGCCTAGAAGAATATAAACGGAGTAGGTGTACTTTTAAGAGGGAAATCAGGAAGTCAAAAATAGGACATAAGATAGCTTTGGTATATAGGGTTAAAGAGAATCCAAAGGGATTCTACAAATACATCGAGGATGAAAGACTAACTAGGAAGAGAATAAAGTCCCTAAAAGGTCAGTAAGGCAGCCCTTGTGTGGAACCGTAGGAAATGGCGAGTATTTTGCATCAATGTTTACTGTGGAGAAGGATATGGAAGATAGGGAACATGGAAAATAAAGAGATAGCTTGAAAAATGTCCATATTACAGGAGGTGGTGCTGGACATCTTAAAACGCAAAGGTAGATAAATCCCCACTCTGAGACAGTTCATAATTAAACAAACACCAATTCAACAAATTTAAAAGAAAGAAGGGTCAAGTTTTGGCTTCCGATCCCTCGCTTATTACAATTAAACAAATTGGACACACCAAAATACGAACTGGACATACCAATTCTATCGGAATTTCAAAATGCTTGTATATGGGGGATAATATACAAGTATGTGGGGAGTTGGTCCTAGGTTCCATATTACGGACTTGAGATGTGTACATCGAAAGAAGCAGATCCCTGAGGTGGGACACAAAAAGCAATGTGTGTTGCTCATCCAAAAGAATCCAGGCCAACCACAAAGAGTAAACACACCTGCAGCTTATTTTTCTCCCATAAAAACAATAGCTAGCAACAGGGGTTATTACATGCACGAAAGTCAAACAAAAAACAGGCAATGAATAATAAAATGGCTCTGTCTACATCAAGGTTTCAGTTTTGAAACAAACATAAAAGGTAATCATTTATGAACAGTGCAAAAATAAGTGAATCAAGGACAGAAGGACACTTAAAAAAAAATAGATTGTAGACCAGATTCCAACAACCTGCATTACAATCTTCAAAATTCAATTCAAAAGAACTGAAGGCTATAATTGCAAATATACAGGTAGTTCTCTGATAATGTCATAGTTGCATTCCAGCAAAAGATTGATTAATAAAATATCACTTCATAGAAATATTGAGGCCCATAGGACAAGGGGCAGGGGCAGACCAGTAAACAAAGATCACTCACAATCACTCAAACATCACCCAAAAGTCTCATGCAAAATATGGCACAGCCTGAATGAAGGTTGAAATCATGTTTATTAAAACAGTTCATTTGAAAAACTTAAGAAAGCTGCTCTCTGTACAATACCTCTCAGAAAGCTGCTGTTGGAAGAGCTAATATCTGTGCAGGCGTAGACTGCCACTGACATCGCACATGTGCAGGACGATACGAAGACTGCCGCTGACATCGCCCATGTGCGGAATGCACAGAGACTTCAGCGCAGACATCGCGCATGTGCAGAACAGCACGAAGACTGGCACTGACTCATGCGCAGTAGAGCAAGAACTTCGGCGCACACGCGAAACATCACAGATTTCAGCGCACACATTCGCAGAACAAAGTGCGTGAACAGATGGGAATTGTGCTATTGCCAGAGGTAAGCATTTCTAAAGTGCCTTTCTCTAATTCTTCAGTGACATTATAGCCAAATCGCGCTGCAGAAATGCACGTTACCCAAGAACGATCTGTAGTTACCACAAACAAATTCAACTTTAAAAGTCAATAAAATCATAGACAAAAAGATCAGATATAATTGAAATGGAATTGATGAATTTTGTGGATTTAGCTATTTTCGCACAATCACAGAATTGCTACAGCACAGTATGCAGCTACTCAGCCCCTCTGCACAGGCTCTTCAAACAAACACTATCTGGTGTCATCTCCTGCATTTTTCCCTCTCACCTTTGAACACAATTCCTATCCAAATAAACACCCAATGCCCTCATGAATACTTCAAATAAATCTGTCTTCTTCACACTTCCAGGAAGCGCATTCCAGATTCCAGTTACTCAGTAAAAAAAAACTTGCAAATGATGTAAAATGTTTCTTTTGCACATTACTTTAAACCTATGCCCTCTCACTCCTGTTCAGTTTTTCACTCTTTACTACTTCATCGAGCCCAATCATGATTTTGGAAACCTCTATCAAATCTCCTGTCAACCGCCTTCTCTCCAAGATGAAAAATCCTAACTTCTTCAATCTATGCTCATAACTGAAGTTTCTGATTTCTGGAACAATTCTTGTAAATTACCTCTGCGCAATCTCCAGCGCATTCACATCTTTCCTATGACATGGCATCTACAACAGCATTCAATAGTCCAGCAAAGGTAAAACAGGTATCTTATACAAGTTCAACATCACCTACTTGCTCTTGTACTCTATGCCCCTTATAATAAAGCCAAGGAACTGCATGATTTATTAACTGCTGTCTCTACTTCAGTCCAATCACTTTCAACAATCTGTGCACAAATATATGCAATCTCTCTGCTGTACCTATTTAGAATTTTACTGTACCTCCTATTTTATATTGTATTTCAATGTTCTTCGTACCAAAGTGCAGCACCCCATACTCCTCTGCATTGAACCTCATTTGTCACCCCTTTGCCCACTCCTCTTGTCAATGTTATTTGCAGTTCTTCCACTGTCCTCCTTAGGATAGAACTCTTCCAAATTTCGTGTCATCTGCAAACTTCAAAACTACTCCTCTGCAAGCCAAGATCCAAACCATTAATCTACATATGAAAAGCAAGGGTCCCAAGGTTCCTGAGGAAACTCCACTACAAATGTTACTCCAACCCGAAAATTATCTACTTACCACTACTGTTTCATATCACTGAGCCAATTTTGTATCCACATTGCTACTGTCCCTTTTATAACATGACCCATAACTTCCTTCATAAATCTACTATGTAACACTATCAAACGCCCTCTGGAAATCCATGTATACCACATCAATAGCTTTACCCTTACCTAGCCAGTTAGCTTTTCAAAAACACCAGCTCGTCAAAATAAGGCTTTCCCTTTAGAAATCAATGCTGACTCTTCCTAATCAACCCATCTTTTTCTTTGTTTCTAATTCTATCCCAAATAATTGTTTCTGCAAACTTCCCTTCATCACTGAAGTTAACTGATTGTAATTAATTTATTTTGTAGTAAAATAAATTTATGCCAGAACTACTAAAAGCTGGGAGTTCATAATATACATAAAAGCATATTTTAAAACTCACACATCAAATGCGCTTTCTAAACAACAGTTGAAGTTTCACGTCAACAGGAAGGGAAATATTCCTGTAGGTTGTATTTGAAAAACAGCAAAAGTTTCTCCAGTAACAGCTTATAGTTATTGTTATCCGCAGCTTCGCTAACCATAGGTTTATAAGCTTGCGATGCTGGCACTAGACAGGAGTTGTTTTCCATTAACTCAACCAGCCCAATCACGCAGTCCTTCGTGGTAGTTCGGAGATTTACATTATAACTCAGTGTCATACGCTGTTTGTTATCTGTGAGAGGTCTGTAGTTCTATCCCCTTTAGATAATGAGGAGTTGGTGTGTGACACCTTTAATGAAATAAACCTTCCCAATGTACTTCAAGAGGCATTCTTAAACAAAATATGACACTGAATCACACAAGCAGACATTAGGGCAGATGATCAAAAGCATGATCAAAGTAACAAGTCTTTAAAAATGTCTTAATGAAAGTCAGGTGGGCAGTTTTGACAATAGCATTCTGGAGTTTAGTTCTATGCAGGAGGAGGTATGGCCTCAGAGCTACAATAATTACAATCAAGAAGGGTCGAGACTAAACTTAGAAGAGTGTTCATATCTAATGGCAATGGGTTTGGAGATTAGAGAATGAGAGGGGACCAAGTTGGAGGAGATCTGGAAACAAGATTGACACTTAAAAATTGAGCCTTTTTCTTTTAAAAAAGCAGGAGCCTCTGTGAGTCAGCAAGTCTTGGGGTGGGGAGTGGGGGTGGGGGGATGGGATCCAGTCATTTAAGTCACAAGCAGAGTATTAGATCACTTCAAGTTCACAGTGGGCAGGTCACAGGCTGCCAGCCAGGGGTATGTTAGGACAATCAAGTCTAGAGATAACAAAGGTATGGATCATGGTTTCATCTGCAGAAACCTGAAACAGAGACAAAGTCAGGCTCAGTACATTTTTTTTTCTTTCTGAGCTGAGAATTTAAAATTTCAAATGGGTGAAAATAAAAGGAATTGCACAAATAAGAATTTAATGAACAGTGCAGCTAAGGAATTTATTTACTGAGAACAGGTTTGTCATGCATGGAAATACATATTAAATTTGTAATTTACCTAGCTAAACTTAAGGACAAATAACTGCCCTGATATTTAGAAACATGAAATCTAATTCGTTAAATAAGCACATGACAGATACACAGCAGGTGATACTTTGCTGCTGAAGCACGTGCAGCCTTGTAGACACCCAAGCAAACCGTTTGCTTGATAAACAAGAGTTCAAAAAGGAGCAAGTTATCTGGAAACATTGTTCTTCAAGGCAACCACATCCCGTAGGTTAAACACTTCTGGCTTAATCAATGTTAGAAAAGTATCACTACAAGTGGAGGCAGTATGCTGGTAAAAACAAAGGAGCTTTAGCCTTGCACTTGTCTAACAGGATTGACCAGCTTAAAGCTTGCATGAATGAGACCAAAGACTGCAGGGAGAATGAACAAATTGACCACAGTGCTGTGGTCTAGAGGGGCCTTTAAAAATTGGGAGATTAAAAGCATTAGTAGCTGTAGAAGACAAGATGCTGTGTTTAGCAGCCAAGAATAGGAGTCTAAAGGCTGTGATGCCAGACCAGTACCAGGTTAAAGACATCTCAGTGCTGGAGAGAAATGTGCAATGGGAGGAGGAGGATCATGGTCCCCATGGATACCAATGATGTAGCGAAGTTTAGTAAAGAGGTTCAACTATAAAGTCATAGAGTCAGAGATACAGTATGGAAACAGATCCTTCAGCCCAACTCGTCCATGCGGAGCAGATATCTCAAGCTAATCTAGTCCCACTTGCCAGCACCCGGCCCATATCCCTCCAAACTCTTCCTATTCATATACCCATCCAAATGTCTGTTCAATGTTGCAATTGTACTAGCCTCCACTACTTGCTCTGGCAACTCATTCCACACACATATCACCCTCTGCATGAAAAGGTTGCCCCTTAGGTCTCTTTTATACCTTTCTCCTCTCACCCTAAACCTATGCCCTCTAGTTCTGGACTCCCCTACCCTAGAGAAAAAAAACTTTGTCTATTTACCCTATCCATGCCCCTCATGAATTTTATAATATTCAATAAGGTCACCCCTCAGCCTCTGACACACCAGGGAAAACAGCCCAGCCTATTTAGCCTCGCCCTATAGCTAAAATCCTCCAACCCGAGCAACATGCTGTAAGTGTTTTCTGAACTCTTTCAAGTTTTACAACACCATTCCAATGGGAAGGAGACTTGAATTGCATGCAGTACTCCAGAAGTGACCTAACCAATGTCCTATACAGCTGCAACATGACCTTCCAACTCCTACACTCAATACGCTGACCGATAAAGGAAAGCATACCAAAAGCCCTCTTTACTATCATATCTACCTGTGATTCTACTTTCAAGAAGTTATGAACCTGCGCTCCAAGGTCTCTTTGTTAAATAACACTCCCTAGGACCTTACCATTAAGTGTATAAGTCCTGCTAAGATTTGCTTTCCCAAAATACAGCATTTATCTAAATTAAACTCCATCTGCCACGCCTCAGCCCACTGGTCCATCTGATCAAGATCCTGTTGTAATTTGAGGTAACCTTCTTCGCTGTCCACTACACTTCCAATTTTGGTGTCATCTGCAAGCTTACTAACTGTACCCCTTATGCTCACATCCAAGTCATGTATATAAATGATTAAAGGTAGTGGACCCAGCACTGATCCTTGTGGCACTCCACTGGTCACAGGCCTCCAGTCCGAAAAACAACACTCCACCACGACCCTCTGCCTTCTACCTTTGAGCCAGTTTTGCATCCAAATAGCTAGTTCTCCCAATATTCCACAAGACTTGCTAAGCAGTCTGCCATGGGGAACCTTGTCGAATGCCCTACTGAAGTCCATATAGATCACATGCACTGCTCTCCCCTTGTCAATCCTCTTTGTTACGTCTTCAAAAAACTCAATCAATTCAACTCAATCACCAATTTGCCCACCACCGTCAGGCCCACAGAACTATAGTTCTCTGGCTTGTCCTTACCATCTTTCTTAAATAGTGGCACCACGTTAGTCAACCTCCAGTCTTTCAGCACCTCACCTGTGACTATTGATGATACAAAATGTTGTAGGACTATGAGCAGCGAGGTGCCCAATTGAAAGGCAGAACCACAATGGTAAAAATCTCTGGGTTACTATCAGAGCCATAAACAAATTATTATGAGGTTAATAAGATTAAATAATTGAATGTGCAGATCAAAGATTGGAGTTGGAGAAACTAGTTTTTATTTATGGTGCACTGGCATAAGTCGGGCGGAAAGAGGAAGCTGTACCACAGCAATGAACTTCACATAAGCTATGCTGCAACCAGTACCCTGCCAAATGATATAACTAAGTGAGCAGAGAGGGTTTAAAACAAAATAATTAAGCGGGGAAATGGGGACACACAAGGGAAGATCTGGAAAGTCAAAGGGAAAGGGCAACTTGTAATGCAGGACAGCCATAAATATATCGGCAATCTGTGTGTCAGGAAGGCAACAAGCACACAAACACAAAAATGCACTGTCAAATAAGATCAGGGTTTGGAAAATGTTAAAAAGACACAATTAAATGCTCTCTGATTGCTCACAGCATTCAGTCAAAATAGATGACTTGATGGTGCAAACAGAAATTAATAGGATATCACAACCAATACAGAGATATGGTTACAGGGTGAGACTTAAGTAATACAGCTTTTAGATGGACAGGAAGAAAAGGGAAAAGGTTGCGGGTACATCATTTAATGAAGAGAGTAGTGAGGAATAATCTTACTCCCAAGATCAAATACAAAATCAGTTTGGTTGGAGATAAAAAAAAGTTAACAGGTATGAAGTCCCTGGTGGGGTGCTTATTACAGTTGCTGCACTGCAGAACTAAGTATAAGTCAAGTAAAAACAGTGATTCATAAAAAAGGTGGCGCAATGTTCATGGGCAATCAATCTTTATGTAGATCAGGCATATCAAATTATAACAGAAATCTGGAGAATGGGTTCATGGAGTATATTCAGGAGTTTCTTCCAACAATGCATTCTAAAAACCAAAGAGTATACTGTATTAGACCTAATAATACATATTGAAACATAATTAATTTATTTCACAATAAAGGATCCTCTACGTAATAGCAATCATACATGAAGAATTTCACATTCAGTTTCACTACATGAAATCTGGGTCGAAAATTACGGTCTTAAATTTAAATAAAGCCAATTACAGGTGCAAGCATATGAATACAAGCTGTCTAAAGTGCTGGGAACCTAGGCTAAAAGATAAAATGGTAGAGAAGCAGTAGCAAACATTTCTTGAAATAATTATAAACTCTCAACAACGATATATTCCATTTAGAAAGAAATACTGCATGCTTGATACATCACCCACAGCATGCAAAGCAAGTTAAGAATATCAAATTGAAAAGGCTCATAACGCTGCAAAGATTAGTGATAGCCCAAAAGATTGAACTTTATGGGTCAAAACAGGATGTCGAAAAAGACAAGGAAAATTAAGAGTATGAGAGAAACCTAATAAGCGCGGTAAGAACAAACAGGGGGAAAATAACAAAGAAATGGCAGAGACTTTGAATATCTATTTTGGATCTGTATTCACAATAGGCCATTTTTTGGGAATACTGCATGCAATTTTGATATCCCTACTATAGGAAGGATGTTGTAAAATTTGAACGAGTTCAGAAAACATTTACAAGGATATTGCCAGGGTTGTTAGGTTGGAGCTATAGGGAGAAGCTGAATAGATTGTGGCTATTTTCCCTGGAGCATCGGAGGCGGAGGGATGACCTTATAGAGGTTTATAAAAGCATGAGGGGCTTTTATAGGGCAAATAGGGTAAATAGAAGAGGTTTTCCCCTGGGGAGGGCAGTCCAAAACTAGACGATATAGGTTTAAGGTGGGAGGGAAAAGGTTTAAAAGGGACTTAAGGAGCAACGTTTTCATACAGTAGGTGGTGAGTGTATGAGCTGCCAAAGGAAGTGATGGAGGCTTTTTTTTTTATTTATTCATTCACAAGATAAGGGCATTATTGGCTTGGCAACCATTTATTGCCCATCCTTAATTGCCAGAGGGCAGATAAGTGTCAACCACATTGCTATAGGTCTAGTGTAGGCTTTTCCTTCCCTAAAGAACATTAGTAAACCAGATATGTTTTTCCTGACAATCAGCAATGGATTCATGGTCATTATTAGACTCTTTACTCGTGATATTATTCAAATGCAATTCCACCATCTGTTGTGGCAGGATTCAAACTCAGGTGCCTGAGTCGTTATTATTGGATTAACAGTCCAGCGATAATGCCATTAGGCAGTCACCTCTTCACTGGTACAATTTCAACATTTAAAAGGCATCTAGATGGGTATATGAATAGGAAGGGTTTAGAGGGATATGGGCGAAATATTGGTAAATGGGACTAGACTATTTTAGAATATCTGGTCAGCATGGATGAGTTGCACCAGAGGGTCTGTTTCCATGCTGCATGACTCCAAGACTCTAAGTGATAACAGAGTGGATGAATGGTAATAATCTTTCAATATTCTCAAGATGCTGGAAAGTTCACAAAAAACTTAGAAAACTGTAACCGTAACACCTCTTTTCAAGAAAGGAGGGAGTCAGAAAGGAATCTACATTAGTTAGCCTAAAAACTCTCATTTGGATAACGCTTGAATCTATTGTTGAGTTAGTAGAATAGTTGGCAAATCATAATAGAATCAAGGGTTAACACGGTTTTGTGAAAGGGGAATCAGGTTTGATCAATTTAGACTTTTTTCGACATGGTAACTAAAAGCTAACCAATAGGAGAGAGAGGAGAGGAGAGACTAGGGCGCATTTTCAGGATAGTAATCTGTAACTAGTAGAGCGCCAAAGAGATTAATGTTGAGGCCATAATTATTTACAAAATATATTAATCAATTAGATGATGGGTGCGATTGTATGACCAAGTTTGGTGAATAACAGAAAAATAGGTGGGGAGGCAATTGATGAGGATTGCACAAAGAGTAGGCAAAGGAGTACAGACTGATTAAGTGAGTGGACCAAACTTGGCAGGTAGAACATAATGTGGAAAAATGTGAGGCTATGAATTTTAGAAGAATACAGGAGCTGAACATTTAGTTAAATGGAGAAAATCTGCAGAAAGCTACAGATGAAGGGATTTGGGGGGGACCTCACGTATAAATTACATAAAGCTACCATACAAGTTCAGCGGAAAGAGAGAAAGTAAATCAACTGTTGGCCTTTACATGAAAAGGAATGGAATATAAAATAAACATGTCTGAAAACTACTCAAGGTATAGTTATACCACACCTAGAATAATCTGACAATTTTGATCCACTTGTCTAAGGAAAGATGTATTGACATTGGAGTCAGTCGGGACATGGTTCACCTGGGCATGGAGGGATTGTCTTCTGAGAAGTTGAGTAGGTTGTGCTTGTGCTCATTGGAGTTTAGAAGAATGGGAGGCAGCCATATTGAAACAAATGATTCTTAGGTGACTTAAAGTAGAAAGATGCTGAGAGATTATTTCCCCTTTGTTGATGGGTCCAGGACAAAAGGACATGGTCACCAATTCAAGACTGAGATGAGGAGGAATTTCTTTGGAGGATAGTAAATCCATGGAATTCTTTACTGCAAAGAGGATGTCATTAAGTATATTCAAGGATCAAACAGCCAGATATTTGATCATTAAGATTTGCAAGAGTAATAGGAAAAAATGCAGGAAAGTAAAGTGGAAGTTTATCACATTAGCATGATCTCAGTTGAGATAGCAAGCAGGATAGATTGCGAGAAACCAGAAGATGTAGTGTATTTTGATATGTAAAGGGCCATAATATGCCACGTAAAAACTTAATGCCCATGACCAGAGTTCATGGTATTGCAATGATGCGTCCGTGTGGAAAGATGTCTGGCTAATTAATACAAAACAGAAACAAGATTAATGTTTCACTTTCAACTTGGCAAATTAAGTAAGACTTGGAGATAGTGAGGACTGATGCTGGAAAATCAGACTTGAACAAGTGTGGAGCTAGAAAAAGCACAGCTCGTCAAGCAGCATCAGAAGAGCAGGGGAGTCAACATTTCAGGTTGGAACCTTTCATCAGGACTGGAGAGGGGATGGTGGCTGAGAAATAAAGAGAGAGGGATGTTGGTGGCTCTGGGGCAGTGGGGAGTGAAAGGTAGGTAGGATGGAGAAAGGTGGATCCAGATAAGAGGTGACTGTGATTAGTCAGTGGGAAGGATGGAACAGTAGGTGGAGGGAAGGTGGAGAATCAGGTCAAGGGGGCAAGGCGGAGAACGAGGGCTTGACCTGGGATGAGGTGGGGAGATTTGAAAGCTGGTTATGTAAAACTCAGGGAATGCAATGTGCATTAATGCTGGGACCTCAACTATTTCCAATTTATATTAATGACTGAGTTGAAGGGTCAAACTGTATTATAGCCAAATTGCTAACAGTAGAAAATTGGGTAGGAAAGTAAGTCGAGATGTAGATATAAAATATTCTGCAAAGGGATGTAGATAATTGAAATGAGTGGGCAAAACTTGACAGAATATTGTGGGAAAATGTGATGTTGTCCTCTTTGTAAAGAATAGAAAAACAAAATATTATAAAATGGAAAGAAGTTGCACAATGGTACAGCACAAAAGGGATCTGGTTGTCCTCTTATCAATCACGAAGTGTCAGCATATATAGCAAGAAATTAAAAAGCAAAATAGATTTTTGGCCTTTAGTGGAAGTGGGAGGAGGGTTGTATTTATTCTTTCATAGGATGTGGGCATCACTACCATGATCAGCATTTGTTTCCCATCCCTAATTGCTCCGAACTGAATGGTGCTACTTCAATCGGCAGTTCAGAGTCAACTACAGCACTGTGGGTCAGGTGTCTCCAATCAGGCAGACCAGCCATTTGGCCCCTTGAGGCTGCTCCAGTGTTCAATAAGATGACTGATTTGATGGTAAAGAAGGTTCATGAGTATGAATGATCTCCCCCTGGTCTTATTTCTCATGTTAAATATATACAATTGTGACCGTACGACAATGTTGATTAAATTCTAAGGTTAGATATAACACTAAGGTTATAAGCAGCTTGACAAGGTCAGTGGCAACCAAGATGTGTTTGTAGTCAGGACCAAAGACAAAAGCTTCAGTTCTCCCAAAACTTAATTGAAAGACATTTTGTGTCTGTTACTGGATGTCAGATATGTGATCTGTTTTCTTTCTAAAAAAAAGATTAAAAACGTACAGGTTATCATCTGTAAGCAAGAGTTTTTAATCTCCAGATTTCTCAATTTTCTGAAAATTAAACCAGGGCAATGCTCAAAGAACTTGATCACAATGGCAAAAAACTTAATTTACCAGTATCAGTTACAAATACAACAAACATTGATGCATGATGACAGAATTCAATACCTGTTACAAAACACTCCAACAAATACCAAATAAACAAGCATCTATAACTTTTATAACCCCACACCACTTACCTCCACTGGCTAAAAGGTTCTCTTGTACTTTGTCCCTACTGTCTTCCAACACATCAGCCATGTACTGGGCTACCTTCTTCACAACACTGAAAAATGAGGCCACAATTAAACCAATACATCTCAACATAATAAAATAAAGCATCTTTTTCCAGTCAGTCATGTGCTGAAATACTACAGCATTTTAGATAAAGTAGTACCTAACAGACTAGACAGAGGGGACAAATGTATATGCTTCATCAAAATTGAATTCAAGAAATTCAATCATTCATAAACTAACATCCAAAGTTTGCTACAGATTATTACAAAAATTCAACCAGTTCACTGATGCCCTCCAGTGACATACATTGTCTGACCAATGTGTGACTGTGATCCATACAGCACAATTGGCTCTTCATGCCCTCTTTAACAAAAAAAAACTTAGTTCTACAAGCAATAACGCTTGTTACCTTGCATGGATAACCTAATATCAGGTAATAAATGTCAATTGGCCAAAGAAAAAATATATTTGACAAATCTTTTGGTTTACAAATTTCTTGTGAAAATACAAAGTTTTGGACTGAAATACTAGAATTTGAGCTGAGATTGTCCAAAGTCACTCAATATCAAGGAATACAATTTGATCAGGTTGAATGACTTTAAATCTGAATCTGGGAGTCAAAGAACAATGGACCAAGCAATTCTTCAAAATGTGAAGTTTACATGCCGACAGAATGCTGCGCTTTTGGCGATGATCTTTGCATCCTCACTGTCCATTGGACGAGTGCCAGATGACAGGTGGGTGGCAAATGCTATTCCGCAGTTCAAGAAAGGGAATAGGGATAATTCTGGGAATTACAGACCAGTCAGTCAGTCTTATATCTGTGGGCAAATTATTGGAGAGGATCCTGACAGACAGGGTTTATGATTACTTGGAAAAGGCTAGTTTGATTAGATAGTTAGCATGGCTTTGAGAGGGGCAGGTCATGCCTCATAAGCCTTACTGAATTTTTTGAAGATGTGACAAAACACATTGATGAATGTAGAGCAGTGGATGTGCTGTACATGATTTTAGCAAGGCTACATAAGGTTCTCTATGGTAGGTTCATTCAGGAAGGAAGGAGGCATGGAATACAGGTCTGGCTGTTTGGCTGGGCCATAGAATTCAGGAGGGTAGTAATAGATGGAAAGTATTCAGCCTGGAGTTGGTGACCAGTAGTGTTCCATAGGGATCTGTTGTGGGACCTCTGCTCTTCGTGATTTTTATAAATGACTTAGAAGTAGAAGGGTGGGTCTGTAAGTTTGCCAATGACATGAAGGTTGGTGGAGTGGTGAATACTGTGGAGGGCTGTTGCAGATTGCAATGGGACATTGACAGAATGCAAAACTAGATTGAGAAGTGGCAGATGGAATTCAACCTGGCGAAGTGTGAAGTGATTCATTTTTCAAGGTAAAATTTGAACACAGAATATAAGGTTAAAAGCAGGATTCTTTGTGGAGTGTGGAGGATCAGAGGGATCTTGGGGTCCATGTCCACAGATCCTTCAAAGTTGCCACCCAAGTTAATAGGCTTTTTAAGAAGGTTTTTGGATCTGAGTGATGCTGGAAAAGCAGAGCAGGTCAGGCAGCATCTGAGAGGCAGGAATATCGACGTTTCAGGCAAAAGCCCTTCATCGGGAATAGAGGCGGGAAGCCTCCAGGTTCTCGCTTGCCTCTATTCCCGATGAAGGGCTTTTGCTCAAAACGTCAATTTTCCTGCTCCTCGGATGCTGCCTGACCTGCTGTGCTTTTCCAGCACCTCTCTGATCTAAACTCTGGTTTCCAGCACCTGCAGTCCTCACCTTTGCCTTTTTAAGGTGGTGTATGGTGTGTCAACTTTCATTAGCAGGGGAATTAAGTTTAAGAACCACAAGGTTATGCTGCAGCTCTATAAAACCCTGGTTAGACATTTGGAATATTGGGTTCAGTTCTGATTGCCTCATTACAGGAACGATATGGAAGCTTGAGAGAGGATGAAGAGGAGATTTACCAGGATGCTGCCTGGACTGGAGGGCAGGACTTATGAAGAAAGTTTGAGGGAGCTAGGGCTTTTCTCATTGCAGCGAAAAAGGATGAGAGGTGACTTGATAGAGGTGCACAAGATGGTGAGGGGCACAGAAAGAGTGAATAGTCGGAGACTCCTTTCCAGGACAGAAATGGCTATCACAAGGGGGCATGATTTTAAAGTGATTGGAGGAAGGTTTAGGGGAGATGTCAGAGGCACAACATCGAGGGCAGACAGAACAGTACAGCACAGTACTGGCCTATCCACCCAACACAACTGAATAATTCTCACTCGGCAATTCAAGATTGCATGAAGATTAATATTGATTGCTACAATCATAGGTTAACATACAGCTCAAGTCAAAACGTCTTCACGTGTTAGTTCATTTTATATTCTGAGTTTTGGCTTGTTCAAATTTATTCCATACTCGAAGCTCGCTACGTTTGTTTCCCAGCTACCCCGCCCACCACATTAAAGAAGTGGCTTCCCTCGATGTGTACAACATACTTAATTTAAAAGCTAGCAAAATCTAAAAAGATGTAAGCAACTTTTACTTGGATCACACGATATTAAAAAAATCCTGTCAGATTCCACAACCACCTTATTGTAAAAAAAAATGATTTCACACCTAAATGTCAATTTTCAATGAACCGAATGGGATTGTATTGAAGGAAATAATGCATTCAACTATTTTGACTCATGAAGATATGAAACTTTCCAAGTAATCATTCATTTCAGTAACCAACATCAAAGGGACCACAAATTGGATCCAGTAAATACTAATACTATAATGCAACAAAATTATGGCTAGGCACTAACTGCACACAAGATTAGTAGTTCTAGTAGAAAATTAGAAATACAAGCTGACTCAAAATTTACAAGCTACTGGATTTCCAAATCTGACCCAAATGGTGTGCACATGATGTCTAAAGCTAATCATTCCTGAACAGAGGAAGGATGAGTAAGGGGGCAAACTGGACTGCGCAAAGTCAATGTCAATTCTGGCACAAAAACAGAAGGAATGAAACAATGGATTTGGTAGCAAGAAATAAATGACAAGAAAATTAACTTTACAATCTGATTCGTTAGTCCAATAATTCAACACCTTTCGGAATGGGATTCTGCATTTAATTGTATGCCAGAGAGAATTATTGCCAGTTATCAAATCATGAATTTCCATCAATAGATTTAACTTTCCATGGCAATTTGCCCCTATGACGGAGCAAATAAGGACTACAGATGCTGGAGATCAGAATCAAAAAATACAACACTGGGAAAGCAAAGTGCGCAGACAGCATCCGAGGAGCTGCCTTTATCTGTTCCATAAGCCCCCCAACCTGCCCAGCTACCTCACCCCCACCCAATTTAAATCTCGGCCCCCTTCCCCTCTCCACACGCTTGATGAAGGGCTTATGTCCAAAATGTCAGATGTTGCCTGACCTGCTGTGCTTTTCCAGCACCACACTTTTCAAATCTGTTCTCTTACAACATCATAGTTGCACTTCCATACAATGCTGTGTTTTAGAAAATTGTGCAATAGAACTAATGGGGCTGATGGGAAAAACAGGGTTGGGACAAAGCACCAAAAATACCAGTAAAAAAAACTGAAATAAAAACAGTAGTTAGCCTAATACAAACGATAGCACAATCTAAGTAAAATTTGACCTGTTAAATGGTACTGTATAGTACAATTCATCACAATCTTGAACGGCATCTATACCTGCTGGCAGCACTGAATGTGCCAACCACCTTTTTCTCCCTTAACAACTATGTGCAGAGTTTCCTAACTCTGACCACCCTGAGCAGCTGACAAATCATGTCCAAGCCCCTATACTGGTATTTTGTTTTGCAGTTAGTTACCATAGTGATTAGCCATTGAAACAATTTACATGCGTCTGCAAATATTCTTTAACATCTAAACATATTTTTTTAAATGAGACAAAAAAGCTCTTAATACATACAACACAGCCAAGTTTCAAACTACTCAACGCTGTCCTTTTACTGTTAGTCAATTCCAATGAAATTTCACTCTTATTTCAACTCTAAAATAAACAGATTGCTCCCAGCTTTTTGTCCTCAAGTTGTAGAGACATTTTCATGATGCTTTTCCAAGTTCCCTAGCACAAACATTTCACAATACCTTTCATGAAGCTCCTCACGAGAAAACACACAAGCCAACCAATCACGCAATGCCAACGCGGAGTCCAGTCCTCCGGCACCACGACATCGAGTGCCAGGGATGGGAATCGCGTAACAGTGAATGGCAGTGCACTTTATAAAAGAAAGTCGGCAATTCATAAATCACATTAATAAACGAGTGTTATAGAACTACTGTAATATGGTAGTTAAATGCAGTCACTCAAGTCAACATGTTTTCCATAAGTGACGAGTACAATGCTATAACTACAAAACTAACACCAAAGCAGATTAAATTGGCCTTCATTTGTGGTGATTCACAATTCATAGGGTATCACCTCTAATAGGTTGCTGGTCCATCTACACATTAGCGACGGCATATATCATTTCCACATGTTTTCATCATTGAAGTTTAGGCTAATATTAAAAAGGGTTGTACTTAAAAAGCTTAAGTCACTAGAGTCACTCTGAAGTAGTCCAAACTTGAGTTAGTCAGCAACTCTTAGTTCAGACAAATCTAAGTTTCAAAGTTTGCAAATAAAATTGAAGGTTTATGCTGTTGCACCATATCCCCAGCACTGCCTGTGTATTTGTTGCACTTCTTTGAACTGTGACAGTTACTGAGCAGTCTGTTCTCCGGCCAGTGTGCTATATTCGTGATCCAATAAATCCTTAGTCTTTCACATGTTACAATCCTCTGGAGACCAATAGCCCTTTAAGAGAGTTGAATTTCCCCAACAACTAGGGCAAAGAACCTGAAAACAAGACTTGACATCAAGGCTTTAGTGAACAAGCTACAAATAAACATGGATCAAATATTAACAAACAGGCAACTAGTATCAAACTGACCACTCCTGTATCCATGCTAATATCACTGCAACACCAAGAGCTTTTATCATGTGCAGTAGCAATCCAATTAATACATTTCTTCCGAAACCATCACTCAACACACTCTTGCACATAACTCAAGCTCACTTACAACTCTCCAGCACAGGTCGCCTTTTCTCTACTACGCCAGGTCAAAAGTGCCAATATCCTTTAACAATTTATCCGGTGCTCCCAAATTTTTCCAGATACAAGTACCAACAGTAAGGTCTACCTCAAAGAAGCCCCCTCACCCTCAGACAACAACATTTTTGGAAATCCAAAATTTCAGAGATTGCTGTGGTTCTGTTCGCCGAGCTGGAAGTTTTTGTTGCAAACGTTTCGTCCCCTGTCTAGGTGACATCCTCAGTGCTTGGGAGCCTCCTGTGAAGCACTTCTTGGTGTTCGGTGGCCACTATAAATGCCTGAGGAAACACTACAGAAGTGCTTCACAGGAGGCTCCCAAGCACTGAGGATGTCACCTATACAGGGGACGAAACGTTTGCAACAAAAACTTCCAGCTCGGCGAACAGAACCACAGCAACGAGCACTCGAGCTACAAATCTTCTCACAAACTTTCAATTTCAGAGATTGCTACACCTGAACTCTAAATAGTTTAGGTGGTTCTGGTAAATGTTTTACTCTGTAAAGAATTTGAATGTTTCTCGACACACAAATACCTGTCCTAGGAAGGTCCAATGCTTCTCCTACCTGCATGCCCGAAGCAGCTTTCCTCTCTTTTGTAAGACACGTGAAAGGTGTGAAATCTGCCACTTGATACCTCATGTTTCTATTCGAGTTTCCCATCCCAATGCAAACAGAACTGAAGTGTTCATTGGAAATTCCAACTGCAACACTTTCAGAATTGGTTTTCACTTGTAATTTAAAGAAACATTTTAAAACAATTGCACTACAAAGCTCAGCACTCATAAAACACATTCCTGCTAAGTGATGATGTCAACTAATTAGTTATGCACGCACACACTCACAGACTACCCACTTGGCATTCCCAAGACCATCATCCTCGCCTCCTTGCTGTTGTAATTATCTGCATACTATCATGGTCTACAAATGAGCAAATCCCACTGTATCTCCCAATAAGTTCCCACACCCAAAATTCAACAGCACATCTCAGAACAACCTCCAACGGCATTAGACAACCTTTAATTTCATGGCGACAAAGCAGCATCTGAGCAGCCACTTCCTCCGAGTGAGTGGAATTTTAAGCAACTTCCCCAACCCATCCCTTCCATGCATGAGGATTTCCAACTACTCACCACCATTAAAAACATCAATTGCCCCCTTTTAGCTCTTTGTTTCCAAACTGAGCATATCAGGCTTTCTACACATTCACGAAACTACTTTTGAAAACTTGCTCGAGTTTCACACTCATCAATTCGCCAGATATTTTCCATTAATCTCAATCCATCTCAATAGCCCCACTCAAAAGGCACACCTAGTTTTGTCACTCCACGTGCAACACAAAAGGAAGATTGACCAACGCTTTAAGAACTGGATGCTGCAATAAAAGCAATAGAAAATATAATAGTGCTACCACTGTTGCATGAATCTATGAAGAATGATATTTCACTGTTAGCTTCTCTGTTCACACTTCCATTTTCAGAGAATAAATTCAAAACAATCAAAATATTTCACACAACAAATTCTAAAACTACAGAACAGATCCCCAAGGAGAAGTGAAAGTGTTGATTCATCCAAATACCAATTAGATGAATCTTTCACAAGATAATATTTTGAGAGATTTATCTGGTCAATGTGAAACATGAATGAAGTGACTTCAGTGCCAAAAGCTTTCCACCACTGGGAGCTTACTCATCTCATATCTAGTTTGATGTAGATTAATTAATAGAGTGAGTGCTGTGACTCAATTAATGCTGTATAATATCAGATTAATAGAAGATGAATTAGATGTACCAAGGTCTATTTTCATCCTGCCAATTTTAGATTTAATTTGATTTATTGTAGGCACATCGCAGGTAGATAGGATAGTGAAGAAGGCGTTTGATATGCTTTCCTTTATTGGTCAGAGTGTTGAGTACAGGGGTTCGGAGGTCATGTTGCAGCTGTACAGGACATTGGTTAGGTTAGGCCACTGTTGGAATATTGAGTGCAATTCTGGTCTCCTTCCTATCGGAAAGATGTTGTGTAACTTGAAAGGGTTCAGAAAAGATTTACAAGGATGTTGCCAAGGTTAGAGGATCTGAGCTACAGGGAGAGGCTGAACAGACTGGGGCTGTTTTCCCTAAAGCATCGGAGGCTGAGGGGTGACCTTATAGAGGTTTACAGAATTAGGAGGGGCATGGATAGGATAAATAGGCAAAGTCTTTTCCCTGGGGTAGAGGAGTCCAGAACTACAGGGGATAGGTTTAGGGTGAGAGGGGAAAGAGATAAAAGAGACCTAAGGGGCAACCTTTTCACGCAGAGGGTGGTACATGTATGGAATGAGCTGCCAGAGGATGTGGTGGAGGCTGGTACAATTGCAATATTTATGAGGCATTTGGATGGGTATATGAATAGGAAGGGTTTGGAGTGATATGGGCAGGGTGCTGGCAGGTGGGACGAGATTGGGTTGGGATATCTGGTCGGCATGGACGGGTTGGATCGAAGGATCTGTTTCCATGCTGTACATCTCTATGACTCTATGTAACTAAGTACAGTGAAAAGTTTTGTTTTGAGATATTACAGGCTTTCATAGTAAACAAGGACATACAGATCATAGGATGCTTAGACAGAGCAATGTACACAAGCTAACAGCTGCACAGGAGGTGCACAAAGCAAGATAACAAAGCAAGATAACATTTTCTGGAGTTAGAGGTCCATTCAGGAGTCTAACAATAGCGGGAAAGAAGCTGTTCTTGAATCTGTTGGTGCGTATGTTAAAGCTTCTGTATCTTCTGCCTGACGGAAGTGGTTGGGAGAGAGTATTACCAGGGTGGAAGGGGTCTTTGATGATGTTGGCAGCCTTTCTGCAGCAATGAGAAGTGTAAATGGACTCCACGGACGGAAAGGCGACTTGCATGATGGTCTGGGCACACAATTTTAGATTAGATTAAATTAGATTCCCTACAGAGTGGAAACAGGTCCTTCGGCCCAACAAGTCCACATCGACCCTCTGAAGAGTAACCCACTTCCCTCTGAACAATACACCTAACATTATGGGCAACTTAGCATGGCCAATTCACCTAACCTGCACAGCTTTGGACTGCGGGATGAAACCTACGCAGACACGGGAAGAATGTGCAAACTCCACACAGACATTTACCAGAGACTAGAATCGAACCTGAGTCCCTGGTGCTGTGAAGCAGCAGTGCTAACCACTGAGCCACCATGTTGCCGTATTTCTGTAGTTACTTGCAGTCCTGGGCAGAACAGTTGCCTTACCAGGCCATTATGCACCTGGATAGAAAGATGTGGTATATCTGTACAAGTTAGTGAGGACATGCTGAATTTCCTAAGCTGCCTGAGGAAGAAGAGAAGTTGTTGGGTCATATCCTACATGGGAGGTCCAGGACAGATCATTGGTTATCGTCACTCCTTGGAACCTGACCCCCTCAACCCTCTCCACCTCACTGTTAATGCAGATGGGGGAAGATCGAGAGAGAAAGAATGAGCGAGAGAGAAAGAGCGAGCTCTTGGACATCTCACCCCAGTTGATAGGCTTGTAAGCCGAGAACCCTCTCTGTACTTCCAAATTCTCTCAGTTGTGCTATCGCATAAACTAAAATAAACACGGCTTTCTCTGGGTGCAGCTAGTCACTGGTTCCTAATTGTGTAACATACCGTCCATGCTAGCTCCCTGTACAGCTGTGACCTCTGTTCAGCACATTTATATTTTCTCTCACTCTCACTCTCTCGATACCAAGCCTTCTATCTCCTTTCTGTATCCTGACTCATCACTGTTTGACCTGTCTACCATGGTGATGTCATCAGCAAACTTGCAGATGGCATTCATACGGAATTTGGCTCCATAGTCATGGGTGTACAGAGAGTACAGTAATGGGCTGAGTATGCATCCTTGCGGAGCACCAGTGTTGAGAATTTCGTGGAGGAGGTGCTGTTGTCTGTTTTCACTGATTGTGGTCTGTGGGTCAGGAAGCTGAGGGTGGAGCCAAGACCCAGGTATTGGAGCTTTCAGATGGTCTTGTAGGGATTATGGTGTTGAAGGCAGATCTGCAGTCAACGAGTAGGAGGCTGATGCAGGTGTCCATGTTGTTCAGATATTCCAGGGATGAGTGTAGGGTTAGGGAAATGGCACCTGCTGTGGACCTTTCTTGCCAGATTTCAGGGAATCAAGGCAGGCTGGGAAGCTAGAGTTGATGTGGGCTTTTGCCAGCCTCTTGAAGCACTTCATGATTATAGAGGTCACAGCCACTAAGCAATAGTCATTAAGGCATGTTGCATATGTTCTGTTGAGTACCTTTTCTTTACTTCGGCGTATTTTACTTAGCTTTTTCAGAGAATCATAGCATCCCTACAGTGTGGAAACAGGCCCTTCGGCCCAACAAGTCTACACCAACCCTCTGAAGAGTAACCCACCCAGATGTATTCTCCTACCCTATTACTCTACATTTACCCCTGACTAATGCACCACACTAATTCATCTCTGAACACCACTATAGGACAATTTAGCTTGGCCAATTCACCCTAACCTGCACATCTTTGAACTGTGGGAGGAAACCCACAGACACAGGGAGAACATATAAACTCCGCACAGACAGCCACTAGAGGGTGGAATCGAACCCTGGTCCCTGGTGGTGTGAGGCAGCGGCGCTCACTACTGAGTCACAGTGCCGACCATGAGCCAACGTGGGGTTGGTGAGAAAGGGTGGTGCCATCCAGCAGCAAACAAAGTTCACAGACTCTCCAACTGCACCCACTGTCAGAACGGGCAGAAGGTTCAATCCTGGGGGTGACTCACAGCAGAGTCACCGATGGAATCCAATTATTGGGAGCGCTGGTGCCCCCGAAAGCTACTGGAAAACGTGAACCTCTGCCCGCACTCTGAACAGATGAACGGCCTTTCCCCGGTGCAGACCTGCTGGTGCCTCAGGAGAGCAGAGGCCTGGGTGAAGGCCTTCCCACTCGGGGTAGCTGAAGGGCTTCTCCGCAGTTTGGACCTGCCAGTGGATCAGCAGATTGGGGGAGCATTTAAAGCCCTTCCCACAGACAGCCCAGTAGAATGCCCTCTCCCCAGTGTGGACCCACTGGTGCCTCCGCAGTTTGGAGGAATCGCTAAACCCCTTCCCACATTTGGGGCAGCTGAGGGGCCTCTCCCCCATGTGGACCCACCAGTGGGTCAGCAGGTCATAGGAGCAGTTAAAGCCCTTCCTGCACTCAGGGCAGGAGAACGGCCTCTCCCTGGTGTGGACCCACCACTGCCTCAGCAGGTTGGAGGAATTGCTGAAGGCCTTCCCTCACTCGGGGCAACTGAAGGGCCTCGCTCCCATGTGGACCCGCTGGTGGGTCAGCAGGTCAGAGGATTTGCTGAAGGCCTTCCTGCATTCAGAACAGGGGAAGGGCCTCAAAAGGTTTGAGGCGATCATAACTTAGTTCTTCCTAACTTGCTTTCATTCATGTTACTTCAAATTTCAGTTTCTCTTTGCATTCATCTTTAGCAAATTTGACACATGCCCTCAGTCAGCCTTAAAAAAAGGGATTTTTTTTCCCAAGAATAGAAACAAAAATAGCTGGAGAAACTTAACAGGTCTGGCAACGTGGTTGGAGTGATCTCTCCACCGAATGTTGCACCAGACCAGAGTTTCTCCAACACTTTTTAATTTTAGAGTTCCAGTACTTTGTTTCCCTTCCAATTGTTATTTTCCATTTTCATATGTAGGTAGGTACACTTGTATTTTTCATTTTCCATTCTTGTCTTTGTCCTTAATTCATCTTGTATTAAATCATGCTCTGAAACCCAAATTAGGCTTGGAAATGGAACTCAGTATGCAGTTCAAATAGAAATTTCAAGTATTAATTCAACAAGTTTAAACACATATTTGATTATTGAAACTAAAATTTTAAAAATCCCTTTGGTTGATGTGAAAGTAATTACTTTCATTTGGAATCACACTGTAGTCTTCAACAAAGTAAGTAGAAACAAATTCAAAGTTTACATGTTCCCTTCGATATCCAACAATAAAAGCCAGATTTCAAGGCATCTTGCCCATGCCACAGTAAATGCAGCATCATTTTCAAAGTGGAGCGATTCTTGGCACAGTTGGGGATAATTCTCTTGCTGTTCTCTAGTGTCAGTTTCACAACTTCATCCATAAGATAACTCCAACAGCACTACCCCAACAGTGCCAAGAGTTGTCAGACGAGGTTTTTATGCTGAAAACTGGAACTGACTTTAAATCCATAGCCTGATACAGCCAACAGCACTACTAACTGAATCACATCTAACATTGTCAATCATTTCTCCTGCAAGTGACAGATAATCACTTCAACAACAAAGGAAGATTTTGGTTAACAAGGTTAAATATTATAAATCAGTAGTATTTCCTGGAATATGTGGGGAATGAGTGGGATAATGGTGAGCTAAATCTGCTGGTTGTATGAGAAGTACTCGCTGCGATTGGGAGAACATGACTTGTCCCTGCCACAAGATGAACATGAAATTTTAAAATCAAATGGCTAAGACCACTCATAAGTATTGGTATACATGACCATAATAGGGGATTCTATATTTATAAATAAAGAAATTTGAACTAGCTCTAATAAAGCATTTGATTCATTATTTCCTTTCAACATGTAATACAAGAAAAGTCCCAGTTATCCATAATTCAGAATTCTCATGCACCAACATCTGAGATTCAAAAGAGAACTTCTGAGTTGTTGAAAACCAGTTATTAAAGATTTTGCCATATATTTTTGCACATATCACCCAGTTACCCTCAGCCATTTTTTAACCTTATCTTAATAGGCTATCCCAAGGTTTATACCACGGAACCTTAACTATATAATGTAATACATCACAAATAAAACAAAATCTCTCAATTAGATTAGATTACATTACAGTGTGGAAACAGGCCCTTTGGCCCAACAAGTCCACACCGCCCCCCGGAAGCGCAACCCACCCATACCCCTACATCTACCCTTTACCTAACACTACGGGCAATGTAGCATGGCCAATTCACCTAACCTGCACATCTTTGGACTGTGGGAAAAAACCGGAACCCGGAGGAAACCCACGCAGACACGGGGAGAATGTGCAAACTCCACACAGTCAGTCGCCTGAGGCGGGAATTGAACCCGGGTCTCTGGCGCTGTGAGGCAGCAGTGCTAACCACTGTGCCACCGTGCCGTCCACAAATGTTGTGGTTCTGTTCGCCAAGCTGGGAATTTGTGTTGTAGACGTTTCATCCCCTGTCTAGGTGACATCCTCAGTGCTTGGGAGCCTCCTGTGAAGCGCTTCTGTGATGTTTCCTCCGACATTTATAGTGATTTGTATCTGCCGCTTCCGGTTGTCAGTTCCAGCTGTCCGCTGCAGGGGCCAGTATATTGGGTCCAGGTCGATGGTGTTTATTGATTGAATCTGTGGATGAATGCCATGCCTCTAGGAATTCCCTGGCTGTCCTCTGTTTGGCTTGTCCTATAATAGTAGTGTTGTCCCAGTCGAACTCATGTTGCTTGTCATCTGAGTGTGTGGCTACTAAGGATAGCTGGTCGTGTCGTTTCGTGGCTAGTTGGTGTTCCTGGATGTGGATCATTAGCTGTGTTCCTGTTTATCCTATGTAGTGTTTTGTGCAGTCCTTGCATGGGATTTTGTACACTACATTGGTTTTGCTCATGCTGGGTATTGGGTCCTTCGTCCTGGTGAGTTGTTGTCTGAGAGTGGCTGTTGGTTTGTGTGCTGTTATGAGTCCTAGTGGTCGCAGTAGTCTGGCTGTCAGTTCGGAAATGCTCGTGATGTATGGTAGTGTGGCTAGTCCTTTGGGTTGCGGCATGTCCTCGTTCCGTTGTCTTTCCCTTAGGCATCTGTTGATGAAATTGCGCGGGTTTCCGTTTTTGGCGAATACATTGTAGAGGTGTTCTTCTTCCTCTTTTTGCAGTTCTGGTGTACTGCAGTGTGTTGTGGCCCTTTTGAATAGTGTCTTGATGCAACAAAAGAAGTTGCATCAAGACACTATTCAAAAGGGCCACAACACACTGCAGTCAAACTCATGTTGCTTGTCATCTGAGTGTGTGGCTACTAAGGATAGCTGGTCGTGTCGTTTGGTGGCTAGTTGGTGTTCATGGATGCCACTCTCAGACAACAATGTAGTGTACAAAATCCCATGCAAGGACTGCACAAAACACTACATAGGATAAACAGGAACACAGCTAATGATCCGCATCCAGGAACACCAACTAGCCACGAAACGACACGACCAGCTATCCTTAGTAGCCACACACTCAGATGACAAGCAATATGAATTCCCAGCTCGGCCAATAGAACCACAACAACAAGCACCCGAGCTACAAATCTTCTCACAAACTTTGAAAATCTCTTAATATTTCACAGGTTTAAAATTTCTGCAAAACCTGAAAAGAATAAGTCATATATGATCTTGTAACAGAAGAAATCAAAATTCATCACTTCGACCCTACAACTATATCAACTGATGGAATATATTGCAAACCAATCACTGAGGTAAATGTTTTTTTGGTATACAGCTAATTTTTAAACTAAGTCTCAGAGAAACAACTATCTCCATGAATACTGTTCCCTGCGCAGGTGTATTTTTTTTTACGCTACATCATAACAAAGCTGATACAGTTCTTCAGCCTTCAAACCAGAGTCAGTTAAAAGACAATGCTTCTAAGATAGTTTTTCATAAACCACATGCAAACCGATTGCTTTTAAAGACTGACTAAGCAGTATCGCATTTATGATGATATCCATGCTCAAAAAGGGATAGCAATAATCATATACCTGTTATGATTTTCACAGTAACTGTATAAGGTCACTGTAGCACCTATTAATTAACATACAAAACATTGTGCATTTGTCTTAACAGAACGCTCCAGAAATGGACAGACGACAAATATTGCAAGTTTAGTTTCAGAGACTGTAAAAAGTATTCAACGAACTTACCCCTCCACAAATGAGTCCAATTTGGCCAGCTCATCAGATAACCCCACTAAGACATCTAAAGTTCCAACCTAAGCCAAAAAATGTCAAGTTAAATCCAATACAAAAATAAGTAAAAACATTTTCATCTAAGAACTAAAAAGCAGGTTGACTTTTTTCAAAGGATAATAATAACTTTGAAAGGGCAACATGGTGATTCAGTGGTTAGCACTCAGTGCCATGAATCTAAGTTCATATTCAACCATGGGTGACTGTGCGAAGTTTGCACATTCTCCCCATGTCTACGCGGGTTTCCACTGGGTGCTTCGATCACCTCCCACAGTGCAAATATGTGCAGGTTAGTTGGATTGGCCATATTAAATTGCTGAGAATATTCAGCAATGTTCAGGTTAAGTGGATTAGCCAGGGTTATGGGGATAGAATAGGAAATGGGTCTGGGTGGGATGCTCTTCAGACAGTCGGTGTCAATTTGATGGGTTAAATAGCCTGCTTCCAAACTGTAGGGATTGCATGTTTTCTCCACAATAAGAAAACTCTTCAATCATTGGAACATCTAATCATTTAAATATATGATTAACACTGCCAACAAGTAGAAGTAACTAGAAAGGGGAAATGATAGAATGCAAACCCGTTACAAACATTATCTCTTCTAAGATAAGCATATGGGCAACTCCAGAACAATGTGGAATGCACAAGGCATTGAAATGAAGCTGGCTGCTCAGAACTTCTATCAGAAGATTCTAACATATTGCTAATCATGACTGTTCATAACAATCATAATCATTACAATTTGACTGTTGAAATGGAGCTCCCTTTTGTTCACTTTGTTGGTCTCTTGCATCCACTTCCAGCAGTATGACTGATTGATAGTTATGTGACACATACTCCCATTTCTGCACTACTAATCATGATAAGCAATATGTTAGAATCTGCTGATAGAAGTTCTGAGCAGCCAGCTTCATTTCAATGCCTTGTGCATTCCACATTGTTCTGGAGTTGCCCACATGCTTATCTTAGAAGAGATAATGTTTGTAACGGGTTTGCATTCTATCATTTCCCCTTTCTAGTTACTTCTACTTGTTGGCAGTGTTAATCATATATTTAAATGATTAGATGTTCCAACGCTTGAAGCATTTTCTTATTGTGGAGGAAACATTGCAACCCATGGGACAGGCAGTGAGAAGTTGTTTTTCAGACATGCCTCCTATTGATTATTCTTCTATCTTAACCATCAGCTTAAAGCTACACTGACCAGTTTAAAGGTCCTAGGGTTCAATACATGGTCACGTGCACTATATGTTTCTCACTAAAAATTTGAAGTACAACCTTCAGCACTAATTATCCAATGCAAGCTAAAAAAAGTTTGGAATTACACAATTTTGATCCTGATTGTCCACCTGATCACACAACAATGCAACCTTGCTTGATGGTCACTTGAAGCTTCACTGCTTCTGTTCCGTTAGACCAGCCTCAAATACTTCAATCTGTTTTCTGCACAGCCATCATGCTGCTCCTTCCACATTCCACAAACATGTTAAAATCTTTTACATAACTCAAAAAATTACTGTTTACTTGTCAGAAAAAAAAACTTACTCAAGAATGAAACATATAGACATACATTCTTGTTGCACCCGAGTCAAAATAGTTCTTATCACAACTGAATTTTACTGGATGTGGGCTTCTTTGAATTAACTAAACATGTGTAAATTAGTAGTACTCAAAATATACATCCCACAACCATTACAATTTTCTATCCTATACACACTTAAATGAAAATTTTCAGGGGTGGGTGGACTACTCAACTACACTAGAACTGAAAATTACAGTTTAGCTAAGACATCCATCATCCTCTACAGCAATTTTTTCTGTACCCAGGAAATTGGGTATCAGTTGTCATTTACACCATTATAGAAAAGTTGTTAGCTTAGTTATAGATGTTAAGTCTTCATATACATTTGGGTTTAATTGAACTAAAACAATAAACTTCCACAGTTAATTTATTAGTAAATATTCAGCTTAGTGCTGCATTCTGCATAATTTGGAGATGCCAGTGTTGGACTAGGGTGTACAAAGTTAAAAATCACAACACCATCTTATAATGCAACAGGTTCATTTGGAAGCACTAGCTTTCGGAGTGTTGCTCCTTCATCAGGTGGTTGTGGAGTATAAGATCGTAAGATGCAGAATTTATAGCAAACGTTTACAGTGTGATGTAACTGAAGTTATATATTGAAAAAGACTTGGATTATTTGTTAAGTCTTTCATCTTTTAGAATGACCCTGTTGGTTTCAGCTCTTTCATATCTAAATTGCAGAACATTTAAAAATTACATTCTCAAGTTACATTCTCAATTGGTAAAGTTCACTTGAGAATGTAATCTTTAAATGTTCTGCGATTTAGGTATGAAAAAGCTGAAACCAACATGGTCATTCTAAAAGATGAGAGACTTAAACAATCCAGGTCTTTTACAATACATAATTTCAGTTACATCACATTGTAAACTTTTCCAATAAATTCTGTGTCAAATGGTCTTATACTCTACAATCACCTGAAGAAGCAGCAGCGCTCTGAAAGCTAGTGCATCCAAATAGACCTGTTGGACTATAACCTAACGTTGTGTGATTTTTAGCATTCTGCATAACTTTCTTGCATCCAAGATTTGATTAGACAATAGACAATAGGTGCAGGAGTAGGCCATTCTGCCCTTCAAGCCTGCACCAACATTCAATATGATCATGGCTGATCATCCTTAATCAGTATCCTGCTCCTGCCTTATCTCCATAACCCTTGATTCCACAATCCTTGAGAGCTCTATTCAACTCTTTCTTAAATGAATCCAGAGACTGGGCCTCCACTGCCCTCTGGGTCAGAGCATTCCACACAGCCACCACTCTCTGGGTGAAGACGTTTCTCCTCATCTCTGTCCTAAATGGTCTACCCCGTATCTTTAAGCTGCGTCCTCTGGTTCGGCACTTACCCATCAGCGGAAACATGTTTCCTGCCTCCAGAGTGTCCAATCCTTTAATAATCTTATATGTCTCAATCAGATCCCCTCTCAGTCTTCTAAACTCAAGGGTATACAAGCCCAGACATTCCAGTCTTTTAGTGTAAGGTAATCCTGCCATTCCAGGAATTGACCTCGTGAACCTATGCTGCTCTCCCTCAATAGCCAGAATGTCTTTCCTCAAATTTGGAGACCAGAACTGCACACAGTACTCCAGGTGTGGCCTCAACAGGGCCCTATACAGCTGCAGAAGAACCTCTTTGCATCTATACTCAATCCCTCTTGTTATGAAGGCCAGCATGCTATTAGCCTTCTTCACTAACTGCTGTACCTGCATGCTTACCTTCATTCCTCATTCCTGAAGGGCTTATGCCCGAAACGTCGATTCTCCTGTTCCATGGATGCTGCCTGACCTGCTGCGCTTTTCCAGCAACACATTTTCAGCTCTGATCTCCAGCATCTGCAGACCTCACTTTCTCCTCCATGCTTATCTTCATTGACTGGTGTACAAGAACACCCAGATCTCTCTGTACTGCCCCTTTACCTAAATTGATTTCATTTAGGTAGTAATCTGCCTTCCTGTTCTTGCCACCAAAGTGGATAACCATACATTAATCCACATTAAACTGCATCTGCCATGCATCTGACCACTCACCTAACTTGTCCAGGTCACCCTGTAATCTCCTAACATCATCAAATTTCACCCTGCCACCCAGCTTAGTATCATCAGCAAATTTGCTAATGTTATTAGTAATACCATCTTCTATATCATTTACGTATTTTGTAAAAAGCTGCGGTCCCAGTACTGATCCCTGCGGTACCCCACTGGTCACTGCCTGCTATTCTGAAATGGAGCCGTTTATCACTACTCTGTTTCCTGTCAGCAACCAACTTTCAATCCAAGTTAGTACTTTGCCTGCAATACCATGCGCCCTAATTTTGCTCACTAACGTCGTATGTGGGACTTTATCAAAAGCTTTCTGAAAGTCCAGGTACACTACATCTACTGGATCTCCTTCATCCAGCTTCAGAGTTACATCCTTAAAAAATTCCAGAAGATTAGTCAAGCATGATTTCCCCTTCACAAATCCATGCTGACTCTGACCAATCCTGTTACTACTATCCAGATGTGTTGTAATTTCATCCTTTATAATAGACTCCAGCATCTTTCCCACCACTGAGGTCAGACTAACTGGTCTATAATTTCCTGCTTTCTCTCTCCCACCTTTCTTAAAACGTGGTACAACATAAGCCACCCTCCAATCCGCAGGAACTGATCCCGAATTTATCGACCTCTGGAAAATAATCACCAACGCATCCACGATTTCTCGAGCCACCTCCTTCAGTGCCCTGGGATGTAAACCATCAGGCCCCGGGGACTTATCAACCTTCAGACCTAACAGTCTCTCCAACACTAATTCCTGGCAAATATAAATTCCCTTAAGTTCAGGTCCTTCAGCCACTGTTACCTCAGGGAGATTGCTTGTGTCTTCTCCAGTGAACACAGATCTGAAGTACCAATTCAATTCATCTGCCATTTCTTTGTTCCCCGTAATATATGCCCCTGTTTCTGTCTTCAAGGGCAACAACGTAAAAGATCAATCATGTAGACTGATGAATAAAGATTTCACCACTTCGTCATGTTCACATTCACTTCAGATCACAGTAGCCAAAAGCATTTGTAGTAATATGAAAATTAAGATTTTTTTCAGTCCAACAGTATTTGTTTATCGTTTTTGCATTGTGTATATCCCTGTACTCTAACTTCAATTCCGGAACTTACAGCAAAGCTAGATAAATGACCAAACAATGTGCTCACCTTGCACCAAACAATGGACTTGGAATACATATTATTCTTTTTGGGGCAAAATATAATTGGCTTAACTGCAACAGGACTCTAGTGGAGGGCATTACTCGCAAAGTTATATCATGACATTTCAAGACAGCTTTATCTGAAAATTCACAAATTCAAATGAATAATTTCAATTTTGTGACTGACCTTCAAATCTGGAATTGCAAACTTGAAGTTGGTAGAGAGGTGGTTGTTCCTCGTCGTTGCAGCATTTAATTTGTCCCATGTCTGTTGACATGTTTTCTCCCCAGGAGCAGATATTAACCAAAATTCTGTCATCCTCAATAAGTAAATTGTTTGAAGTAAACTGATATACTGAAATAAGACAACAAAACCCAGTTAATGCAATAGTATCTTCATGCTTCATTGTACATGCAGTTTATAGAATTAGCCTCACTAATCACGTCATATTACCCTGCAAAGTTAAATACAATTACAAGGCCAGGATGACATTGAATGAATTATACATTCAGACCCACAATCAAAATTGGACATTACTTCTGCTCCATCAAATTAAAGATCCTAAACTAAATATTTCTAAGATACACAGTCAACTGCTAATGAACAATGACAAATGGAAACATTTCATGGCAAAATTAAACGGAGCTGCCAAAAACTGCATAGAGTGCATTCCTCTCCAATTGTCTTTAACATAGGAAACAGGATAAGGATTAGGCAGTTCAACCCTTTGAGCCTGCTCCATTATTCAATGAGATCACGGCTGATCACTTCCCTGCCAACCACTGTCAGCCTCGCCCATAATCCCAGCCTCTTTTATGAATCAAAAGTCTGTTAAACTCAGCCCTGAATATATTCAATGACCCAGTCTCTACTGCTCTCTGACAGTGAATTCAGAGATTAAAAACCCACTGAAAGAAATCTTCATGTCCATCTTCACACCTTTATTTTAAAACAATGCCACTTATTTCTAGATTTCCTCAAGTGAAAACGTCCATTCAGCATCTTCCCTGTCAAGCTCCCTCAAAATTGTCCCTTTCACAAAGATCACCTCTCAGGTTTCTAAACTCCAATCAGTATAGGCTAAGAGTACGGAAGATAATGCAGTGATAATAACAACCCACTTACCTTGGCTGCTTAACATCACTGATAAACCTGCATTTTATAGTACCTTTCAAGCCTGGGAGCATCTTAAAGACATCCCAAACAATTTTTTTTAGCAGAACAAATAGCAATGAAATAAATAAGACAAACAGAAACTCCTGGAGAAACTCAGCATGTCTGGCATCATGCATGGAAAGAAAGCAGAGTTAACATTGAGCTTTCTTCAGAACAAGATAATCTGACCCTGAGACAAAAGAACAGGAAATGACATCACCAACCCAAGGAAAGCTAAACACAAATTGAAACAGGCACGAACACCAGTGCTTCACCAGAGCGTCACTGATCTTACTTAGTATGTGAAGAAATGTCTAAAAACAAACCTCCCAACTCAGCGAGCAAACTTACATCCAGGATAATATGTTTTAGTTTGTTATAATGATATTGGTTGAAAGCATTTCTTGTGCTGGTCACAGAACAAAGAAACTTATAGCACAGGAGCAGGCCCTGCTCCCTAGCCATCTATGTATCAGTCTAGATACATCTTAAATGACGCTACCATGCCTTCCATTGGCAACGTGTTCCAGGCACCCACCACAATCTGCATAAGTAACTTTCCACGCATATCTCCCTTAAACTTTTCCCTTCTCACTTTGAACTCGTCACCCAAGTAACTGAGTCCCCCACTCTGGGAAAAAGCTTCTTGCTATCCACCCTGTCTATACCTCTCATGATTTTGTAGACTTCAATCAGGTCCCCCCCTCAACCTCCTAATGAAAATAATCCTAACCTACTCAACCTCTCTTCATAGCTAGTGCCCTCCATACCAGGTAACATCCTGGTGAACCTCCTCTGCACCCTCTCCAATCATCAACACCCTTTTGGTAATGTGGCGACCAGAACTGTACGCAGTATTCCAAATGTGGCCGAACCAAAAAGTCTTATACAACTGCAACATGACCTGCCAACTCTTATACTCAATATCCCGTCCAAGGAAGGAAAGCATGGTGTATGCCTTCTTGACCACTCTATTGACCTGCATGGCCACGTTCAGGGTACAATGGACCTGAACACCCATACCTTTCTGTATATCAATTTTCCCCAGGACTTTTCCATTTACAGTGTAGTTCGCTCTTGAATTGGATCTTCCAAAATGCATCACTTTGCATTTGCCTGTATTGAACTCCGTCTGCCATTTCTCTGCCCACTCTCTAATCTACCATATTCTGCTGTATTCTCTGACAGAGCCTTCATTATCTGCTTCTCCACCAATCTTAATGTCACTGCAAACTTGCTAATAGACCGCCTATACTTTCCTCCAGATCATTTATGTATATCACAAACAACAGTAGTCCCAGCACGGATCCCTGTGGAACACCACTAGTCACAGTTTTCCATTTTGACAAACTCCTTTCCACTACTACTGTCTCCTGCTGCCCAGCCAGTGCTTTATCCATCTAACTAGTAAACTCTGGACCTCATGCAACTTCACTTTCTCCATTAGCCTACCATGGGAACCTTATCAAACACCTTACTGAAGTCCATGTATGTGACATCTACAGCCCTTCCCTCAATCAGCTTTGTCACTTCCTCAAAGAATTCTATGAAGTTGGTAAGACAGGACCTTCCCTGCATAAAACCATGTTGCCTATCACTGATAAGCCCATTTTCTTCTAAATGGGAATAGATCCTATCCCTCAGTATCTTCTCCAGCAGCTTCCCTGCCACTGATGTCAGGCTCGCCAGTCTATTCCTGGATTATCCCTGCTACTCTTCTTAAACAAGGGGACAACATTAGCAGTTCTCCAGTCCTCTGAGACCTCAACTGTGTTCAAAGATGCTGCAAAGGTATCTGATAAGGCCACAGCTATTCCCTCTCTCCCTTCCCTCAGTAACCTGGGATAGATCCATCTGGACTCGGGGACTTGTCCACCTTAATGCCTTTTAGAATACCCAACACTTCCTCTCTCCTTATGCCAACTTGATCTAGAGTAATCAAACATCTATCCCTAACCTCAACATCTGTCATGTCCCTCTCCTCGGTGAATACCAATGCAAAGTGCTCATTAAGAATCTCACCCATTTTCTCTGACTCCACACATAACTTTCCTCCTTTGTCCTTGAGTGGGCCAACCCTTTCTCTAGTTACCTTCTTGCTCCTTATAGATGAATAAAAGGCTTTGGGATTTTCCTTAACCCTGCTTGCTGAAGATATTTCATGACCCCTTTTAGCCCTTAAGTCTTCATTTCAGATTGGTTGTACGTTCCTGATATTCTTCCAAAACTTCGTCTGTGTTCAGTCACCAACACCTTATGTATCCTTCTTTTTCCTCTTAGCTAGTCTCACAATTTCATCTGTCATCCATGGCTCCCTAATCTTGCCATTTCTTTCCCTCATTTTCATGTCTGTCCTGCACTCTAATCAACCTCTTTAAAAGCCTCCCACATATCAAACAGCTGCTCCCAAGCCACATTCACCAGCTCCTGCCAAATTTTGGTATAGCTGGATTTCCCCCAATTTAGCACCCTTCCCTTAGGAGCACTCTCACCTTTGTCCATGAGTATTCAAATATTTACAGAGTTGTGATCACTATTCCCAAAGTAATCCCCAACTGAAACTTCAACCACCTGGCTGGGCTCATTCCCCAACACCAGGTCCAGTATGGCCCAACCAGAGTTGGAATATTCACATACTGCACTAGAAACCCCTCCTGGATGCTCCTTACAAATTCTGCTCCATCTAGATCTCTAACACCAAGTGAATCCCAGTCAATGTTGGGAAAATTAAAATCTCCTATCACCATCCTCTTGCTCCTATATCTTTCCATAATCAGTTTACATATTTGTACCTCTATCTCATGCTCGCTGTTGAGAGGCCTGTAGTTCAGCCTCGATATTGTTACCACACCCTTCCTGTTTCTGAGCTCTGCCCATATCGCCTCACTGCTCGAGTCTTCCATAGTGCCCTCCTTCAGCACAGCTGTGACATCCTCTCTGACCAGTAATGCAACACCTCCATCCCTTCTACCTCCCTCTCTATCCTGCCTGAAGCATCGATATCCTGGGATATTTTGTTACCGACCATGCCCTTCCCTCAACCAAGTCTCAGTCATAGCATAACATGAAGGCATCAATGCTGTTCTCTGAATAGTGCCACTGGGCCTTATTTATCCACAGGAGGACAGACAAATTGCTCTCTAATGTCTTAGTTATAAGATAATACCTCCAATAATTCAGCACTCAAATAATAATTAACCTGCATTGCTTGAACTTCAGTTTTTAAATTACATATTTAGCATTGAGTCTTGAATGCAAAACTGCCATTTTTCTTGCAAATGATAAATCAACTTTATTACTCAGATTTCTTTTGAAGAAAATTGCCTGCCTATAACTAAAGAGAAACACAGATAGGTGGCATAAGTACATGAAATTTTACACAGATCCCCGATTGACTTTACCAGGTAAAGCCAGTCGATCCAACAGGTAAAGCAATACAGAACAAAGGTTTGAGTCTCAATTACCAATTAATGCAAGTCTGCTGTAATCAGTTATACTGACAACAGCAATCATAAAATTTGCCTCAACATTCGGGAAAGATAGTGCAATTCATGGCAGGATTAGAAATCCTGGCTGATAAGTACATGCGCAGATATTGGATAAAGGCAAAACTGGGATCAGCTGTCACCTGAATAATTACCATTTAGATTCACATGGCATGGTTGCCTGTATGTTTGGAATCATGGTGCAGTTTGATTCATATCATTCAAAGAAGCAGCACAGAAAATAGGCAAGAAAAAGAAAAGCATGGTACCTACATACCACTTTGAATTGTGGCAAGGTTGTTGAGAGATGCTAGCTAATTAGTTTCTGATAATGACACATACTTCTCTCTCCCTCCACAAAGTAAAAAGCATATCAACTATATTTCACATGAAAAATTTTGGATATATGAACTTGCATGTGCTATTCCAAGAATGAATCATAGTAAAATACAATCTCAAAAGAAAATTAAGTCAAAGACACTTTCAAAGGGAAGGATATTGTCAGGGTTGCAGGATTTGAGCTACAGGGAGAGGCTAAATAAGGTAGGGCTGTTTTCCCTGGAGCATGAGAGGTGACCATATAGTGGTTTATAAAACATGGAGGGGCATGGATAGGGTAAATAGAGAAAGTGTTTGCTCTAGGGTGGGACAGTCCAGACTAAGAGGGTGCTGCGTGTACAGAACTAGCCACCAGAGGAAGTGTTGGAAGCTGGTACAATTACAACATTTAAAAAGACATCTGAATGGATAGGAAGGGTTTATAGGGATATGGGCCAAATGCTAGCAAATGGGACTAAACTAGGTTAGGCTATCTGGTCATCGTGGACGAGTTGGACCAAAGGGTCTGTTTCCGTGCTGCACATCTCTATGATTTTATGACATTTTCAAATGAGACTTGACAAATCACGTGTTACACAGTAGGACCAGAAATGAAATCACCAAGTTTTCACTTCTTGAAAATACCCAAGCCTTCCAGCAACTTCCTGATGATCAGTTTACCAAAGTCTTGTGCTAGTTGTTTCCTTTACCACTCTTACTCACAGAAGAAAAACAAATTGAGTATAAGTTTATTCTCCCCTCACTCTCATAATCTAGTCTACTTTTATTAATCTGAAGTTGTTCAAATTAAACTTCATTTAACTGTAAAAGACCATTAAAAATGATTAAAACATTAATTCCCGGTCTAAATGTACAGTGACAAATAAAATCTGCCAATTAATATCAAGTCAATTTGATTCCAAGGAAGCACAGCTAGTAAATTTCCTGATCTAATCATGCCTTATTGGAAACAACAATTTAATTCGAGGCATTCTGAACCCAAGTTATTTTTATATCATAGATTAGAGCTTCAACAACATTGTATAATAAAGCCTTGGCTCATTTACTTAGTATGTTTCCCTCACAAATTGTTGAAAAGTGCAGATGATAAAATAAATGACTTTACCCCCTTAAAAGCCCAGTGACCTCTGATGCTGATAAAAATGTTCAACAGCTTGCAAGTTTATTTTAATATTTTACATGCACAAGGGCAAAGAGAGAGGAAAGAGTGCGAAGTAAGAAATTTCCAGCATGCTTTTCACCAGCATGTCTGCTGGGAAACACAGCTGTTCACTAGTAAATCGCAAACATTAATGTTTTCCAGGTGCTGGTTACTGTCCATATAATGCACAGCAATAAAATGACATGGACTGCAGTTTTTTTTTGTTTGAGGACAGGCACTGATTCTTTGCTATATATCTATACCTTAAACCAGCTTCCTCCGATTCCTGATCGCTCTGTCAGTGGGTACAGTTTGACTCAATCTACTCTGCCTAGACCACTCGCTACCTGGAACCCCTCTTAACTTTCACTTGTTTGAGGAGAACAATCCCAGCTTATCCAATCTATCCATAATACAGAAGTCGCTCACCTCTGGACCCATGCTGGTAAATATTTGATGTATCCTTTCTAAATTCCTCATAAGCTTTCCAAGATTGGTTGTCCAGACATTTACACAATACTTCAGTTGAGGCCAGGTTCTCCATAACTACTTTACTCAGTTAAAAATCACACAACACCAGGTTATAGTCCAACAGGTTTAATTGGAAGCACACTAGCTTTCGGATTGCCGCTTCATCACACCCCAGTCCAACACCGGCATCTCCAAATCATGACTACTTTACTCATGTATTCTATGCCTCAACTTACAGATCCCAGTATCAAATATTAACCAATTGCTCAATTTTCCCTGGTACCTAACAATTTGGCAAATATACTGTTAGGTTTCTCTGATCTTTCACTCCATTAAAAACTGATCCCGTTTTTTTCCCTCTACTTACTCTTTATACCAAAATGTAACACTTTACACTTCACTGCATAAAGTTTCTTCTGCCATTTTACCATGCATTCCACTAGCCTGCCATGCCCTTTTGAAATCTTAATTATCCTTCACATTGTTCTGTTTACAATACTACCAAGTTTCCAGTTATCCAAAGTTTTGAAATTTTTCCCTGAACAACCAAATCTACATCATTGAAAAAAGCAGAGGTTCTAATACAGATCTTCAACAAACCCTGCATACATCGCTTCCACCCAAACAACAAATCACTGTTTCCTGTCACCCTGCTAACTTGACATCTATGTTGACACCATCCCTTTTACTCCAAGGACTTTAACTTTATTGGCAAGATGGTGGTAGAGTAGTGGTTCTACGTCCAAGCGCCTGAGCCAGAGCTCACTCATATCCATCTGCTTTTTTGTTCCCCTTTTTACTTTTACTCTTTTCTTTTCCTCTTTGGAGTCCTTTTCGGCACCTTTAGCAGGGTAAGAATGGGCCTGGCCTCCCGAGCACATGCAACAATAGTGACAGGAGTCGGCTCATCAAGGACAGTGAACCCAATGTGGGGCACAGCAAACCCTCAGAGAGCTTGAGACAGTGAATGTGGGCCCAGCGGAGATAGATGGCGGCATAACATGGTGTCTCCAACATTGGTGGACCCAAAGCAGGACTTGAAGTAGTGCCAGCAGAACTGGTTTTTCAAGATGGCAGTGACAGCAGGGTAGCCTCTGCAGTTGGCGAACGCATCATCTGCAGTCGGCAGAATCAGGACATTGGACTTCAGATATGACAATGCAGTAGACCAGAATTGGTATTGCTGGCAGATCTTGGCGGCGGTGTGGTACCAGCTCAAAGTTTGTGAGAAGACTTGTAGCTCGGGTGCTCGTTGTTGTGGTTCTGTTCGCTGAGCTAGGAATTTGTGTTGCAGACGTTACGCCCCCTGTCTAGGTGACATCCTTAGTGCTTGGGAGCCTCCTGTGAAGCGCTTCTGTGATCTTTCCTCCGGCATTTGTACTGGTTTGAATCTGCCACTTCCGGTTGTCAGTTCCAGCTGTCCGCTGCAGTGGTCGGTATATTGGGTCCAGGTCGATGTGCTTATTGATTGAATCTGTGGATGAGTAAAACAGCTGTGGTATTGGAACAATGTTGGCTTTCTGGACTGAACTGTGATGCAGGGATGTTGGTAGGTATGGAGCATACTTCGTGCCGCTGATGTTGAGCGGAGCACAAGGAGGGAGGAAGGACTCTGTTTTTAGTTATATTCTAGTTATATCTTTAGTAACTCAAACTGGCACCAGAACATGGTGACTTATTACACTTTGCACTGTGGTTTGTTAAATACAAGTGACAATAAATTATTCAATTCAATTCATTCAAACCTATTATTTAATTTTATGAAATGCCTTTTGGAAGCTCACGTGAGCCATTTCAACTACACTACCTGATCAAAAATTCAACCAACTTAATTTCCCATCATAAGTGGTTGGGTTAATCCTTGCACTCGCTGCATTTATGGCCATTGCCAAATGGAGAGCGTGCATGTGCAAAATTTGAAGGATGCTTTTAAACCTATGGCCAGGAGCAAGGCAGTATATATACATACATAATACCTTCTACTAATCTGCCAACAAAAACTGCTCCTTACTGACAGGAATTGTAATTAAAAAGAATTACATAGCTCAGAGTCACACTGGCTGACAGGAGCAATAACAGAGTACTGTAGAATACCAGTCATTCCTGAGAACACAGTCCACTGAAAAATCTTCACATATGTGCAAATCCAAATGCTTTCAAATCATTTATTTTGTGGTTCTTTGTTCTGCTTTGTATCGAGCATGGTGAATATTACTAATACCAAATATTAAAAACTTTCGGTGCAACTGGATTCATGCCAATGGATCACAGAACCCATTTTTAATGAAGTTGCCCCATATCCTGCATTGGGAACATGGTTACATTCTTGTTCACAATTGCAATTCTCTGGCACTGCTTGTGTCCAAGGGAATTTAGAATATTATGACTAGTGCTTCTGCTGTTTCCAACCTCACTTCCCTCATTATCCTCAAAAGTCTCTCATTTAAACTTGGTGGCTAACCAATTAGTTCAACAGCCTTTCCAATACTTTTCTCTATCAAATTTTAACCCATCCTGTTTCACAACTACATCCTTTTTTACTATTACTTTGGTATCATTGAACTCTAGATTTACAGTGCAAATAACCTACTCCTAACCCTTTACTGACACCATTCATGAAAAATGATAGTATCAATCACTCTCTAATAAATGCAAATAGGATGTTAAAGCAACAGTTTTGAAAAGATATCAAACTGCATTAAAGAAAGGTAATCAATTAAATGAGCCAGGATTTTCAGAAATCAAAAAGGCAGCTTAAGTGATTTGAAAGAAAGCATGAAATATCAATTCAGGTAACTTGACCCAAATAGGTCTCTTTTATATCCTTCCCCTCTCACCCTAAAATTATGCCCCCTAGTTCTGGACTCCCTCCCACCCCACCCCCATCCACCTTGGGAAAAGACCTTGTCTATTTACCCTATCCATGCCCCTCATGCTTTTATAAACCTCTATGAAGTCACCCCTCAGCCTCTGACACTCCAGGGAAAACAGCTCCAGCCTATTCAACTTCTCCCTATAGCTCAAATTCTCCAACCCTTCTCACCTTCAATCAGTTGGATTAACCATCTGTTAACTCTGCAACAAAACTAGCACACTATCCATGCTGTTACCTGTCCCCAGACCCCGCAATCACTTATTCATTAATTTATTGCAAAGGTTTTTTGAAAGATAAATTACAGATGAAAAGTCATCCTTATCAAATTTTGTACTTACTTCTTCAAAATGCTCAATGAGGCACATCATGAAAGATGTTTCCTTTTGAAAATTAAGCAGACTTTTTTTGGTTTCTAGAAGCAGTAAATCTAATTAGAAACTTAGTTGGCAGACAATAAACAGTCAGGATAGATGAATATTGTTCAGACTCAGAAAAGATGGGGATTAGTGTATCCAATGATCATTACTGTATCCATTTTTAGTTGTTAGTGCCTAAAGAGGCAACCTACAGTCAGCTGCGCAGAACTTGTTTCTGACAGCAGAAAGAATTTCCAGTACATGGAACAAGTGAGCAAGAACAACAAGGAATATATATTCAATTGAAAGATGAAGGTATGGTTGAACACAGACAATTGAGAGATTCAAATACTCAAGTGCCACAAAAGGCCATCAGCATTTTTGGTGATATACATTAGGGTGCAGAATGCAAAACAATAAATTTAAATAAAACAATGCTGAGGCTGTAGCTAAGAGCACTATGTTTAATTTTTCATTGACTTTCTATTCAATGCAAGAAAGGCACAAAAGGAGATTTTTAAAATTATACAGGGTCTTAATCATTCTTTTGTGGTCAGCTAATTTTCTGCATTTGGAGAATGATATGGGATCAATTTTAAACTTAATGAGATGCATCAAGGTTACGAGCTATTCAGTTGTAAAGAAGTTTGTTGCAGGATGTATTATGTGGCTTCAGCATATAGTAGACTCTTCTAAACAAAAAAGGGAAATGGGATTGTACACCTTTTAATCACAGATGGCTGCAGGAATATGGGATATTACAACATCGCTACACTGATCAGTGGGATCAGAAAAGTCCTAAGTATGAACAAAATGTATAAACTACTGTATTAGATACATAACCTGACAATCTAATTGCTTCGTCTAATCAACCTTTCCAGATATTTAAAAAAAAAGCCTGTGAATAGTCAATCGCAGCATCTGCAATAGGAAAACAATTGGTATCCAAACTCAAGTTTTCAAAAATTACTTAAGTTGAGAAATGTTATGCCAAGACATTTACACATAAACAAGAATGCCAGTTTGGAGATTCAATTTACTTTAGTGACAATTCTGCTTTGGTAACATAACAATCAGCCACAATCATACCGAATGGGAGTGCAGGCTTGAAGGGCTGAAAACCCTACTCCTGTTCCTATTTGTTATGCTTCCATGATATTTGTTACACAAACCTGTAATTTACAACATAATCATTCTCATTCTGACTGAAATAAAAAAAAATTTTTCAAAATTAGTGTAGGTTACAGAGCATTACAACACATTTGCAAGAAAGGAATATGATAAAAATGATAGCAGTACATCTATACGTAAATGAACAGCAAAATCCCTTCAATGTCAATACAACACGAAAAATCTCATGAAAGTGAGATCCAATTCAGATTCCTAGTAAAATTTGCTTTATACACCACTTGGTCAATTTTTTAAATAAAGAATCAGAACTCTTGAAAGTCAAAGGATCAAAATCATTGGACTAGTAATCCAGAATTTTAGGCCGATATTCTGGGAATAAAAACAGAAATTGCTGGAAAAACTCACATCTGGCAGCATCTATGGAGAGAAAACACAATTAGCATTTTGTTTATAGTGACCCTGACATGTATTTGAATCATGTAATGTCCATTGGTAGAATTTGAATTTAATTACAAAAAAATCAGTATTAAAAATAAGCTATTCTAATGTCAGCCATGCAACCATTGTCGATAAACTTATTTGATTCATTAATGCACTTTAGAGGAATTTCCTTTACAGAAGAAAATCTGCCCTTAGGTCTGACCTACATGTGACTCTGGGCAACAAATGCTGACTGAGCCAGTGTTGCTCATACACCACAAAATACAGGAAAAAATGTGAACAGCAGAATCTTTTGATTGCAAACAGTTCCCAGAAAATGCGTTAACACCGTACTTCAAACGCTGTTGCATGTACCCCTGTTTCTCTACACGGGTTAACAACAGAGCAGTCATGCACTAAACAGATGGATGAATTTTATTTTATTCAAAAACGCTCCATACTCGACACAACAGACGAACATTTTTCCAGCTAAAGCGAGTGGATTACTACAGCGATTGCTCAACTGATGTTTACACTTCCCTAAAACTTGCAGCCCTTGACAGACATAGGAAAGGGCGATGCTCGCACAGTGACAGGCAGAAGCTGGGGCCTTCAATGACAGTGACAACCTCAATCTGTCAGTTGATCCTTCATTGAGGGAAAAGGAAGGAGGATCGGACCAGTCTCCAATGGGGGCCCGAGGCTTATCCCTCATAATTTATCCCTCTCTCCAGTTAACGAACAGCCGTCCCACGTCTCCCACCGCCCAAACCCAACCATAACAACAAGGCAGCCATCACCTTTCAAATACGCCCCACTGCAGAAAGTAGAAGGACGTACCGCCTGTTAGACTGGGGGAAGGACAGCGCTACTCCGCTCCTCACGGTCAGTATTTCAGTAACCGTTCCCCCCGTCGCCTCCTCCTCTTCCCTCACATTGCTCGAGCAACCTGATCCTTGATCGGTGGGTCAGCTGAACCTCACGCGCCTGCGCATTCTCTGGGCTTCGTGGGTCAGCTGATCTTCACGCGCTTACGCAGCCCCCGGGCTCGTTCGGGTCAGCTGAACCTCAAGCATCTGCGCATTCTCAGTGTGGGCTGGACCGCCTGCGCATGTGCAGTCCTGGCTTCGGCTCTGTTAATTGGTCATCGTTTTCTGCTTTCCTGATGCGTCTCATGGTGCAAATTGCAATTTTGGTAGGGGTGGATGTTGTAGTCATTGTTTACTTACTGTTACTAGTGTATTATGCACACGTTTCTATGATCTACTCTTCGTGATGTTTCAAACATAACGTGCTGGGACATTTTCTCAGCGTGGTCAGCAACACGGGCAACCATTCACAGTTGATGTGGGTAACGGGAATGCAATATTCTTGTCTTTTTATGAATGTGCATAAGTTTGGAGAAATACATTTATATACTCTGACCTGTGGTTTTCTGTATTCAGGCGTGAAAGCAAAAGCCATTAAAGCCAGCACATGGACCAAAAGCCATACAGGAATAGAACTCAATCAAAATGGAAACGAAAACATAAGTTGCTGGAAAAGCTGGGGCTCAAGAAAAGGTCCAGCAGTATCTGTGGAGAGAAATTAGAGTTAACGTTTCGGGTCAAGTGACCTTTCCTCCTGATTTCTCTCCACAGATGCTGAACTTTTCCAGCAATTTGCGTTTTTGTTTGTGATTTATAGCATCCACAGTTCTTTGCAATCAAAATAGAAGTGTGCTTAAAAGTTTTGGGACCAGGACTAAACAAAAATCAAAAACCAAAGCACAAACAACAGGAATAGTATGCAAAGTACCATTATGTATTTGTCAGGAGAAAGTTATTTATAATAGCACTTTTGTGACACATTTTTGGCCCTTTATGAGCCTTATAAAATAAATTGCGACTGTCACAAAATTAGTTAAAATGTCAGATTGTCAAAATAGTTTTAAGGAGCATCTTAAGGGAGGAGAGAGAAGCAATTCCAGATTTTTGTCCAAACAGTTGTAAGTAAATCAACAATGGTGGAGCTTAGACAATTGAGGTGCTGTTGAGGTCAAACTTACATTAAAGTGGCGTCTTAAAGGGTGTAGAATAGAATAGCCTTTATTGTCAAGTGCAATGAAAAGTTTGTAATGTCGCCTCTTTTCAACCATCTTCGGTACAGGGTACTTAGGTACAGCTACTTGTGTTTTTTACAGAATTGAAAAAAATGTTAAAGAATAGCATAGGAACACAAAGTTTTAAGAAATACTCAACTTCTCAACGTCTAGAATATGAATAAAAAGTATCTTTACAAAGTACTCAGTTCCAGTCCTTTTCACTGAAGCGTGCCTACCAAGCTTCAGAACACGGCCTCCAACTCGGACTCATCTCCTAGGCCAGCCTGGGCTCCGCTCTGGGCTCCAATCGTAACTTGCTTCAGAGACTCATCTCCCAGGTCAGCCTGAGCTTGGTCTGCTCCTGCTCTGGCTCTGTCCGTGACTCGCCTCCGGAATTCACTTCCCAGGTCAGCCCGGGTTCAGTCTGCTCCAGTTCAAGGCGAGACTGGCCTCCTAGGTCAGTTTGGGCTTGGTTTGAACCCGCTGCGGGCTCCGGCCACGACTTGCTTCACAGATCGGTGTGGGCTCGGTTTGCTCCTGCTTCGGGCTCCAGCCGCGACTCGCTCCCGCGCTGGCACGGTCTTCGATTCATCTCCCACGCCATGCTGGACTTGAACTCACCTCCATTCCCTCTGGGTGGGGTAATTTAAGAAGTTAAAACGGGGGGAAACTGCAGAAAAGACGAACAAGAGAAAGCAAAAGGAACTGGCGAAGCAGAGAAGCTCCGGCTAAAATGTCCTACTCTACCGCTATCTTTATCAGTAGTGGTGCTAGTGGAGATCAAACAAATAAAAAGGAATGGAGCATTTTAAAAGCAAGTATTAGATTTTTAAAATTAAGGCCTTAATTAACTTTTTAAAATCACTGTAAATCAGCAAGCAAAATAGTGATAGAAGAATGGGACATGATGAAGTTACGACATAGACAGCAGAGCTCATATTAGAGACAGTAAAATGTAGGAGATATGCGAGACTTGCATGCATTGAGATAGTCCAGACTAGAGGGACCAAAGGACTGAATGAGTGTGTCAGAAGATAAACTGAGGCATGGCAAAGCCAGGTAAAAAAGATGAAGCCAAAAGTTCAATACAGGATCAAATGTAACACTGAAATGAAAGTAAAATATTGTGGATGCTGAACATCTGAAATAAAAACGAAGTGTTGAAGAATCTCAATAGATCTGACAGCATCTGTGGAGAGAAAGTCAACATTTAAAGTCTGATATGACTTATTCAGAATTCAAAAATGACACAAAGGTTGAGAACGATGATAGTACTACTGGACAAGTCAGCTCTCAGAGTGAAATCATAGGTGAAAGTTTTATTTTTGTTGTTCTGTTACTGTGGTAATCAGCCACTCATTTTATGCAAGATTGCCAACTTTTTTAACACAACCTTATGACACAAAACATAAAAACAAAGCTACATATATATGTGACAATTTACAAAGATCTTAATCTAAACAGCAAAAGAAAAATTAACTTTTTCTAGCAATATCCTTTATAGTTACTTAATTCTAGTGAAGTATCACTTCAGCCTTAATTCTTTAACTTGGTATTAAACTGACAAGGTAGCAAAAAGTTCCTTTGGGTCTTTCTGCACCAAAGACGTAAAAATACAGATTATCCAGACGTTTCATTACCTGGTGGTGACCTCCAAGTGAAGCGAAGCTGTTGTCTCCTGCTTTCTATTTATATGTTTGTCCTGGATGGGGTTCCTGGGGTTTGTGGTGATATCATTTCTTGTTCGTTTTCTGAGGGGTTGATAGATGGTATCTAGATCTATGTGTTTGTTTATGGCTTTGTGGTTGGAATGCCAGGCGTCTTGGAATTCTCTGGCATGTCTTTGCTTAACCTGTCCCAGGATGGATGTGTTGTCCCAGTCAAATTGGTGGTTTTTTTCATCCGTGTGTAGGGCTACGAGGGAGAGAGGGTCGTATCTTTTTGTGGCTAGCTGGTGTTCGTGTATCTTGGTGGCTAACTTTCTTCCTGTTTGTCCTACGTAGTGTTTGTGGCAGTCCTTGCATGGAATTTTGTAGATGACGTTGGTTTTGTCCATGGGTTATACTGGGTCTTTTATGAAGAGTTGACAGCCAGACTACTAAGACCCCTCGGAATCCTAGTAACACACAAACCCACCAACACTCTCAAACAAAAACTAACAAACTTAAAAGACCCAGTACAACCCATGAACAAAACCAACGTCATCTACAAAATTCCATGCAAGGACTGCCACAAATACTACTTAGGACAAACAGGAAGAAAGTTAGCCACCAGGATACACGAACACCAGCTAGCCACAAAAAGACACGACTCTCTCTCCCTCGTAGCCCTACACACGGATGAAAAAAACCACCACTTCGACTGGGACAACACATCTATCCTGGGACAGGCTAAGCAAAGACATGCCAGAGAATTCCTAGAGGCCAGGCACTCCAACCACAAAGCCATAAACATACACATAGATCTAGATACCATCTATCAACCCTTCAGAAAACAAACAAGAAATGACCACCACAAACCCCAGGAACCCCATCCAGGACAAACATATAAATAGAAAGCAGGAGACAACAGCTTCACTTCACTTGGAGGTCACCACTGATGATGTTACCTAGTCAGGTAATGGAACATCTGGATATCAAACCTACAGCTCAGCGAGCAAACCTACACCCTAAACCTCAACCTGAGCTACAAGCCTTCACAGACCTTGCAAAAACAGATTATCTCTCTGACTCTTGCTTCTGAATCTGAAGACAAAATCATGATCTTTCATGGTCCTTTTCATTGAACTGCTAAAATAACTAAATATTTCTTTCCAGTCTGAAGGTTTCACAAACTAGCTGCCCATCAGCTGATATAATACCATTCTACAGAGCTGAAACATGATTCTAGCTTTTGATCATCTCTCTGTAGTCTCAAGTCACTTAAATCAATGTGTCTTAACATGTTTTCTTAAAGTGATATTTGAACTTCAAAAATGACTATGACCTCTTAAAGAAAAGAACTTCACATAACTGACAACTAACATCAATTTTCTCTTCTTTAGATTCCAAATTCACAACTGCTGATAATATTTTTCAAATCTTTATTACACTGTTTCCAGAAGGGAAATGCATGGTATTCATAGTTAAGCACTGGAACAGGTCCTTTGGCCCATGATGTTGTGCCAAACATGACACCAAATTAAACTAATCTCTTCTACTTCCTTTGGCCCACATCCCTCCATTCCATGCATATTAATCTTGTTATCTCAAAGTCCTTAATTGCTCCTATCATGTCTGCCTCTACCATCAACCCTTGCAGCGCATTCTAGATTCCTCATAGAATCATAGAGATGCACAGCACGGAAACAGACCCTTCGATCCAACTTGTCCATGCCAACCAGTTATCCCAACCTAATCTAGTCCTGCTTGCCAGTACCCGGCCCATATCCCTCCAAACCCTTCCTTTTCCTATGCCCATCCAGATGCCTTTTAAGTGTTGCAATTGTACTAGCCTCCACCGCTTCCTCTGGCAGCTCATTCCATACATCCCACCCTCTGTGTGAAATAGTTGCCCCTTAAATCTCTTTTATATCTTTCCCCTCTCACCCTAAACCTATGTCCTCTAGTTCTTGACTCCCCCACCCCAGAGAAAAGACTCTATCCATTTATCCTATTCATGTCCCTCATGATTTGATAAACATCCATGAAGTCACCCCTCAGCTTCCAATGTCCCAGGGAAAACAGCCCCAGCCTCTCCCTGTAGCTCAAATCCTCCAATCCTAGCAACATCCTAGTAAATTTTTTCTGAACCCTTCCAAGTTTCACAATATCCTTCCAATAGGAAGGAGAACAGAATTGCACACAATATTCCAAAAGTGGCCTAACCAACATCCTGTACAGCCACAACATGACCTCCAACTCCTGTACTCAATACTCAGACCAATAAAGGAAAGCGTACCAAACACCTTCACTATCCTATCTACCAGCATCTCTACTTTCAAGGAGCTAAGAACCTGCACTCCAAGGTGTCTTTGTTCAGCAACACTCCCTAAGACCTTACCATTAAGTGTAAAGGCCTGCTAAGATTTGCTTTCCCAAAATATACCACCTAGCATTTATCTAAATTAAACTCTATCTGCCTCTCTTCTACCTAATGACCCATCTGATCAAGATCCCATTATAATCTGAGGTAATCTTCTTCACTGTCCACTATACCTCCAATTTTGATGTAATCTGCAACCTTACTAACTATATCTCTTATTGTTTAAATAAATGACAAATCGTTAAAATAAATGACAAAAAGTAGTGGACCCGGCACCAATGCTTGTGGCACTCCACTGGTCTCAGGCCTCCATTCTGAGAAACAACCATCCACCACCATCCTCTGTCTTCTACCTTCGAGCCAGTTCTGTATCCAAACAGCCAGTTCTCCCTATATTCCATGAGATCTAACTTTGCTAGCCAGTCTTCCAAGGAATGCCTGACTGAAGTCCATATAGATCATGTCTACCCCTCTGCCTTCATCAGTCCTCTTTGTTATTTCTTCAAAAAACTCACTGTGTAAAAAACTTTCCCCCCTCACCTTAAATGCATGCCCCCCCAGATTTCGGCATTTCAACTCTGGAAGAAAGGTTCTTGCCATCAATCCCATCTATGCATCTAATAATTTCATAGACCTCCATCAAGTCTCCCATCAGTCACCCTCACTCCTGAGAAACCAACCAGAGTTTTTTTCTGGCCTCTCCTTATAGCTCAGACCCTCTAATCCAGGTAGCATCCTGGTAAACCTCTTGTGCAGCCTCTCCAAAGCCTCCATATCCTTCCGGTAATGTGGCGACCAGAATTAAATGTAATAATCTAAGTGTGGCCAAACCAAAGTCTTATAAAGCTGCAACATAGGATCCTGACTCTTGTACTCAATTCCCTGATTAATAAAGGCAAGCATGCCATATCCCTTCTTTACCATGCTTTTGTGGGCACTTTCAGAGAGCTATGGACTTGAACCTCAAGATGTCAATGCTGTTCAGGGTTCTGCCATTAACTGTACACCTTTCCTCAACATTTGATCTCCCAAAGTGCAGCATCTCGCACTTACCCAAATTAAACCCCATCTGCCATTTCTCTGCTCATTTTTGGAACTACCCCTGTTGTCTCCTTTGAGAACCTTCTACACTATCCACAATTCCACCAATCTCTATATCATCTACAAACTTACTAACCCACTCATCTACATTTTCATCTAAATCATTTATATCTCACAAACAGCAGAGGTCCCAGAATAGATCCCTGCAGAACACAACGAGTCACAGACCCGGAGCCTGAAAAACACCTTTCAACCATTAACCTCTGCCTTGTATGGGTAAACCAATTCTGAATCCACACAGCCAAGTCACCGTGGATTCCATTCATTTTAATCTTCTGGATGAGCCTACCATGAGGGACCTTGTCGAAAGTCTTACAAAACTCCATGTAGACAACATCCATGGCTTTACTGCCATTGATCACTGAGCCACCTTCTCAAAAAAATCAATCAAGTTAGTAAAACATGACGTGCCCTGCACAAAGGCATGCTGGCTGTCCTAATTAGGCCATGCTTTTTCAAATGCATGTAAATTCTATTAATTCTCTCCAATAGCTTCCCAGCACCGATGTGAGACTCACTGGTATATAGTTTCCTGGATTAACCCTATTTCCCTTCTTGAAAGAGGAACAACATTAGCTACTTGCCAGTTCTCCGGGATCTCTCCGGTGCTAATGAGGATACAAAGGTCTTGGTCAAAGCCCCAGAAATCTCCTTTCTTGCCTCTCTCAATAACCTGGGGTGGATACCATTGGGGACTTATCCACCTTAATGCTTTTCAAGAGATCCAACATCATTTCTTTATTGATCTCAAAATGCCGTAGCATATTAGCATAAGGAATTGAGTTTAGAGCAGGAAAGCTAAAAAAAAGTGGCTTAAATTTTCTCAATATTGCAAGAAATCCTTTGTTCATTGGATAAAACAAAAGTAAGGCAGCATCCAAGGAACAGGAGAATCAACGTTTCGGGCATAAGCCCTTCTTCAGGAATGAGGAAAATGTGTCCAGCAGGCTAAGATAAAAGGTAGGGAGGAGGGACTTGGGGGAGGGGCGTTGGAAATGCGATAGGTAGAGGGAGGTCAAGGTGAGGGTGATAGGCCGGAGTGGGGTGGGGGCAGAGAGGTCAGGAAGAAGATTGCAGGTTAGGAAGGCAAGATGGGGGGAGGGGAAATGAGGAAACTGGAGAAATCTGAGTTCATCCCTTGTGGTTGGAGGGTTCCCAGGCAGAAGATGAGGCGCTCTTCCTCCAACCGTCGTGTTGCCATGGTCTGGCGATGGAGTAGTCCAAGGACCTGCATGTCCTTGGTGGAGTGGGAGGGGGAGTTAAAGTGTTGGGCTACGGGGTGGTTGGGTTGGTTGGTCCGGGTGTCCCAGAGGTGTTCTCTGAAACGTTCCGCAAGTAGGCGGCCTGTCTCCCCAATATAGAGGAGGCCACATCGGGTGCAGCGGATGCAATAGATGATGTGTGTGGAGGTGCCGGTGAATTTGTGGCGGATATGGAAGTGTCCCTTGGGGCCTTGGAGGGAAGTAAGGGGGGAGGTGTGGGCGCAAGTTTTGCATTTCTTGCGGTTACAGGGGAAGGTGCCGGGAGTGGAGGTTGGGTTGGTGGGGGGTGTGGACCTGACGACGGAGTCACGGAGGGAGTGGTCTTTTCGGAACGCTGATAGGGGAGGGGAGGTAAATATATCCCTGGTGGTGGGGTCCGTTTGGAAGTGGCAGAAATGACGGCGGATGATACGTTGTACATGGAGTTTGGTGGGGTGGTAGGTGAGGACCAGTGGGGTTCTGTCCTGGTGGCGGTTGGAGGGGCGGGGCTCAAGGGCGGAGGAGCGGGAAGTGGAAGAGATGCGGTGGAGGGCATCGTCGACTACGTCCGGCGGGAAATTGCGGTCCTTGAAGAAGGAGGCCGCTACATCGATGACTGTATTGGCGCTGCCTCGTGCTCCTACGAGGAGGTTGAACAGTTCATCCACTTTACCAACACCTTCCACCCCGACCCTCAAATTCACCTGGACCGTCTCAGACTCCTCCTTCCCCTTCCTAGACCTTTCCATTTCTATCTCGGGTGACTGAATCGACACGGACATTTACTATAAACTGACCGACTCCCACAGCTACCTAGACTACACCTCCTCCCACCCTGCCCCCTGTAAAAACGCCATCCCATATTCCCAATTCCTTTGTCTCTGCCACATCTGCTCCCAGGAGGACCAGTTCCAAAACCGTACAACCCAGATGGCCTCCTTCTTCATGGACCGCAATTTCCCGCCAGACGTAGTCAACGATGCCCTCCACCGCATCTCTTCCACTTCCCGCTCCTCCGCCCTTGAGCCACGCCCCTCCAACCGCCACCAGGACAGAACCCCACTGGTCCTCACCTACCACCCCACCAACCTCCATGTACAACGTATCATCCGCCGTCATTTCCGCCACCTCCAAACAGACCCCACCACCAGGGATATATTTCCCTCCCTTCCCCTATCAGCGTTCCGAAAAGACCACTCCCTCCGTGACTCCCTCGTCAGGTCCATACCCCCCACCAACCCAACCTCCACTCCCGGCACCTTCCCCTGCAACCGCAAGAAATGCAAAACTTGCGCCCACACCTCCCCCCTTGCTTCCCTCCAAGGCCCCAAGGGATCCTTCCATATCCGCCACAAATTCACCTGCACCTCCACACACATCATCTATTGCATCCGCTGCACCCGATGTGGCCTCCTCTATATTGGGGAGACAGGCCGCCTACTTGCGGAACGTTTCAGAGAACACCTCTGGGACACCCGGACCAACCAACCCAACCACCCCGTAGCCCAACACTTTAACTCCCCCTCCCACTCCACCAAGGACATGCAGGTCCTTGGACTCCTCTATCGCCAGACCATGGCAACACGACGGTTGGAGGAAGAGCGCCTCATCTTCTGCCTGGGAACCCTCCAACCACAAGGGATGAACTCAGATTTCTCCAGTTTCCTCATTTCCCCTCCCCCCACCTTGTCTCAGTCAAATCCCTCAAACTCAGCACCGCCTTCCTAACCTGCAATCTTCTTCCTGACCTCTCCACTCTGGCCTATCGCCCTCACCTTGACCTCCCTCCACCTATCGCATTTCCCAACGCCCCTCCCCCAAGTCCCTCCTCCCTACCTTTTATCTTAGCCTGCTGTTCACACTTTCCTCATTCCTGAAGAAGGGCTTATGCCAGAAACGTCGATTCTCCTGTTCCTTGGATGCTGCCTGACCTGCTGCGCTTTTCCAGCAACACATTTTCAGCTCTGATCTCCAGCATCTGCAGCCCTCACTTTTTCCTCTAATACAAAAGTAATCTGATAGTGTAGCAACATGAGTCAAGGCAGGTGGTGGCAATGTGTGAAATCAATGTCTATGTGAAAATTGGGTAAAAAATAATAGGAAGAGGATGTTTCAAGACGTACTCAAAAGAGAAGTTTCTGTCAGAAACCTTTGGCAGAGGGAACTAATATAGCAGGAAACGTTAATCTAATCTCTTCTCTTGGGCCAATACTTGCCATTCACTTCACACTCATCCAAATACTCTTAACATCCCCATTCCATTTACAGTTCCTAACTGGACATGACTTTCCAATTCTTCTTCTTTCTCGTCACAAGTTATCTATTTGAGGCCTGTTTCCTGTCACCAAATTGTAAAACCTACAATGTAATTAGTGTAAAGTGCTTCAGGAGGTGCTGAGGTTTTAAAAAGAGCAGCAACACACACTATTTCCAGAAAGCAATCTTTCCATACATGGGGATGATCAAACTTAAGGGCAATAAATACACAGTGGTCGCTAATAAATCAAATAAAGAATTTGGAGTATTTGTTTATCCAGATAGGGTTTAAATTGGATCTTTTTAACATGGAGTAGTTGGACAAATGGGGTTTGGTTAGTTCAGTTGGCTAGACGGTTGGTTTGCAGTACAGACTGACACAAACAGTGAGTTCAATTCATACACCAACTGAGGTTATTATGAAGGACTCTGCTCAACTTCTCCCCTCACCTGAGGCATGGTAATCCTCAGGTTAAACTGCTACCTGACATCTCTTGTGAGAGAGCAGCCCTTTGATCTGGAAAGACTATGGTTGACAACCACCTGATGAAGGAGCAGTGCTCTGAAAGTTAATGGTTAGATTCCCTACTGTGTGGAAACAGGCCCTTCAGTCCAACCAGTCCACATCGACCCATTTCCCTCTGACTAATGCACCTAACACCATGGGCAATTTAGCATGGCCAATTCGCCTGCCCTGCATATCTTTGGACTGTGGGAGGAAACCGGAGCACCTGGAGGAAACCCACGCAAACACGGGAGAATGTGCAAACTCCACACAGTCACCCAAGGTTGGAATCGAACCTGGGACTCTGGTGCTGTGAGGCAGCAGTGCTAACCACTGAGCCACCGTGCTGCCTTCACCTGTTAGACTATAATCTGGTGTTGTGTGATTTTTAACTTCACATGAAAAGGTACCTTTGACAGAGTGTTTTCTAATTTCTTTAAGAGCACAATGTTAGGTGGGCATTTAGCTCTACAGCAGTTGCTCTCCCTCTAATTTTCAAAATACCAGGTTTTTATACTACTCCATGACACATTAAATTCTTACAATTTGATTGGTTTTCAGGTGTCAAATCAATAAAATTCAAATTCCGTTGGCTTCTGGTATCCTAGGCACAATTTAAAGTAATTGGTTAAATTCAAATTGTTGTCAAAACAACAACCAAAACTCAGGTATCCATTTAACAACCAATTGTTACATTTGGAACAGCCCAACCTTTAGCTGGCAGCTGTAGCTGTATTTTAAATTCAGAAAAGCACTTTCTATCTTAAAGTAACCATACATGCTTTCGACTTCGTAACAATATAAAAGTCAATGTAAAACCCTTCATTTTCAGTTTAGTGAGCGGAAACTGATTTTTAATTTTATAAAAACCAGTGTATTTTCTGTTTGCCTATTATTTCCTCTGGACCCATTCAAAGAATCATAAATCTATACATAGATTCAAAGACTCATAGAACAATTACAACACAGAAGCAACCATTCACCGTGTCCATTCTGGTTCTTTGCAACAGCAAATCACCCAATCCCAGTTCTCCTTATGCCCTCTTTTCACTATTGCAAGCATTTTCTTGTCACATAATTATTTAATTTTCTTTTGTGGGCCTTAATTGAATCTCACTCTACTACACTGTCAGGCAAGTGCTTTCCAGACCCCAAACACGTGCTGCACAAGAATATTTTTCTTAATGTCACGTTTTCTCCTTTTGCCAGTTATGTTTAACCATTCTTGTTTCCTTCTTGATTCTTCCAACAATAGGAATATTTTCTATCTAATCTGTCCAGCCGCATGCATGATTTTGAGCTCCACTTAATAATCTCTTCTCTAAGCAAAACATCTCCAGTGTCCCCAAACTGAACTGAAGTAACCTAAGGTCCTCGTCTAGGGAACCACGCTCATGAATCTTTCGGTACCCTCTCTAGTGTCTTCACAACATTGTCATGGGATGTGATACTCCAGCTGAGACTGAACCAAATGTTTTCTACAAGTTTATTACTTTTGTACCCCTAGGTATTAAGCCTAGAAATCCATATGCTTTATGGATTGCTTTCTCAACATGCACTGATGATTGATGCTCAAATATCCCTAGGTCACACTACTCCTGTACCGTCTTTAGAAAGAACCTCAATGTTACATTGCCTCTCCTTATTTTTCCAAGAAAATAAATTACTTCACACTTCAGACCCATAGTAATGTAGCTGCCTTTGAACTGCCCCTGAAATGGCCTAGAAAGGTACTTGTTTGTACCATACCACTAGTAAAATAAGAATGAAACAGAATGAGCCACTCAAAGGGAAAGGGTTGAGACACTAAATGAGCTAAAACTAATAAAGAAGCATTAAAAATACCTGACTAAAAGTTGGTAAGCTCACCATGATTAGATACATTCAAGGAAATTAAAAAGAAAAGGTGGAAATCACTGAGACATTGGCCATAATTTTCTACTTTTCTTTAAATACAGTATGATAAGAGACTAGAGTGTTGTAAATATTACACCCTTGATCAAGAAAGGTGTAAAGATAAACTCAGTAACTACAGCCCAGTCAGTTTAATCTCATTGATGGGAAAGCTTTTAGAAACAAAATCTGGTACAAAATTAACTGTCACTTGGACAACAATAAATTCACTAAGGAAAGCCAGCATGAAGTAGTTAAAGACAAATATCAAACTAATCTGAATGGATTTTTTGATTAATCTGGTTGATTAGAATAACTGGTCAGGTATGATGCACATGGACTCCCTAAATAGATTTTGTATTTCACAAAATAGGCTTGTGTGCAAAATACAGTACATGGAATAAAAGGGACAAGAAGTTAGCTGAGTGACAGTAAATGGTTCTTTCTCAGATTTAAGAAACATGTATGTAGACTTTACCAGGAGTTGGTAATAGGATGCCACTTTTGATATATACTGTAGACCTGGATTTTGATGTATAGAGCACAATATCAACATTTCCAGATGACAGACTAGCAATATTCCCTGTAATTTTGTTGCTGCGTAGACCTCCAAGGTCCAAGTGCAGCGAATGACGAACTGACGAACTGACACAAGTTCAGAAGCAACAGTTAAATCTTTTGTCTTTTGAAGAAAAATTATCAGTAATAGGGACAGAGACAATGCTAAGTAAGCAGCAGTTCCCCAGTACCATGATTGATGACGTGAAAATGTCCCATTCAACAGGACACATCCAAAGAGGCTGAATGAAGATGTTCAATATACTCAATAAGTTGAAGAGCTTAAACACCCTATATCAGCAGATTGATAGTAAAGATTTTCTTGAAGAAAATGGAGTTAAGCTGCATGTGATGCTATGCAAGAGTCAAGAGTGTCATGCTGGAAAAGCACAGCAGGTCAGGCAGCATCCAAGGAACAGAAGAATTGATGTTTCGGGAAAAAAGCCCTTCATCAGGAATCTGTGATGCTATGCAAGTCAGACCAGTGTCCACAGATTCAGCATGGTCACAAATAAGGCATTGCCTGGTCAGCATATTGAGAATATTAAAAAGGGGAAAGGATTTGTTTCTACAGCGAAGCCACCTTACATAAAGAACATTCATGATCATAACAGTCCTCCAGATAATATTATTGGGACAACTACCTGAGTTCCTCAGCGAGGGTAATGCAGGAGGTTAAGAGGAAAGAAAATCAACCAATTATTGGCTTTAACAAGTACCTCATTCCCGACAAAGGATGTCAGAGAGATAAGAGACCCTCCAGTGATCAGAATCAAGGAAAACAGTCCTCAAGCCAAAGACCTAACGATCTTTCAAGTCTGAAGAGACTCAGTTCTGTGAGAATTGTGAACATACCAGACCAACTGAATTTATGATGTCAGAGTCTTGGAGCTACATGGGTTTGTGATAAATACAAAATTAGTTATGTACCTTGTGAGGAGTGGATTTGGGGGGAGCGTTTTAGTGAATACACTCCCTTTTTAACCTCACTTGGTTAGCCACAATACCGATTTTTAATTTATGTTAGCAGGCAGTTATATCTCATTTCAATTAAAATGTAGTACTTCTCAAATTTAAGGAACCAATCACAAGAGTTCTGAAGTGTAAAAAAGAAATTTTATTATCGATTGGTGTTAAGAAAAATAATAAAACTTGACATCGAACACATACACACAAATAGCAGTCTCATCATGGGCGGCACGGTGGCCCAGTGGTTAGCACTGCTGCCTCACAACGCTAGAGACCCAGGTTCAATTCCCACCTCAGGCGACTGACTATGTGGAGTTTGCACATTCTCCCCGTGTCTGCGTGGGTTTCCTCCAGGTGCTCCAGTTTCCTCCCACAGTCCAAAAATGTGCAGGTCAGGTGAATTGGCCATACTAAAATTGCCCGTAGTGTTAGGTTAGGGGTATGGGTGGGTTGCGCTTCGGCGGGTCGGTGTGGACTTGTTGGGCCGAAGGGCCTGTTTCCACACTGTAATGTAATCTAAAATAATCTAAAAGTAATGATAGAGTATCTAGAACAATGGAAAGATATCGCACATGTAGTTTAATAATTCTTAGCATCTGAGTTGTTATAATTGAACCTGTGACCATGTCTGTTTAGTTTATGTCTTGTATCCTCAGCAGTGGTAAAATTTGAAGATATTTTCAGTTATTGGCAAAAGGGTGTTTCTCCAGTTTGTTTAACATTGGTGCTAGCTTTCAAGGTGGAAACAGAAGGAAAGAAAGGATCTTCCAATCTTTGCTGTTACCAATCTTTCTCTCTGTCTCTCTCTGCTGCTCTGCCAAGCAGCTACTAAAATATATTTCATTTATGAATTCCCAATCTGACTTAAATGTCTTCCAAGTTGGATGGTTGTGGGCAACCATTTCATTTCCAATACATATAACTGACAATAAAAATGGTAGTTAAAATATATGTAAATTTTTTCATTTCAGACTCAGTTGACTTAGATGATTTTATATATTCCACACTGGTTTTCTCAACTTGCTTCAATCTATGGCAGCCAATTCATTTCCATGTTCCTTCATTTTCAAAACCAGTTCAATTCATAAAGGTCTCAGGTATTAAAATCAAATGATAGAATTTGACATTAGAGGGTTAATATTTTTCACAGTTGAGACAACTTGACTATATGAATGTCAATGATGAGAATTGTATGAGGGAATTGTTCTGAAAAAGGTTAATATTGGAGACTGCATTAGGCTTCACCCAATCTGATCGCGCCATACAGTTTTGGGTGGAGAATTGAGGAGTCTACCATGAGATTTCAGTAGGGTTAGACATGTCAATCCAGTTTTTTTTTTTCGCTAATTTTGTTGAAATAGCAAATGTAACTTGTACTTATTGATGTCACAGAATGAAATACATCTTGGTGTTAAGATAAGTTTCTTGTTAAGACTCCTTAGTGTTTAATTCATTCCTGCTGTAAACCAAACAGATCCTTAGACCCAGAATAAAAGTACAACAGTAGACCAGAGGGCACCACTGGAGTAGGATACATAATCACCCTGGATAACCTTACTTTGATTTGATTTTGGTAAGTTTCCATTCTTTTGTACACTGACTGCTTTTTGTTTTTATTACTATGCACCACCAGGATCTTTTGTTTGAAAGAGTAGAAAGGACAACTGTTGGTAGCACTCTATTCCGACTATCAGCTGGTTGTGGTTGGATCCAGAGAACATACACCAGGCTTCACATTCTTGTACAAAAAAAGAATAAGAACGCCTGGACACAACAGAACTTGCATACTGCCTGCCCAAAAATCCCAACATGTGCCCAACTCCACTTCAATAGTCAGGCCTCAATAACACTGTCAGCCAACTGCCTGTGACAACAGTCACCCACCAGCCTTGACCTGACAAACTGTGGATCATTAGGCCAGACTTAATAACATGACTGTTGTATTACTATTCCCTATTTTGTCTTACAATACTCAACCATAGCTAGATTTTAGTATCCCAAATTTATGTCTAATCTTTATTATTGTATACTTTTTATGATACTAACAAAATAAAATTTATGGTGCAATTGGAAGGATTTCTGTTGAAGTAAATGTAACTTCTAATCTGTTCATTCAAAGCCCTGGACTCTACCATCGCCATCGAACCTAACTATTATGGACTTGGCCAGACCACTCAAAACATTCTTAAGCAGACAGCCCTGACCATAACTTTGCAATTTGTTTCGGTAAGTGTATGGTAAAATTTACCCGGTGTAAGTTAGTGAGGATGACTATCAGGTTTTAAAATAGACAAAAATTTATTTACAAAATTACACAATGAAACGATAGCCACATTGAAAGGTTTTGTGTAATCAGGTGTGGTTAATACTGGGGCAGTAGTTAACACAGTGTTTAGGCTGTCAAATGCCTTTTGACAGTCCGCTGTCCACTGAAACTTCTTGCCCTTTTTTAACATTCAATGAGTGGAGTAGTCACACTATTAAAGTTTGGCACAAACTTCAGTAAAATCCAGTCAATCCCAAGAACTGTAGTACTGCTTTTGTCATTGATGCTTTGGGAAATTGCCCAATTACTTTCGCTTTTGCATCCCGTGGGGCCATTTGTCCATGTCAATAACATGATCCAGGAAGGTTACTTGGGCTTTGGCAAATTCACTTTTAGCTAGTTTTACCACCAAGCCTGCCTTCCAAAGTCATTCGAACAAGTCCGATAAATGCTGTAAATGTTCCTTCCATGACTGACTAAAAATCACCAGGTCGTCAATGTAAATAACACAATTGGGTAATCTGGCAATGACCTTATTAGTCAGTCTCTGAAATGTGCCTGGAGCATTTTTCACACCAAATGGCATGACTTTGAACTGATATAGTCCATTTGGCTTACGAAAGCCAAAATTGCCTTTTCTCTCTCTGACAGGGGTACTTGCCAGTAGCCTCTGAGCAAGTCCAATTTAGAAATATAAGTTGCTTGTCCCACTTTTTCAACATAGTCAGACTAGTACAATTGCAACATTTAAAAGGCAACTGGATGGGTATATGAATAGGAAGGGTTTGGAGGGATATGGGCTGGGTGCTGGCAGGTGCAACTAGATTGGTTTGGGATATCTGGTCGGCATGGACGAGTTGGACTGAAGGGTCTCTTTCTGTGCTGTACGTCTCTATGACTCTGTAGTCCTCCAACCGTGGAATTGGATATGCACCAGTCTTTGTAACAGTGTTGACTTTGCGATAGTCCACACATAATCATTGGGTACCATCTGGCTTTGGCACCATGACTATGGATGAGCTCCAGTCACTTAACTCACTTCGATTATGCCATCTTGGAGCATGCGCTCTATCTCCTTCTGAATCTGTGCCAACTTTAGAGGGTTATGCATATAAGGATGTTACTTAATCGGAACAGCGTCTCCTATATCTACATCATGCACAATTAGGTTAGTACTTCCCAATTTATTTCCGCATATCTCCCTATGTGATAGCAATAACTCTTTCAGATAATTTCGATTTTCTTGTGGAATGTAACTCAATAATTTATCCCAATTTATGACAACTTCCTCATTGTCCGATCTGATTTGAGGAATGTCCGATTCAGAATCCTCTGAACTTGGTTCTTCCTTCTGTGCTGTAATCATTAACACCTTCTCCTCTTGCTTTCCTTCCCTATCAAAATATCTGTTGAGCATATTTACATGACACAATGTGTGAGATTTCTTCCTGTATGGAGTCCTTATTAAGTAGCTCACTCACTCAATTTCATCTCGATTTGATACGGTCCACTAAACCTTGCTTTTAAAGGCTCACCTGTTATTGCAAGTAACATTAATACCTTATCCCCAATTACAAAATTGCAAATTTGTGATTACTTATCTGCTTCCTTTCATTGTATACTATGATACTTTTAAATGCTGTCTAGCCAACTCTCCAGTTCTATTTAATTATTCTCTAAAATTTGACACATAGTCCAAATGGGTGGTCTCTGAATTCTGACTTCTTAATTTCTCCTTCATCAATTTTAATGGTCCTTTTACTTCATGCCCAAAAGGTAATTCAAATGGACTGAATTTGGTTGATTCATTTGGTGCATCTCTGATCGCAGACAGTACAAACAGTACCCACTTACCCCAAAAATCCTGATCATAAGCACTCAACATGGTCTTTGGTGTTTGATGCCATTTCTCTAGCGCTCCCTACGATTCGGGATGGTACACAGTAGATTTGAATTGCTTTATTCCCAAGTTATCCATAACCTCCTTGAATAGTCTGAATGTGAAGTTTGATCCTTGATCTGACTGGATCTCTATTGGTAGTCCATATCTGGTAAAACAATTATGTAATTCTTCTACAATCCTTTTAGCTAAGATGTTGCATAATGGGATTGCCTCTGGAAATCTAGTCGATACATCCATGATCGTTAATAAATACTTATTCCCACTTTTTGTTTGAGGTTGGGAAACTACACAATCAATCAAGATTCTTGTGAAAGGTTCCTCAAATACTGGAATAAGTATTAAAAGTGCAGGTTTTATTACTGCCTGTGGTTTTCCAATTAGCTGATATGTGTGACATGTCTGGCAAAATTCAACTACATCCTTCTGTAGTCCAGGCCAATAAGAATGTTTTTGTATTTTAGCCTGTGTTTTCCTCACCCCTAAATGACCTCCAAATGGTAGCTCATGCGCCACTCGCAGCACTTCCTTTCTAAACACTACTGGCAAAACAATTTAATGATTCTTTGCCCATTTCTCATCTGCTTGAATGTGTGATAGTCTCCATTTCCTCATTAAGACACCATTTGTTAAGCAATAACACACAGGGATGCATTCACTCTCCTCTGTAAATGTCTTTTGACACAACTGTTTTAAGTTCTCATCTTTCTGCTGTAATTCAATCAGCTTAGCAAAGCTAAAGATACTTATATGTTTATCGAGTTGCTCCTGCTCTGTCCCACTTATTTGATCAAAAAACTTATCTAGGATAAAGCTATGTAAGCTTCCTTATCTGTGCCTTTCGATGTCTCCTGCTTCACCTTGTGCCTCTGTGATCTTGTGACCACACAATCTGGGAAAATTCCTGGATACGCATCCTTCATTTCTTCAGTTGCCTGCATCTCCACTGGCTTTTCAACTAGAGTAGGCAGCACGCCTACCAGTGAATCAGGTATATCATTTGCAAGGACAGATTGTATTCGTGGAGCTGAGAGTTTGTCGAGTACTTCTACCACAAATTCTCCATTCTGTTGTGGACTCTCTAGCCTAATTTTTCATAACTGAGCACTTTTCGTCTCACCATGAATTCCTGTTACCAGTACCTTTTCTAGCAGTAGTCCCTCAGGAGTACATATCTCCTCATCCTTCAGCATTACAGACTGAGAGGATCCTGTGTCCTTTAATATTGTAACCTCTTTACCTGCTATTCCTGGCCTATCTGAATAAATTTTACCCTTGTATGTATATTTTTAAGCAGATCTGGCACTTCCTCCTTAACCAACCTCTTATCATCTTGTACACTCCGAGGCAGGTGTCTAACTTCCCTTGTGCTTTTTGTTGCTAGTCCAACAAAACTCCTAGGCTTGTCTGGCTTTCTTCTAGCCCAACAATACTGTGATTTCATGTGGCCCACTTTATGACAATGAAATCACCGGAGCTTTTTAACTTCTTTGTCCCCCTCACGGGTTTATTTTTTACCCTGTGATATGTTGTCCTTATGATCTTCACTGGGATCTACCTTTCCCTTTCCATGTGAGGATTTGTCTTTGCCCAATTTCTATCCCTCATGGACTGAAATTGATTCTGGAAGCCAAACTGTGTTTTATGGACCAGCTCATAATCAATTGACAATAGGTGCAGGAGTGGGCCATTCCCAGCCACTTCAGCTACTAACCTTGCTACTTTAACTCTCTGTTCTTCCAAATAAGTTTGCACTACTTCAGGCAGTGAATTTTTGAATTCCTCCAAAATAATTACTTCTCTAAGGGCATCATAGGTTTGCTCGATTTTTAAATCTCTTATCCATCTATTGAAATTACTTTGTTTGATCCTTTCAAACTCAATGTAGGTTTGACCTAGGTCCCTCCTCAGATTTCTGAACCGTTGTCTATAGGTTTCTGGTATAAGTTCAAATGCACTTAAAATGGCTTTTTCACCTCCTCATACTCCCTGATACTTCCTCTGATAGTAATGCAAATACCTCACTAGCACTACCTACAAGTTTCGTTTGGATCAACAAAACCCACATTGCCGCTGGCCACAGCATTTGTTTAGCCACCTTTTCAAATGAGATGAAAAGGCTTCCACATCCTTCTCATCAAATTTAGGCAATGCTTGAACGTGTTTAAACAGTTTTTCACTAGGCTTTTGACTACCAGGGGCTTGATCGTCCTCACTCTCTTCCTCACTAAGGTTACCTTCAGCCTTTATCTCCAGCCTTTTAAGCTGACTTTCTTTTTTAAGTGTCAGTTTCTGAAGTTAAAAAGTTCCCTCTTTTTCTTTCTCTTCTGCTGCTCTCTCTTTTTCCCTCTCTTCTGCTTTTAATCGTAATTCAAACTGTTTCATTTCTGCTGCCCTTTCGATATCTCTCACCTCTAACTCAAGCTGCTTCATTTGCAATTGAATTTTTGCCATCTCTATAGATTCTGATGGCTTCTCCAGCAAGTTTAAATGCTGAGCCACTGCTGTAATTATCTCTCCTTTCCTCACAGAAGCAGGCAGGTCCAATTCCAGCTTGTCCGCTAATTCCTGCAGCTTAGTCACCTTTTGCAAAACTTCCAAAGTCACCACATCCACTTCCAGAATGGCGACTGAAAGAGCCATTACTATCCCAAGCTTTGTCTACCCAACCAAACCAACACCTGAAGTAGAGACACTCGCACCTACCACTCACTGTAAAATCCCGCAAAGAGCCCCCAATCTGTTATGGACCAGGCCAGGCCACTCAAAACATTCTTAAGCAGGTAGCCCAGACCATAACTTTGCAATTTGTTTCAGTAAGTGTACAGTGAAAATTACCCGGAATACGTTAGCGTGGTTGACTACCAGGTTTTAAAACAGACAAAAAAATTATTCACGAAATGATATAAGGAAACACAAAGAACAGAATAAAGAACCCCTACAGAGCCCAGCCTATCCAAACAACACCTAACTAGGCTGTTCCGAATATTCACAACAGTCCCAATAAGCAAACCCCCTTAAAAATGTTTTTTTAAATGGAACAGATGCTTACAGATTGAAGGTAGAAAGGCAGAAAGAAAGAGAGCCTGTTCACACAGTCCACTGCTGAACTCCCAACTAGTTCTGGACTGAACTGCTCAGCTAGAGAGTTGACCACTCCTCTTCCATTGTACAGGTCACTTCTAAAACATTGCCACTTTGGCCTGAAGTCTCATCTGTTGAGATATAAACCAAAGGCATCTCAAAATCCTTTTCATCTCTGTACCAAACTAGTCTAATTGGAACTGGGAGAGTTTTATTACCCCTCTGAAAACCAAGGACACAGTATCCTTGAGAAAAGGAACAGCTTTTAGGAAAAAGGGACCAGTTTTGTGACATAACCTATAACATTTGTACAGTAAAGTACATTTTCATTTCCATTATCTATTTTGATTTTGAGAATTACTTCATTGGCTAACCATTAAATTCAATGGAATAGAAGATTAATAAATTCCTTATGCGTGTTTTATGAATACCCATTTTAGATCTAATACTGATGAATGATCCTGTTTTCTATTGCCAACTGGAGGTTAAGTTAACTGGATATTTTATAAAGATTGTGAATTTATCTTGTGCATACATCATTTAAAATTTTGTTCTGCCTATTTAAATTTTACTAATGGGACAAGTGTCCAATTTTATCAGAGGATCTGAGAGTTCAAATATCCATCTCATATTTTGTCTAAAAAGAAATGAAGCAATGGTTAAGATCCATATGATGAGGGTGTTATAGAGCATAATAAGAATACCATTTAAGTGCCAAGTATCAAAAAGACCATTGAGATATTTCGGCCCAAACACAAGGGCCACTAGGTGGAGCCTGTCTGCTATGTTTGTTCACCATTTTAATTTGGAACTAATTTTTATTCATTTGCTGCATATGGATGTCACTGGCTGGGCCAGCATTTACTGCGGTCCCCAGCACCTTTCGGAAGGTGATGATTTTCTGCCTTCTTGAAACATTGTACTCCCTGTGTACTAGTATTGTTGAGTATAGGGAGCTCCAGGATCCATCGATGATTAAGGAAGTGTAATGAGCTAAATCTTGTACTCTTTTTGGCAAACTGTCACTTTCGTAAAGTTTCTGGAAAGTTTCTTCACCATGAGATCTACTAGCTCCCTTGTCATATCTTACCAAATTCCCTGTAGGCAGCGAGGTTGCTCCAAGGTACTGTGTATGTCACTTGGTGGGATTAGTATGCTGATACAATGACTTCTATTACAGACCAGACCAAAGCCCCTCAAGGTATACTGAGAAGACAGTCTAGAATCCAGCATTTTCTTATTTTTTAAAGATAATTGTAAAGTGTTGTCTTCTGGATGAAATTCGATTGGTCAAATTACTAGCCTTGAAGCAAAACACACTTTATTCTTACACTATAATTAAAATGCCGAAGGGCCTGTTTCCACACTGTAAGTAATCTAAATCTAATCTAAATCTAAATGAAGAATTTTTAAAAATTTGCTTAACTGTATAACTCCATTGCAATACTTAATAAGATAATATATATATATATATAAACCACCACTGATTAGCTATTCCAAGATAGTAAAAACCCATAGCCACACCATTGCCAGAGGCAAATTCAGTAAAATAAATTGTCACACATGCAACATTTCTTCAGTCCAGCAGGAATGAACATCCTGTGAAAATTCTGAGAGAGAGCGAAACTCAAGCTGTAGCAGGGAGAGATGTATAGCAGTTTCCAAACTCCACCAGCCACTGAAATTTAAACAAAAATCCTGGTTCTGTGAGAGCTTGAACCCATCCACTCATGCTTCTTTTGTCTGCCTATGTTAAAAAAAAACAAAGCTAGCTACATTGCTGGGCTCAGAGCAAACAGCTGGACTCACTTTCAAAACAATCATGATGGAACAAGCATCCTTCTTAAAGGCACATCTCCTAACACTTCACCCCTTAAAAAAATGAACCATTAAAATACAAAGCTGGCTTCATTTTTAAAACTTCTAGTCTCAAGTTATTAGTACACTTCTCTATATATTGTATTTATACATTCCACTAAATTTAAGTATACAAAAGTTTAGTTATACTGTTCATCTCAGTCTGTTTTTTCTGCCACAGACCACCCAATTCTTCATTTATCCAAGTTGTGAAAATGCATCAGCAAACAAGTTCTTTCGTAATCTTTATGATGATGATGCTGCTTTAACAAGGTTATGTTGTCCTTGGTTTTATTTCAGTCGTAAAAACACAGGTTCCAAAAAGCCTGGGCTTGGATGGGTTTTAAGACCAATTTGGTAATAGCTAACAGATACTGCCTCAGGAAAAGGCTTTCAAGTTTAAAAAAACTTGTACTTGCACCGCCTCCAGAAGTCAATCAAAAAATTCTGCAAGATACTCTAAATGTTCCATGTGTGACCAAAAATCAGCCCACAATTATTGTACACCCCACAATTGGGTAATCCCAAAATGACTTTGAACTAGTACAGTCCATTCGCCGTCATGAAAGCTGAAATGTCCTTCACTCTTTCAGATCAGTATCCTATGAGTAAATCCAGCTCAGAATTGTAAGTTGCTCGTCCCATCTTCTCAATATAGTCTTCCAAATGTGGAATAGGATATGAATCAGATTTCATAACGGCATTGACTTTGTGATAATCCACACATAATTGTGGGTGCCATCTGGTTTTGACACCATTTCTATGGATAAGCTCTATTCTTTGCAACTCACTTTGATTATGTCATCTCTGATTCTGGATTAGTGGTGCTGGAAGAGCACAGCAGTTCAGGCAGCATCCAAGGAGATTCGAAATTGACGTTTCAGGCAAAAGCCCCATTCCTGATGAAGGGCTTTTGCCTGAAACGTCAATTTCAAAGCTCCTTGGATGCTGCCTGAACTGCTGTGCTCTTCCAGCACCACTAATCCAGAATCTGGTTTCCAGCATCTACAGTCATTGTTTTTACCTCTATGTCATCTCTGAGCATGCTTTCAATCTCTTTTTGAACCTGTGCCAACTTTAAAGGGTTAAGTCTATGAGGATGTTGCTTAATTGAAACAGCACTTCCTATATCTACAACATGCATAATTAGATGAATACTTCCCAGCTTGTTCTCACATATCTCCCCATGTGATTGTAATAACTCTTTCAAATCATTTTAATTTTCTTTGGAAGGTAATGCAATAATGTATCCAAACATTTAAGAACTTCCTCATTGTCCAATTTAGTTTGAGGAATGTCCAAGTTAGAATTATCTGAACTTGGCTCTTCACTCTGTGTTGTAACCAGTAACACGTTCTCCTTTTGCTTTCCTTCCCTATCAAAATACCTTTTGAGCATATTCACAAGACACACAGATTTCTTTCCATCTGGCATTCTTTGCAAATAATTCAGCTCACTCAATTTCCTTTTAATTTGATAAATCCCAATAAACCTTGCCTTTAAAGGTTCACATACAGTTTATCTCCACTAACAAAATTACACATTTTGAATTTCTTGTTTGCTTCCAGTTCAATCACATGCTGTGCTACTTTTAAATGCTGTTTAGACAAATTCACACACTAAACTTTGACATAAGTCCAAATATGTAGTCTCTGAACTCTTATTCACCAATTTCTCCTTAATTAATTTCAGTGGTCTTCATACCTCATGCCCAAAAACTAATTCAAATTGACTGAATTTAGTTGATTCATTAGATGCATCCTAATTGCAAAAAGTGTAAATGAAATTCCTTTATCCCAATCCTCTGGATAGTCTTGACTAATAAGCCCTCAAATTGGTCTTTAAAGTTTGATGTCACCATTCTAATGCTCCCTACGATTCTGGATTTGAACTGTTTTATTCCTGAACTATCCTTAACTTCCTTGAGTAACTTTGATGTACAATTTGATCATTGATCTGTTTGCATTTCTTTGGGTAATCCATATCTCGTGAAAAGTTGAGTAACTCTTCTCCAATCCTTTTAGCCATTACACTGCAAAATGGAATGGTCTCCAGAAAGCTAGTATCCATTATGGTCAACAAATACTGATGCCCATTTTTTGTTTTGGGCAAGGGTCCTACACAATCAGTTTAAGATTATTGTAAATTATTCCTGAAATGCAGGAATGGGTATGAGGGGCCCTGGTTTTATTACTGTCTGAGGTTTTCCAATTAACTGACATGTACCTGACAAAATTCAACCACATTTCTGTGCACTTTAGGCCAATAAAAATGTTTTTGTATTTTGGTTTGAGTTTTCCTTACTCCCAAATGACCTTTTACTGGTAATTCATGTGCTATCCACAGCACCTCCTTTCTGTAACCCACTGGTAATACAACTTGATTAATTTCTGCCCATTTGTCATCTGCCTGAATGTGTGATGGTCTCCATTTCCTCATCAATACTTATTTTTAAGAGAGTAACATTCTTGGATACTCTCAGATTCTGTTTCTGTGTATGCTTTTTAATATAACTGCTTTATGTTTTCATCTTTCTATTGTAAGTCAATTCATCTCTCAAATAAAAATATCCACTTTGTCCTCAACCTGTTCTTACTTATTCCAAACTATTTAATCAAACATAGTTACTGATGGTTGAACTTCGACTGCCTTGTCTTTACTCATAGATTTCTTCTCCTGTTTCAACCTTGGCTTTGTGATGTTGTCATCACACACTCAGTAAAAATCCCAGGATATACTTCCTGTAACACCTCAGTTGCCTAATTTTCCACTGACTTTTCAACCACAGTAGGCATCACACCCACCTGTGATCCAGCTATATCATTACTGAGGATAAACTGTATTTCTAGAACCAAGAATTTCTTTATTACTACTACCACCACTTCATCACTTTTCACTTGACTGTCCAACCTCATTTTATATAAAGGAACGCTGCTATTGTAACAACATGGAGATGAATCCTTCTGTTATTTAAACACCCAGAAAAGCTCGCCTCACCTCACCTCCTAATCTGTTAAAATATGAGTGACAGAGAACCCCCAAATTCCACTATTTAAAGAAAATAGCATTGATTTATTTTTTAATTCTAAAACTGAACATTAAACAACTATTCACAACTCTAAGCTTTTTCTTAACGGCTTACTAACTGCCTCCAACTCTATAACAATATGCTGTTCCAATAAGACACTTATTAAAATTACATCAACTTAATTTCAAAACCTCACAGCCACTGTCTTCTTCTGTCTTCCCTCTTCCGGGTGATAATCTCCCTGGGTCATCATCTTTCTTTTACTGTGAGTATGTTTCATCGAGAGTGTTCTTTAATTTCTTGGAAAGCAAGATGTTAGCTCTCCATGCATTTCTGTCTTGATGGCAGTTACTCTCTCTCCAATTTTCAAATGTCTTCATTCTTATACCCCCAGTGTCATGAAGATTTGGGTGTACTGTACCTTTAAGAGAGTTAAAAGGTAGCAGTGACAGCACCAACTCAATAAGACACAATATAACAAGTGCTCCAGCTACTGGGGTAGCTAGGGTAGCTGGTTGCCTGGAAACAACAAAACAGATTCAAATTAGGCCGATCAGTTTAAATTATACTCCGAAAAATACCAAACTCCAATTCAGTTTGAATTTAATGCATTGATTAGAAACCAATTACACAATCTGATGCTTGTGGGGGGGGGGGGGGGGTATATGGGTTTAATATCCCAACCGAATCTAGTCCCACCTGCCAGCACCCGGTCCATATCCCTCCAAACCCTTCCTATTCATATACCCATCCAAATGCCTTTTAAATGTTGAAATTGTACCAGCCTCCACCACTTCCTCTGGCAGCTCATTCCATACACATACCACTCTCTGTGTGAAAAAGTTGCCCTGTAGGTCTCTTTTATATCTTTCCCCTCTCACCCTAAACCTATGCCCTCTAGTTCTGGACTCCCCGACCCCAGGGAAAAGACTTTGCCTATTTACCCTATCCATGCCCCTCATAATTTTGTAAACCTCCATAAGGTCACCCCTCAGCCTCCGAAGCTCCAGGGACAACAGCCCCAGATGCCCAGCCCCTCCCTTTGGCTCAAATCCTCCAACCCTGGCAACATCCTTGTAAATCTTTTCTGAACCCCTTCAAGTTTCACAACATCTTTCCAATAGGAAGGAGACCAGAATTGAACGCAATATTCCAACAGTGGCCTAACCAATGTCCTGTACAGCCGCAACATGTCCTCCCCATTCCTGTACTCAATACTCTGACCAGTAAAGGAAAGCATACTATCTTATCTATCTGCGACTCCACTTTCAAGGAGCTATGAACCTGCACTCCAAGGTCTCTTTGTTCAGCAACACTCCCTAGGACCTTACCATTAAGTATATAAGTCTTGCTAAGATTTGCTTTCCCAAAATGCAGTACCTCGCATTTATCTGAATTAAACTCCATCTGCCACTTCTCAGCCCATTGGCCCATCTGGTCAAGATCCTGTTGTAATCTGAGGTAACCCTCTTCGCTGTCCATAAGAAGTTTTATTTTGTAAATTGTAACTGGGAGTTATATCAGACTAGTATTATAGAAGGGAAGGTAAAAGATAGGTTAGAGTAAGGACATGTAAATAGTTGTTAGTTATACTTTCATAAATAAAGTTGTTAATTTTTACTTTAACAAGTTCTTGGCCTATCGAATTTTCACTGATTGCTGCACGCTATAAATCTTTTCTGTGTTGCTGGTTTGAAATTAAGCAGGAGAGTTTACTCTGTGTCATAACACCAGCATCGGATCGTCTCTTTGGTTCAATGTTGACAAAACAATAAATTCTAACTCGATTGGGTTTTAGTATCTTGGGGCATAATTTAAACTGTTTGGTTAAATTTGAAATGTTGTCAAAACAGCAACTAAAACTCAGGTATCCCTTTCACAGCCAAATGTTACATATTTTCAATTTGCCAGTACACTGTGGGACTGCCAGTTAGTCATATACACAGGTGCTTGTAAACTCTCAGTTCAGAACAGCAGTCACTCTCTCTTAAAGGTGTAGTACTCACCTTTAACTTCATAACACCTCCTCCTTAAGAAAAAAAAACTATCATAATGAAAGGATGGCTGCATTTTTTTCTAATTCTTAATCCCATTATGATGAAATACATACGTCATTAATCTAAGTTATACTTTTCTTATTAAATTCTGTACACATATATAACATTGGAATCTGTCCAATTTTATAAACACTTACTTTAAATCCATGATAACGCATCTGTTACCACATTTTTACAACCTGCAACATGTATAGTTTGTAAATTAAGTCTATAACGTAAGATTCTAATGAAATAGTCTCATATTTTTGTCTTTAAATCTTTCCAAGAATGTAAGATGATTGTGCTCTGTGTACACAACCATCTCTGACACATCGTTTGTCACAGGAACATTAAAATGTTGTAAGGCCAGTATCAAACTCAATAATTATTTTTCGATGGTAGAGTATTTTCTCTGGTGGGTGTTGAAAAGAAGGCAATTGGTCATTTCATTTCCATTATCATCATCTTGTAACAATACAGCTTCAACTCCTATATCACTAGCATCAATTGCAACTTTGAAGGGTTTCAAAAAATTTGGTGTAGCTGAAACTAGTACTGTGGCTAATACTGCTTTTAAATTCTCAAATGCCTCCTGACATTGTTCCAACAAAATTTTGTGTTCTTCTTTAGTAAATCTGTTAGTCCTGCTGAAGTTTGGAACAAAACTTCTGATAGAATCCATTCAGTCCTCAAAATTGAAGCACCTATTTCTTTGAGGATGGTTGTGGAAATTCCGAGGTGGCCTTCACCTTTGCGTTCCTTGTGTTATTGACTCGACCAGACCACTCAAAACATTTTTAAGCAGATAGCTCCAGACCATAACTTTGTAATTTGTTTCAGAAAATGTACAGTGAAAATTACTCAGATTAAGTTAGCTAGGTTGAATACTAGATTTTAAAACAGACAAAAAATTTATTCACAAAATTGCACACTGAAACACAAAGAACCCCTAAAGAACACAACCTATCCAACTAGACTTAATTATGCTGTTCCAAGTATACACTAGTCCCAATAAGCAAACACCCTTTAAAAACCAATATAAATGGAACACATGCTTATAGGTTGAAGGTGAAGGGCAGAAAGAGAGAGAGAGAGAGTTTCCACACAGCTCCTTGACCATTCCTCTTTCATTACACAGGTCACTTCCAAAATGACCATTTTGGCCTGAAGTCTCATCTAATTACATATAAACAAAAGGCCTCTCAAAATCCTTTTTATCTCTGTACCAAACCAGACTAATCAGAGTGCAGCCCAATTTATTGCCCCCTCTGAAAAAAATCAAGGATAGAGTCTCCTTGAGCCAAGGAACAACTTTTAGAAAAAAAAGGGACTAGCTTTGTGACACTTTGGGATCAACATGTCATGTCTTCTCGAATTCTGTTTTTTTTAAATTAATTACCAGCTTTGCTGCTTGTAATCATTCAAAGAGCTCTGCCAACTGTACCATATGATCTTTCCATGACTCACTAAAGATCACTATATCATCCAGATAACCTGCACAATTTGTTAATCCGGCTACAACTCTGTTCATGCTCCTTTGGATTGTGACTGGTATGTTCTTCATTCCAAAGGGCATCGCTTTGAATAGATATAGCCCATTTTGGGTTACAAATGCAAAAACCTATTTCACTTTCTCTGATAAAGACACCTGCCAATAACCGTACAGTAAGTCCAACGTTGTGACCTAAGTGGCTTGTCCAACTTTATACATTCCCCCAATCTTGGTATTGTATATGAGTCTGATTTTGTTACGGCGTTCACCTTCTGATCGTTCACACAAAATCGTGAGTTATGTCAGGTTTGGGAACTAACACGATTGGTGAACTCCACTCACTCTGACTTGGTTCAATGGTATCTTCGTTGAGCATTTCATCCACTTCCTTCTGGACCTGTGTGGCTTTGAGAGGATTAAGCCCGTAGGGGTGTTTTATCAGAACAGCATTTCCTACTTCCATCTCATGCACAATAGTATTAGTCCTCCCCATCTTATTCCTGCATATGTCCTCATACTGCTACAACAAACCTTCCAACTCAGTTCTTTGCTCCTGAGAGAGATAACTCATTAACCTGTCCCACTCCTCAAGGACTTCCTCATTACTTAATGTATTTTGAGACACATTAAACTCCATGATATCTGAATTGATTCTTAACTCTGCAAGGCCGTACCTAATACCTGTTTTTCCAGTTCCCTCTTTTAATTATAATAAGGTTTCAACATAGAACGTTTCAGCACAGCACAGACCCTTCAGCCTCGATACTGCACCGACCTACGCAATTAATCTGATGCCCATCTAACCGAGGCCATTCCATTATTATCCATTTGTATGTCCAATGCCAATTTCAATGCCCTTAAAGTCAGCAAGTCTACTACTGTTGCAGGCAGGCCATTCCATGCCCCTACTACTCTCTGAGTAAAGAACCTACCCCGATATCTGTCCTTAATCTATCCATCTGAGGAAACCGGCTCTCATTGTTCACCCTATCTAACCCTCTGATTATCTTGTACATCTCGACTAAGTCACCTCTCAACCTTCTTCTCTCCAATGAAAACAGTCTCAGTTCCCTCAGCCTTTTCTCATAAGACCTAACTTTCATACCAGGCAACATCCTAGTAAATCTCCTCTGAATCCTTTCCAAAGTGTCCACATCCTTCCTATAATGCAGTGACCAGAACTGCATGCAATACACCAGGTGCGGCCTTACCAGTGTCTTGTACAGCTGAAGCATGATCTCGTGGCTCTGAAACTCAATCCCCCTACCAATAAATGCCAGCACACCATATGCCTTCTTAACAATCCTATCAACCTGGGTGGCAACTTTCAGGGATTTATGCACCTGGACACCGAGATCTCTCTGTTCATCGACACTGCCAAGAATTTTACCATAAGTGGTGTATTCTGCATTCCTGTTACTTCTTCCGAAGTGAACTACCTCACACTTTTCCACATTAAACTCCATTTGCCACTTCTCAGCCCAGCTCTGCAGCTTATCAATGTCCCTCTGTAACCAAACATCCTTCGGCACTATCCACAACTCTGCCTACCTTGGTGTAATCTGCAAATTTACTAACCCATTTTTCTACGCCCATTCTTCTATGACAAACAGCAGTGGCTCCAAAACAGATCCTTGCAGCATACCACTGGTAACTGAGCTCCAGGATGATTATTTCCCATTAACCACCGCCCTCTGTTTTCTTTCAGCTTTCTGATTTCTGATCTGAACAGCTAAATTACCTTCAATCCCAAAACTCCTTAATTTGTGCAATAGCCTACAGTGTGGAAATCCATGTACACCATATCAACCGCCTTACCTTATCCACCTGTTTTGCCACCTTCTCGAAGAACTCAATAAAGTTAGTAAGGCACAACCTACCTTTCACAAAGTCGTGTTGACTATCCTAATCAAATTATTTCTTTCCAGATGATTATAATTCCTATCTCTTATAACTTTTTCCAACATCTTACCCATAACCGAAGTAAGGCTCACTGGGATATAATTACCAGGGTTGTCATTCTTAAACATTTATTATCCTCCAGTCTTCTGGCACTACTCCTGTTGACAATGATGACATAAAGATCAAAGCCAAAGGCTCTGCAATCTCTTCCCTGGCTTCCCAGAGAATCTGAGGATAAATCCCATCCGGGCCCGGGGTCTTACCAATTTTCAGATCTTCCAAAATTGCTAAACCTCCACTTTGTCAACCTCAATCCCATCTAATCTTGTGGCCTGTATCTCTTATTCTCACTGACATTGCCTTTTACCAATCTGAATACTGACAAAAAGTATTCATAAAGCGCTTCCCCTATGTCCTCAGATCCTATCTGCCAACAACTTCTCATGTCCCCTCCTGGCTGTTCTTAGCTCTCTCTTTAGATCTTTTCTGGCTAACTTTCAAGCCCACTAACTGAGCCTCCACGCCTCTTCAGGAAGGGCTTATGCCCGAAACGTCGATTCTCCTGTTCCCTGGATGCTGCCTGACCTGCTGCGCTTTTCCAGCAACACATTTCCAGCTCTGATCTCCAGCATCTGCAGACCTCACTTTCTCCTAATTGCATCATAATTGCCTTTCCCCCAGTTAAACCTCTTTCCCTGTGGTATATACCTATCCCTGCTCATTACTATTGTAAACATAACCACATTACGGTCACTATTGCCAAAGGGCTCACTTACCTCCAAATCTGACACCTGGCCAGGTTTATTCCCCAGTACCAAATCCAATATGGCATCGCCCCTTGTTGGCCTTTCTACATACTGTGTCAGAAAACCCTCCTGCACACATTGAACAAAAACGGACCCATCTAAATTACTTGATTTATAGTATTCCCAGTCAATATTGGAGAAGTTAAAGTTGCCCATAACAACTACCCTGTTACTCTCACTCCTATCAAGAATTATCTTTGCTATCCTTTCTTCTACATACCTAGAAGAATCAGAGGCAACTCCCAGCAGGGTGACCTCTCTTTTCCTGTTTCTAACCTCAGCCCAAACTACTTCAGTGGATGAGTCCTCAAACGATATCTCAGCTGCTGTAATACTAACCTTGATTAACAATACCACATCCCCCATCTCTTTTATCATCTTCTCTGTTCTTTATGAAACATCTAAATCCCGGAATCTGCAACAACCATTCCTGCCCTCCTCTAGCCATGTCTCTGACATGACCACAACATTAAAATCTCAGGTACCAACCCATACTGCAAGTTCACCACCTTATTCTGGATGCCCTTGGCATTGAAGTACACACATTTCAAACCAACATCTTGATTGCTACTGCCCTCTTGCGACCTTGTAAACCTATCCCTGACCTCACTACCCTCAACTTCCTGTACACTGGATCTACAATTCAGGTTCCCATCCCCCTGCTGCATTCACATGACATATTCACATGATATACTTGATACAGTTTTTTTCTATCCGGCATGTTTACCAGATAGTTTAGCTGACTCAACTTTTTGTCAATTTGATACGGAGCACTAAACCTGGCTTTGAAGGGATCTCCTACCACTTTAACAATGCCAATACGTCATCCTCATAGGAAAACATCTGAATTTTAGAGTTTTTATCTGCCACCTGTTTCATTCTGTGCTGTGCCCTCTTCAGGTGCTATTCACCTATCTGATTTAATCTCTCCCTCACCTCAGATACATTATCGAAGTGTGAGATCTCCGACTTTGGTCCTATCAATTTTTCTTTTATTAATTTCAAAGGGTCTCTCTCTTCATGTTCAAAGATTAGCTCAAAGGGAATAAACTGAGTAGATTAATTTTGGGCATTTCTGATGGCAAACAATACGAATGGAATACCTTTATTGCAATCATTCGAGTAATCCTGACAGTACGCTCTTAACATGGTCTTCAGGATCTGATGCCACCTTTCCAAAGCTCCCTGGGATTCAGGATGGTACACATTTGATTTAAAAGTGCTGTATGCCTAAGTTATCCATGACTTTCTTAAACAACCTTAGCAGTAAAATTAGACCATTAGTCTGATTAAATCTCTCTGGGTAGCCCATACTGCGGAAAGAAAGCCACCAACTCCTCCACCACCACCCTTATTGCCTTGATACTTCATAATGAAATTGCCTCCAGAAATCTGGTAGACACGTCCATTATGGTTAGCAAGTACTGGTTCCCACTTTTAGTTTTCGGGAGGAGACCTACACAATCAATCGTAATCTGCATGAAAGGTTCTTCGATTGCGGGAATTGGCAACAAAGGTGCTGGTTTTATTACAGCCTGTGGCTTACCTACCATTTGGCATGTATGACATGTACGGCAAAATGTAAACACATCTTTGTGCAGTCCAGGCCAATAGAAGTGCTTTTGTACCTTAGCCTGAGTCTTTCTCACACACCTAGGTGATCTCCTACTGGTAATTCATGTGCTACCTGTAACACTTTCTCTCTGTATGCTATCAGCAACACAATCTGGTGCACTTCCGCCCATTTCTCCTCTGCACTAACCTGCCATGGTCTCCATTTTTATCGTAGGATTCTATCTTTAAGATAATAACCCTCAGGAATACATTTTTGATTCCTTTTCTGAGAATGCATTTTGATATATCTTTTATTGTCTTGTCTTTCTGTTGTAAGTCCATTAGCCTTTCAGGACTAAATACTTGTGCTTGACTCTCTACCTGTTCTGGTTTTTCCTGCACCATTATGTAAAACAGGGTGTCAGCTAACGGAACCTCAACCCCTTCATCTTTCTCTTTACTTTTGACGTATGACAGTAGGATCTTGTTACAACACAGTCTGGAAGAATTCCAGGGTATTTTTCTTTTAACTCCTCAGTTCCCTGGTCATCCTTTGGCTTCTCCACAACAAAGGGTGTCACTTCCACCATGGATCCTGCTGGGTTGTTTCCAAGAACAAACTGTATTCCTGGAACTGACACTCTGTCAATCACTCTCACTATTACTTCCCCAGTCTTGATTTGGCTGTCAAACCTGATCTTACACAGGGGAACGCTAGATTTCTGTCCATCTATTCCACAAATTACCACTCTCTCGGGTAACATTTCAGAAAGAGTGCAAATGTGTTCGTCTCTTACTATTAGAGACTGATTAGCTCCTATATCTCTCAAAATTGTAACTTCTTTCTCTTCTTTCCATGTTTTTCCTGAGTCAACTTTAACCACAGAGTTGAAGTCTTTATAGAGACCAGGCACTAACTCAATATCCACCCCTACCTGGGTTGTGCACTCTCCTGGGGGTTCCTTTACTACTTCCACTAATCCCACTGGCTTAGCCTCTCTTACCACACCTTTTCCCACAGTGCCTTTCTTCAATGACGAGCACTGTGATTTTATGTGTCCCGCCTTACCACAGTGGAAACACCTGAGGCCTTTCAGCTCCTCTTCATCTCCTTCGGCTTCTTCTTTCACCTGTGGTAAACTATTGCCAGTATGCTCTATTCTTTTGTTTTGTAGTGAAGAATCTCCCCTTCTCCCAGTTTCTATCCCTCACAGGATGAAATTCCTGTCGGAAGCTAAATTTCGCCTTATGTACCAATGCATATTCATCTGCCAGCTCTACCGCTCTTCTCGCTTTTTGAACTTTGTGTTCATCTACACGAATTCTTATTATCTCTGGAAATGAGTATTTAAATTCTTCCAGCAGAATAACCTCACTTAGGGTGTCATATGTTTTATTTATTTTTAAGGCCCACACCCATCCATCAAAATTACTATGTGATTCTTTCAAACTCAACATAAGTCTGACTTGGTCCCTCCTTTATGTTTCTGAACCACTGTCTATATGCTTCTGGTACCAATTCATAAGTACTGTAAATAACCTTTTTGACATCTGCATAATCTCTTGATCCCTCCATCTGACAGCACTGCAAATACCTCCCTAGCTCTGCCTATCAGCTTAGTCTGAACTAGCATTACCCACAAGTCCTCTGACCACTCCATTTGCCTCGCCAATCTTTAAAATGAAATAAAGAAGGCTTCAACATCTTTCTCATCAAAATGTGGCAACATTTTAACATATTTGTATACATCACTACCTTCTCTCTTCATCTCCATCCTTGATGTGAAGGTGCCTGTGTTGGACTGGGATGGACAAGTTAAAAATTACACAACACCAGGTTATAGTCCAATAGGTGTATTTGAAAGTACTAGCTTTCAGAGCACTGCTCTTTCATCAGGTAGCTCCATCTGGTTAATTGACTTTCCTGACTAATTTGCAACGTCTGAAGTTCAAATTCTCTTTCTTTGTTTTTGCTCAGCTAAAAACCTTCTCTCCCTTTCTTTTTCCTCTAACATGGCTCTTCTTTCCCTTTCATTTTCTTCTAACTCCATTTGCCTCATTTGCAATTTAAGTTTTTCTAACTCTACTGCACTTGTCTGTTTCTCTGATATATCTATGTGCTTGACCAACTCCATTACAATTTCAGCTTTTCTTTTGTCGCTGGGTGGTATAGTGGCACAGTGGTTAGTACTGCTGCCTTACAGAGCCAGAAACCAGGGTTCAGTTCCCGCCTCGGGCAACTGTCCGTGTGGCGTTTGCACATTCTCCCCGTGTCTGCGTGGGTTTCCTCCCACAGTCCAAAGATGTGCAGGTTAGGTGAATTGGCCATGCTAAATTGCCTGTAGTATTAGGTGAAGGGTAAATATAGGAGAATGGGTCTGGGTGCGTTGCTCTTCGGTGGATCGGTGTGGACTTGTTGGGCCGAAAGGCCTGTTTCCACACTGTAAATAATTAATCTAATCTAAACCCAATTCTATTTGCTAATTCTAAAAGTATGTCCTTCCTGTCTTTCTAAACTTTCTTGGCAAATTTTGGGAAACATCTTCAAACCCCAGAACCTCTTTACCAATGTTAAGAGCCATTCCCCTCACTTTTAATTTAACCGACCACAAGTAACTGAAATTAAACAAATTTTCTCACCTAAGTTTTATTTAAAGATGTAAGACACTAATCGTCAAGTGTTTAAATCTGCTTGGACCATTCGTACCCCAAATCAGTTCAAATCTGTTCAAATCCCTGACTGAATCTGTCTAAACACCCTGTCCAAATCTCGGACCTGAGTCCTCAAACTATTATGACATAGAGGTGAACCCCTCTGTTACATAAACTCAAACACCCAGAAAAGCTCCCTTTGCCTCCTAATCTGTTAAAATATGAGTGAAAGAACCCCCAAATTCCACTATTTAAAGAAAATAGTATCAATTTATTTTTAACTCTAAAAGTGAACATTAAACAACTATGCACAACTCTAAGCCCTCCTTTATCTTTACTGCTTAATATCTGCTTTCAACTCTACAACAATATGCTGCTCCAATAAGATACTTATTAAAATTACAGCAACTTAATTTCAAAACCATGCAACCACTGTCTTCTTCTGTCTTTGCTTTTTCAGCTGAGGATCTCCCTGGGTCATCACTTTTTTTTTTACTGTGAGTATGTTTCATATGAAAAGGTATCTTTGAAAGAGAGTGTTTTCTAATTTCTTGAAGAGCATCATGTTAGCTCGCTATGCGTTTCTGTCTTGATGGCAGTTGCTCTCTCTCCAATTTTAAAAATGTCGACATTTTAATACTCCCAGTATCAGGTCATCTTATTAGATTAATGTTGGCAAAACAATAAATTCAACTCAATTGGGTTTTAGTATCCTGGGGCATAATTTAAACTGATTGGTTAAATTTGAATTGTTGTCAAAACAGCAACTAAAACTCAAGTATCCCTTTCACAGCTAAACGTTACATATTTTCTATTTGGCAGTACATTCTGGGACTGCCAACTAGTCCCAGGTACTTCTAAACTCTCAGTTCAGAACAGCATTCACTCTCTCTTAAAGGTACAGTACACACCTTCAACTTCATAATCACTATTCTCATCATGAGTTCCACATATTACCACCTTTTCTGCCAATATTCTTTCCAAATTATATATCTCATCATCTCTCACCATCAAAGATTGACTTGCTCCCATACCTTTTAAAATTTTAATTTCTTTACTTGCTCGTACTGGCATATATGAGTAAACCTTACCCAAGCAAGTAAATTCTTTAAAGAGATTGGGCATTTCTTCTCAACGAATCCTTGATCATTTTAGCTTTCCCTGTACTTTCCTTTACCAATTCAGCAAAACTCACTGGCTTCTCCTGTTTCCCATATCTGTCTTCCCAGTGCTTTTTCTAAATCACCAACATTGTGATTTCATATGGCCTACTTTATTACAGTGAAAACACCTGAGTATTTTCTACTTCTCTTCCCCCTCATGGGTTTCCTTTCTAACCTGTGGTAAGCTATCTTTACCATCTTCAATGAAATGTCCTTTTCCCTCACCACTTGACGATTTCTCTTTTCCCCAATTTCTATCTCTCACAGATTGGAATTGATGCGAAAGACAAACTTTGATTTATGAATCAACTCATTATCGTCTGCCATTTCCGCTGCTAATCTTACAGTCTTAACTCTTTGCTCTTCCACATGCATTCTCACTACTTCAGGAAGTGAATTTTTGAACTCATCCAGAATAATTGTCTCTCTAAGAGCATCATATGTTTGATCTATGTTTAATGCCTTTATCACCTATTAAAATTACTTTGTTTGATCCTTTCAAACTCAATGTACGTTTGACCAAATTCTCTCCTTAGATTCCCGAAATGTTGTCTGTAGGTTTCTGGCATTAGTTCATATGCACTTAAGATGGCTTTTTTTCAGCTCATCATCTCCCCAGATACCTCCTCTGATGGTGATGCAAATACCTCACTAGCTCTACCAACCAACTTTGTTTGGATCATTAATACCTACATGGTCACTGGCCATTATATTTGTTCAGCCACTTCCTCAAATAAAATGAAAAGTGCTTCTACATTCCTCTCGTTGAACTGAGGCGACACTTGGAAATATTTAAACAGATTCTGACCAGGCCTTTGGCTGTGATGGGATTGCTCTCCATCACTATCATCATCACTACTCCTACTTTTCACCTCCATCTCTGCTACTTTAAATCTTTTTTGAGTTTTCAGTTCCACCTCCAAAATTCAATGACTCTCTCTTACTAACTTTCTTCTCTTTTTGTTTTTGTTCTGCCAGGGCTATTCTATTTTTTTCTTTTGTTGCTCTTTCTTTTTCCCTTGCAATTGCCTCTAATTCAAGCTGCTTCATTTGAAATTGAATTTTAGCCATTTCCAAAGATTCCAATGGCATTTTGATTGGTCAAATTACCTTGAAGAAAAACTATAGTTAAAATACAGACAAAATAAGAATTAAAAAATTAGTTTAACTGTGATTCTATCACAATATTTAACAAGATAGTATACATATATAGACAACTACTGATTAGCTGTTCCAAGATAGTAACATCCCATAAATACATGCTTGGCAGAGGCAAATTCAGTAAAATAGATTGTCTCACGTGCTACATTTCTCCAGCCCAGGAGGAAAGGACATCACAAGACAATTCTGAGAGAGAGAGAGAATTCAAGTCTTTTGCTAAACTAAAATCCTGGTTCTGTGGGAGCTTGACCCCACCCACTGACGTTTCTTTTTACTGCTTTCAAATAAAATCACAAAACTGGCTACCTTGCTGGGCCCAGAGCAGACATCTCAGCTCCAAATTTATAACACATGCTTTCAAAAGCAACATGACCAAAAAAATCCTTCTGAAAACACATCTCATACCACTTCAGAAGTTGCCTCCACACATGAATCTCTGAGGTCAGCATACCAAGAAAAATCAATTGAGGAAGTGTTGGTGGAGGGCTGCCCGACTTCAAGCTCCTCACCACTATGACAAGAGAATCCTGAGCCTCACAGGTGCAGACTGTAACAGGTTTTGCCAGGATGCCAGGACACATATTTTCCTGCTACCAAAGTACATGGAAGCAAGAGGAATAAATCATATACAGGGCAACGAGTCCCACTGACACCATTGCCCCTCGTGGTCAAATATCCCTGTTCATCCCCTGGCCTCTGTTTGCAAAAGTGTGAAGTAGTCAGTGATATGTGAGGCATGGAGTCAATAAATTAGGATAGCCAGGGTTTAAGGACTCTGCAAGTGTGTGTCCTGTACAGTTCAACTATTGTGTACAATATTGTTGTCTTCTAAAGGCCTCATATCAGTTACTCTTGCAGCTGCCTCCCTTACAGGTCAAGAAACTAAGCCAACACACTCTGGGTGCGTAGCAATTTTCCTTCCCATTAAACTTTTGATTTCTCCCTTGATGGAAGGTGACAGTGAACACTCATCTTCCAGCTGCTGCCTCCATGTGTTGGTGAGCCCCAAAACAGCCACAACCCCATCCTGGTACCCTATCCCATAAACCCCATAGTCTGTGCACCTTCCCATAAGCCTGTGCTGTTCATCCCCATCTACTGGCATATGAGGTGACCATGCCTGGTGCCACATGTCCTCTCCTCAACCACCGCCGCCCTCCCCCCAAATGCGCTCCTAACCAATTTATCTTTTTTTTTTAGATAACTTAATGGACTGGCCATGAACCACTCCCCAGACAAATGAGGAAACCTCCCTCGACTCAGAAAATCCCAAGCAGATGCCTGACTGGGAACAATCCCCTAGATTCATATCAAAGGCTTAACTCGAACTACAGTGCCTGGACTCCCTGATTGATAAATACCTCCATGGACTTCAGTAAGGACTACTCCCCTAAGACTTGGAGACGTGCTTGATAGACCATTCAGTGTGTTTGCCATTTAAGCTGTGAGCACATTGTGCTGGTGTGAAATTGATGTAGTGCACAGCCGTAAAACAAGATGTCTTCCCTCTTGACTGAGGACTGCCAACTGGGAGGTAAGCTGTCCAGTTGTGTGACTGCACTATTAGGCAAGGCATGGATGCCGTGAACATGCAGACAGACATTAATTGGGTGTGTGAGAAGACAGAAAGTGAGCAGTCCTCAGATACAATTCAAATTTAACCAATCATTCCAATCTGTGAGCTGGGTGCCTGTCCTTGTATGCAAAATGTCATTGCAGTAGCCTTTCAATGTTAGTTGCTGGTGAACTTCACAATGCAGGCCTGTACTTCCAGGATGCCAATGTCCATGAACAAGGGCTGCTTGTGACTGGTGTCCATAGATCATGCTTTGAGATGCTGTTGTGTGATCAGTTAAACTGAAGGAACAGTGGTATATTTCCAAGTGAGGGTGGTGAGTGGTTTGTAAGGGAATTTGCAGGTAATGGTGTTCCCATGTCTCTGCTGCTCATGTCCTTGATGTTGATGTTAGTGGTGGCTGTGGTTTAGAAGATGCTATCTAAGAATCTTTGGTGAATTTCTCCAAGGCATCTTGCAGATGGTACAAATTGTTGTTACTGAGCATTGGTGGTAGAGAAAGTGAATGTTTGTGGATGTGGTGCACCTCTTAACGACTTGTTTGAACCTGATCCAGCACCTTAAACAGTTAAACTGTTGACAAATGTGCATTACAACTACTGAGTGTAAAATCAACAGGATACAACATGCCAAGGCTTCATTGACAATACCTTGGCAAACTCACAAACCTTACTACTCTGAGGGTCTTCACAGCATGTGATAAGCTGAAATCACAAGGCACCCACTCTGACTTCAATGTCAAGAACTGTAGGTGTGTGGTTTGCACATGGTGGATGGGTTATCTGCACATTAATGAGGTGAGGTAAGCAGTTAATAAGCTCATCAACAAGCAACAATCCCCCTTAATAGGTATCTCACTGCTGCCTTGTGGGAATCAAGTTAGAAGATGCAGTAAGTTGCTTACAACATCGAGGTAGGCCTTGCCAGTCATCTTGTGTAGGTCCACTATATTTCTCACCACAGCCCACATCGTACAGACCCCTATAAGATTCTGTCCATCATATTTCCAAGTCAGAATAGTCAGTGGCTTGGAGAGGAAGCTGCAGATGTTGATTAGATTAGATTAGGTTCCCTACAGTGTGGAAACAGGCCCTTCGGCCCAACAAGTCCACACCGACCCTCCCGAAGAGTAACCCACCCAGACCCATTTCCCTCTGAATAATGCACCTAATACTATGGGCAATTTAGCACGGCCAATTCACCTGACATGCACATCTTTGGACTGTAGGAGGAAACCGGAGCACCCGGAGGAAACCCACGCAGACACAGGGAGAATGTGCAAATTCCACACAGACAGTCGTGCAAGGCTGGAATCAAACCTGGGACCCTGGCCCTGTGAGGCAGCAGTGCTAACCACTGAGCCACCGTGCCACATGTTAATGTTGCAAAATACCTCTGCCCCTGTTTTTCTAAGTAGTAAGGCTTGCGTGTTTTCTAAGGTATTGTCAATGAATCCATGATAGGTTGTATCCTGGATGTAAGTTTGCTCGCTGAGCAGGAAGGTTCATTTTCAGACGTTTCATCATCATGTTAGGTAACCTCATCAGTGAGCCTTTGATGAAACACTGGTGTTATGTCCCGCTTCCTATTTGTGTGTTTAGACTTCCTTGGGTTGGTGATGTCATTTCCTGTTCTTTTTCTCAGAGGGTGGCAGAAGGGGTCCAGGTCGATGTGTTTGTTGGTAGAGTTATAATTGGAATGCCATGCTTCTATGAATTCTTGTGCGTGTGTCTGTTTGGCTTATCCTAGGATGGATGTGTTGTCCCATTTGAAGTGGTGTCCATCCTCATCTGTGTATAAGAATACTAGTGAGAGTGGGTCATGTCTTTTTGTGGCTAGTTGATGTCCGTGTATCCTGGTGGCTAGTTTTCTGCCTGTTTGTCCAAAGTAGGGTTTGTTACAGTTCTTGCAAAGTATTTTGTAAATGACATTCGTTTTGCTTGTTGTCTGTATCAGATCTTTTAAGTTCATTAGCTACTGTTTTAGTGTGTTGGTGGGCTACCGTGATGCCAAGGGGTCTGAGTAGTCTGGCAGTCATTTCTGAGATGTCTTTGATGTAGGGGAGAGTGGCTAGGGTTTCTGGGCGCGTTTTGTCTGCTTGTTTGGGTTTGTTGCTGAGAAATCGGCGGACTGTGTTCACTGGCTACCTGTTCTTTTTGAATTCACTATATAGGTGATTTTCCTCTGCTCTTTGTGGTTCCTCTGTGCTACAGTGTGTGGTGGCTTGTTGAAATAATGTTCTAATGCAACTCCATTTGTGGGTGTTGGGATGATTGCTTCTGTAGTTCAGTATTTAGTCCATATATGTTGTTTTCCAGTAGACCCTGGTTTGAAGTTCTCCATTGGCTGTTCGCTCTACTGTGACATCTAGGAATGGCAGTTTGTTGTATTCCTCCTCTTTAGTGAATTTTATGCCAGTAAGGATATTATTGATGTCTTGAAGGTTTCCTCTACTTTGTTTCTTTTAGTGATGACAAAGGTGTAATCCACATAGCGGACCCAAAGTTTGGGTTGGATGTTGGCAGAGCTGCTTGTTCGAGTCTCTGCATTACTGCCTCTGCTAAGAACTCTGATATCAGAGATCCCATGGGTGTTCTGCTGGTTTGTCTGTAGGTTTTGTTATTCAAAGTAAAGTGGCTGGTAAGGCATAGGTCCACTAACTTGACAATGTTGTTCTAGCTGTTGAAGTTGGGTGGTGTTTGGTGTATGTGTCTTTGGTTCAGGGCTTCAGGAAATTAGGAGAAGAGTCACTTGCGCCTCACAGCACCAGGGACCTGGGTTCAATTTCCGCCTCGGACAACTGTCTGTGCAAACTCCAACATTCTCCCCGTGTCTGCATGGGTTTCCTCCGGGTGCTCTGGTTTCCTCCCACAGTCCAAAGATGTGCAGGTTATGTGAATTGGCCATGCTAAATTTCCCGTAGTGTTAGGTGCATTAGTCAGGGGTGAATGTAGGGGAATGGGTCGCTTTTCAGAGGGTCGGTGTGGACCTGTTGGGTCGAAGGGCCTGTTTCCACACTGTAGGGAATCTAATCTAATCTAATCTAATCTAATCTAATCTAATATCTAACTTCTGATCGAAACTTGTAGCCACAACATTTAGATCACAGTTATATTTTTGGTCAATGGTCACCTCAGGATGTTGATGACGTGTCTTCCATGATTCCATGCCATTGAATATCATGAATTGAGGTTAATCTATTATTTTATGAAGATGATTATTGCCCAGCAATTGTCTGGTACAAAAGTCACTTGCCATTTGTTATTCCTTGTTCTGACTTTATGAGGGAGTAAAGGACATTGAAGTAGCACCTGAATGTGGGTGTAGGGCAATTTGCTGAGTAATTCTGGCAGTAGCATCCTTGGACTGAAATGATTGGGCACCAACAGTTACACCTATTTCCTTTCATTCTGAGTACGATATCAGCCATAGAGTCATACAGTACAAAAATAGACACTTCGGTCCAACCAATGCATGCCGAGCATAATTCCAAACTAAACTAGTCCCATCTGCCTGCTCCTGGCCTATATCCCTCCAAACCTTTCCTATTGATGTACTTATTCCAAATATCTTTTCAATGTTGTAATTGTACTCACATCCTCAGGAAGTTCATTCCACACTTGAACCACTCTTTGTATAAAAAAATTTGCCTCTTATGTTTTTTTTAAATCTCTTTCCTCTCACCTTAAAAATGTGCCTGCTAGTCTTGAGATCCCCCATCCTAAGAAAATACAACTACCATTAACTTTGTCTGTACCTTTCATATAAATTTATATCAGGTCATCTCTAACCCTCCTATGCTCCAGTGAAAGAATTCCCAGCCTGCTCAGCATTTCTTTATGACTCAAACCTTCCATACCCAGCAGCATCCTGGTAAATCTCTTCTGAACCCTCTCCATCTTGATAATATCCTTCCTATAACTGGGCAACCAGAACTGGATACAGTTTTCCAGAAGAGGTCTCACCAATGTCCTGTACAACCTCAACATGACTTCCCGACTGCTATACTCAAAGGACTGAGCAATGAAGACGAGTGTGCCAAATGCCTTTTTAACCACCATGTCTAAATGGGTCACAAAGTTCAAAGTCCCTCTGTTCTACAACACTACCCAAGGACCTACCATTCATTGTATAAGGCTTACCCTTATTTATTGTATCAAAATGCAATACCTTGCATTTATCCAGATTGAACTTCATCTGCCATTTTTCAGCCCATTGATCCCTTTGATCAAGATCCTTTTGTAATCTTAGAAAACCTTCTTCACTGTTTGCTATGCCACCAATTTTGGTGTCATCTGCAAACTTAATAAACATACTTCTATCTTCTCATCCAAATCATTTATATAAATGACAAACATAAGATGACCCAGAACTGATCCTTGTGGAACACCGCTGGTGACAGGCCTCAAGTCTGAAAAGCAACTCTCCACCACCATTTTTTTTCCTTTTTTTTCCCTTTTTTTTCTTAACCCCCACACTACCGCCTAACGGTAGTGCTTATTGTTTTCCCCAGCACCCTTTATGCTGCTGGGTATGGAAGGTTTGAGTCATAAAGAAATGCTGAGCAGGCTGGGAATTCTTTCACTGGAGCATAGGAGGGTGAGAGATGACCTGATATAAATTGTGTGTGTGTGCAGGTGTGAGACACAGTGAGGGACACAAGGTGTGTACAAATCTTTATTCAATTTCCACCACCACGAAGAAAGGAAAACACCTGAGTGGCCACAAAAGGCAATGCTGTGTGATCAAACAGTGAAGGGGAGGGCAGGGATTAAATCAAAATAGAGTTGGAGGGGGAAATAATGCACTCTACTCCCTGAACAACTCCAGGGTGTTGGTGGACACCGCATGCTCCTTCTCCAAGGACACCCAGGCTCTAACGTAACCGCGGAAGAGGGGCAGGCAGTCGGCCCTAACGACCCCCTCCACGGCCTGCTGCCTGAACCTGTTAATGGCCAGTTTGGCCAGGCCCAGGAGCAGACCCACAAGGAGGTCTTCAGACCTGCCCTCCCTCCTCCGTACCGGATGCCCGAAGATCAGGATCGTGGGACTGAAGTGCAACCAAAAGCAGAGGAGGAGGTTTTTAAGAAAATCAAAAAGGGAGTGCAAACGCCCACACCCAATATACACGTGGTCCACAGACTCCACAGCACCACAGAATAAGCAGTTGGGCTGGGAGTCCGTGAACCACCGCAATCTGCGGTTGCAGGGGAACCGCTGCGTGCAGCACCCTCCACCCCAGATCCCCGACAGAAAGAGGGAGGACTCCCGTGTAGAGAGCCCTCCACTGGGGATCCCCACCGCCCGGTGGATGAGGGAGAAGAGGTGGACGGTGTGCAGCAGCAGTCGATACAGGGCCCGCCTTTTTACATCCTTAAAAGGGACAAAATGAAAATTCCGGAGGCGGCTCAGGTTGTGGGGCACAGGCTCCCGTGGGTCTCCACCACCATTCACTGTCTCCTCTCGTTAAGCCAATTATGTATCCAATTGGTTAGCACACCCTGAATCCTATGTGACCTAACTTTACTAATTAGTTTACCATGTGGTACCTTATTGAAGGCTTTACTAAAATCCAAATAAACAATGTCTACTGCTCTGCCATCATCAAAGTGAAGAGTTTTCTCCCCAGTACTAATGAACTTGAATTATACTTGGATTCTGTACTGCTGTACTCAGTTAATCATTCTTTTCGCAGTACAAATTAACATTAAATAATTTAAGTCATGAAGAGCATGAAAGGATAAAGATGAAATATCACCAAATACTGTTAATCTTTTATAATTTATAACAATTGAATTTTTTGATACACACTGTAGTCAACTGATGGAATTTAATTGATTTAAGTGCAACTAAATTAATCTCATCATTAATAATTTCTTGTACATGTTAAGTAGGAATATGTTAAGTTACAAAATGCATGTTCTCTTTCCACAAATAATAGGTTTGGCTAACTTTTTAAAAACAGTAACTTCATGTTATTGTTAACATCTAATTTCTGGTCTGTATCTGTAATATTGTGTACATTCAAAAGCCTTCTCTATTTTTTGACAATGTTTCTCTATGTTTAACACAACTTTAATCTTAGAACAATATGGCATTTCACATTTTTAATCTTGTTTTGATCAAATGAGGAGGGATGAAACAGACATGGAGAATGCTGGAGAAACCATATGGGTCTGGCAGCATTTGTGAAGAGAGAAACAAAGTTAATGTTTCCAGTCCAATTACATCACTCTTCTCAGAACTGCAGAAGAAGAGTCTGAAGAAGAATGATCCCAGACTTGAAATGTTAACTCTTTCTTTCTCTCCACAGATGCTGTCAGACCTGCAGAGTTTCTCCAGCATTTGCTGTGTTTGTTGCAGATTTCCAGCATCCATGTTATTTCACCTCTAGTTGAGGATAGGTGATGCAGTTCAGCTTTCTTTAACCCCCACTATTGGCCACAACAAAAATTTAAAATGCTATTATACTTTACTTCATTAAAAATGTAGTTCAGGAGATTCAAGATGGCAGCGATCTAACAGATCTGCCTTGCCGTGCTGCGCACCACAATCCCAGCAGAGTGGTGCTTTCACCCTCCCTTTCCTAGCCATTTTTGTAAAAATCAGCAGTGTAAAGTCCCCAGACTATCTGAATATCACTTTGAACATTCAGGGAAAATGACTAAAGGAAAGGGGCCACATGGATCGCAACACACAGGGCACTCCCCTGCAGCAACAGACGCGTCCATGGCTGCAGTGCCAACTCCCATAGAGGCGCCTTTGAACCCACCTGAGCAACAGAGTTTGGTCTCAGAGTTCGTCAGAGTTCCGAGAGAGGATTGAATCAGCACTGGACGAATCCTGGACCAGATTGGAACCGATCTCAGCCATGCTACAAAAGCACGCACAGGAGATCCAACATCTCGGGCAGCGCGTGGAAGAGGTGGAGCGGATTCAGGCCCTGAAAACACAGGTGCAGGCTTTGATCGAGCAGGTCGATGACCTCGAGAATTGAGGTCGGAGAAAAAAAGCCACATCATCGGGTTGCCTGAGTGAGAGGGAGATCAGCTAGTCAGGCTCCTAGAGCCAAATAGGGCCGGGTACAAGTTGAGCGGGCTCACCGGACCACCTGCGCTGGCCTAGATCGGACCAGCGCCCCCGCCTGGTCCCAGTGCGATTTCAGTGTTATCGGGATAAACAAATGGCTATAGAAGCTTCCAGAATGCTGGGGAAAGATTCACAGGTCCTGATCTACAAGGGGTCGAAAATCATGTTTTTTTCAGGACTTTTCAGGTACTGTGATCATAAAGAGGAAATTTTATGATGAAGTAAAGAAGATGCTTGAACATTCAATATTCTGTAAGGTACCTAGTAATGTTGCACTTCAGCCATGGAGGTCCGTGTATAATTTTGATTCAGCAGAGAGGGCAAAGGATTTCGTAGATACTTTAAAATAGACTGGTTGGATCAAATACTATGGACAATGGTGTCTCCTTTATTCTCTCTGCTGTTTACTTTGTTTGCCTGACTTTGTTCCTGCGTTATGTGGGGTGGTTGTTTTTCCCCTTTCTTGTTATGTTTGCTAGTCCCTTTTATCTCTTTCTTTATTCTGTTTAGGGGTAGTCATTTCTTTTAGTGATAACAAGTGGGGTCAGTGTATGAGTGGGATGGGTTGGATGCCCACTTTTAATTTCCATGTGTATAAGATATCTGTTTTCTTTGTTTCTGTTTTGACTGGGTTTGGGGCATGGCTTCAGCTGGAAGGAGCCATGGAGGTGTTAGTGAGTCCCCCTATGAGCAAGAGGGAAAGTCTCCAGTTAATTGTCTTTTATTTATTTTTGGAGTAGTTATTAGAATTTTTGCTTTGGTAGTGTTTGTAGTTGTATTTTTTAGATTTTATGAATCTTTTCTTGTTTACACATGGCACATTATGAGTAGGGTTCTTCCTTACAGTGGGTCGCGGACTGTTTTAGACGGTAATGGCTAGCTGTTAGTTTAGATGATGCACCTGAAACATAAAGGGGAGTCACTCACCGGTTAAAAGAAAGAAGGTGCTCTCAAGTATGAGAAAGGAAAGGGTCGATGTTGCTCTGCTACAAGAAGAAATTACAGCAGGGAGGGTTCGGCTGGGTGTCTTTCTCGTGCAGAGGAGTGGTTATCCTAATACAGAAGAGTCTACCATTCCAGTTGATAGACGAAATTAAGGATGAGCATGGGCCATTTGTGAACCTCAAAGCCCTAATACACGGGGAGAAGTATGGCATTTTGAATATCTACTGTTTTCCGACACACCCCCTCAAATCTTTAACTGATGCACTGTCCAGGCTGATGGTCCTTGGAGTGCGCCACACAATTATCAGGGGAGACTTCAACTGTCTTACGGATCCCAAGGTGAATAGGATGCCAAGGGGTCTTTCGGGCATCCCCCTGCAGTCCAAACAGTTGGTGGACCTATGTGGGGAGTTGGGGTTGGTGGATGTATGGAGATGTCTTCACCCTGAGGGAAGAGATTTTACTTTCTTCTCCAACACAAGTGCCACACAAGGATCGATACGTCTTTTGCCACGCCGGCTTTTTTGGATTCAGTACTAACCCGTAAGATTGGGAATATAGCCATTTCGGACCATGCGGCAGTGTATTTGGAGGTTAAGATCGGGGTAACAAGACAGATAAGCAGCATTGGCACATGGATCTTTTTCTTTTGAAAGAAAGTAAGTTCATTGAGTATTTCACAAGGGAATTTAAGACTTTCTGGGATATTAATTTGGCTACGGCCAGTAACCCATCGGTGGTCTGATAACTGCCAAGGCCTATTCAAGGCATATAATTATCTCGTACTCAGCGATCCGGAAGAGACAGAGGGGAGAACAACAGAGTATACTTAAGCCCGGTTGAAGGCCGCCAAGAAGGCATATTTTGACAGACCGAGTAAGTTACAGCGGGTTACAACTCTCTGGGCTGCTCTGAACTCTGTGCTCACCTAGGCAGCAAGGAGAGAGGTCTCCTTCGTGAAGCAAAGACTATTTGAGCATGGTGATAAACCAGGTAGATACTTGGCATATTTGGCCAGGAAAAAGAGCACTCCTCAATCTATCATGTCCATTAGAGAGGGTATAAGTACTTCCTCACGACTCCAAAAAGATCAATGCAGCATTTGGGAAATATTGTGCAGAGTTATATGGTTCGGAGTGCTGTGAGGATGGGTTGGTGAGGATGGAGTCCTCTTTTGAGAACTTGAATCTTCCAGGTGTAACTTCAGAGCAAGCCTCCCTTTTGAATGTCTCTCTGACAACACAAAAGACACAAAAGGTGGCAAAGCAGCTCCACAGTGGCAAAGCACCTGGCCTGGATGGATTCCCGAGAGAGTTTTATAAGGAGTTTATAAACATGTTAGCTGAGCCAGTGTTGGGCATGTACAATCATTCGTACAGTCAGGACCTCTCCCACCCTCTCTCAGAGAGGTTAATATTTTCCTTATTCTTAAGAGGGGGAAGGATCCTGAAGACGGCGCCTTGTACAGATCAATCTCGTATAAGGGTTTTAAAATTCTGTCCAGAATGTTAGCGTTGAGGCTGGAGAAGGTATTGCCCCGCATTGAAAAGGAGGACCAGACAGGTTTCCTTAAGAGCTGAAAAATGTGTTGCTGGAAAAGCGCAGCAGGTCAGGCAGCATCCAAGGAGCAGAAAAATCGACATTTCGGGCATAAGCCCTTCTTCAGGAATGAGGAAGGTGTGCCAAGCAGGTTAAGATAAAAGGTAGGGAGGAGGGACTTGGGGGAGGGGCGTGGGGAATGCGATAGGTGGAAGATGGTTAAGGTGAGAGTGATAGGCCGGAGAGGGGTTGGGGGCGGAGAGGTCGGGACGAAGATTGAAGGTCAAGAAGGCGGTGCTGAGTCCGAGGGTTGGGACTGAGATAAGGTGGGGGGAGGGGAAATAAGAAAGCTGGAGAAATCTGCATTCATCCCTTGTGGTTGGAGGGTTCCTAGGCGGAAGATGAGGCGCTCTTCCTCCAGGCATCGTGTTGCCATGGTCTGGCGATGGAGGAGGCCAAGGACCTGCATGTCCTTGGCGGAGTGGGAGGGGGAAGTTAAAGTGTTCCGCCACAGGGCGGTTGGGTTGGTTGGTGCGGGTGTCCCAGAGGTGTTCTCTGAAATGTTCCGCAAGTAGGCAGCCTGTCTCCCCAATGTAGAGGAGGCCACATTGGGTGCAGCGGATGCAGTAAATGATGTGTGTGGAGGTGCAGGTAAATTTGTGACGCATATGGAAGGATCCCTTGGGACCTTGGAGGGAAGTGAGGGGGGAGGTGTGGGTGCAAGTTTTGCATTTCTTGCGGTTGCGGGGGAAGGTGCCGGGAGTGGAGGTTGGGTTTGTAGGGGGTGTGGACCTGACGAGGGAGTCGCGGAGGGAGTGGTCTTTCCGGAACACTGATAGGGGAGGGGAGGGAAAGATATCCTTGGTGGTGGGGTTTGTCTGGAGGTGGCGGAAATGACGAAGGATGATACGATGTATCTGGAGGTTGGTGGGGTGGTAGCTGAGGACCAGTGGGGTTCTGTCCTGGTGGCAATTGGAGGGGCGAGGTTCAAGGGCGGAGGACCGGGAAATGGAGGAGATGCGGTGGAGAGCACCGTCAACCACGTCTGAGGAAATTGCGGTCTTTGAAGAAGGAGCCAATCTGGGTTGTTCGGTATTGGAATTGGTCCTCCTAGGAGCAGATGCGGCGGAGGCGAAGGAATTGGGAATATGGGATGGCGTTTTTACAGGGAGCAGGGTGGGACGAGGTGTAATCTAGGTAGCTATGGGAGTCGGTTGATTTATAGTAAATGTCCATGTTGGGTCGGTCGCCCGAGATAGAAGTGGAGAGGTCTAGGATGGGGAGGGAGGAGTCTGAGACGGTCCAGGTAAATTTGAGGTCGGGGTGAAAGGTGTTAGTAAAGTGGATGAACTGTTCAAACTCCTCGTGGGAGCACGAGGTAGCGCCGATATAGTCATCAATGTAGCGGAGGAAAAGGTGGGGGATGGTGCCAGTGTAGCTGCGGAAGATGGACTGTTCCACATATCCCACGAAGAGGCAGGCATAGCTGGGGCCCATGCGGGTGCCCATGGCTATACCTTTGGTTTGAAGGAAGTGGGAGGATTGGAAAGAGAAGTTGTTCAGAGTAAAGACCAGTTCAGTCAGTCGAAGGAGGGTGTCAGTGGAAGGGTACTGGTTAGGTCGGCGGGAAAGGAAGAAGCAGAGGGCTTTGAGGCCTTCGTGATGGGAGATGGAGGTGTATAAAGACTGGATGTCCATGGTGAAGATAAGGCATTTGGGGCCGGGGAAGTGAAAATCATGAAGGAGGTGGAGGGCTTGGGTGGTGTCCCGAACGTCGGTGGGGAGTTCTTGGACTAAGGAGGACAGGACCGTGTCGAGGTATGCAGAGATGAGTTCGGTGGGGCAGGAGCAGGCTGAGACAATGGGTCAGCTGGGGCAGTCAGGTTTGTGGATTTTGGGCAGGAGGTAGAAACGGGCGGTGCGGGGTTGTGGGACTATGAGGTTGGAGGCAGTGGATGGGAGATCCCCTGAGGTGATGAGGTTGTGGATGGTCTGGGAGATGATGGTTTGGTGGTGGGAGGTGGGGTCATGGTCAAGGGGGCAGTAGAAGGAGGTGTCCAGGAGCTGGCGCTTAGCCTCAGCAATGTAAAGATCAGTGCGCCAAACTACCACCACGCCTCCCTTGTCTGCCGGTTTGATAGTGAGGTTGGGGTTGGAGCGGAGGGAGTGGAGGGCTGCACGTTGCGAGGGTGAGAGGTTGGAGTGGGTGAGAGGGGTGGACAGGTTGAGGCAGTCAATGTTGCTGCGGCAGCTGGCGGCAGATCACCTCCATCCCCCATCACAAAGGCCATGGGCACCTGCATGGGCCCCAGCTATGCCTGCCACTTCGTTGGATATGAAAAATGTGTTCCTGGAAAAGCGCAGCGGGTCAGGCAGCATCAAAGGAGAAGGAGAATCGACGTTTTGGGCATAAGCCCTTCTTCAGGAATGAGGAGGGTGTGCCAAGCAGGCTAAGATAAAAGGTAAGGAGGAGGGACTTGGGGGAGGGGCGTTGGGAATGCGATAGGTGGAAGGAGGTTAGGGTGAGAGTGAATGGCCGTAGAGGGGTTGGGGGCGGAGAGGTCGGGAAGAAGATTGCAGGTCAAGAAGGCGGTGCCGAGTCCGAGGGTTGGGACTGAGAAAAGGTTGGGGGAGGGGAAATGAGGAAACTGGAGAAATCTACATTCATCCCTTGTGGTTGGAGGGTTCCTAGGCGGATGATGAGGCGCTCTTCCTCCAGGCGTCGTGTTGCCATGGTCTGGCAAGGGAGGAGGCCAAGGACCCGCATGTCCTTGGCGGAGTGGAAGGGGGAAGTTAAAGTGTTCAGCCACGGGGCGGTTGGGTTGGTTGGTGCGGGTGTCCCAGAGGTGTTCCCTGAAATGTTCCACAAGTAGGCGGCCTGTCTCCCCAATGTATAGGAGGCCACATCGGGTGCAGCGGATGCAGTAAAAGATGTGTGTGGAGATGCAGGTGAATTTGTGACAGATATGGAAGGATCCCTTGGGGTCTTGGAGGGAAGTGAGGGGGGAGGTGTGGGCGCAAGTTTTGCATTTCTTGCGGTTGCAGAGGAAGGTGCCGAGAGTGGAGGTTGGGTTTGTGGGGGGTGTGGACCTGACGAGGGAGTCACGGAGGGAGTGGTCTTTCCGGAAGGAGATGCGGTGGAGAGCACCGTCAACCACGTCTGAGGAGAAACTCCCCCCTCCCACTCCGCCAAGGTCTTGCAGATCCTTGGCCTCCTCCATCGCCAAACCATGGCAACACGACGCCTCTAGGAAGAGCGCTTCATCTTCCGCCCAGGAACCCTCCAACCACAAGGGATGAATGCAGATTTCTCCAGCTTCCTCATTTCCCCTCCCCCCACTTTCTCTCAGTCCCAACCCTCGGACTCAGCACCGCCTTCTTGACCTGCAATCTTCTTCCCGACCTCTCCGCCCCCAACCCCTCTCCGGCCTATCACCCTTACCTTAACCTCCTTCCACCTATCGCATTCCCAACGCCCCTCCCCCAAGTCCCTCCTCCCTACCTTTTATCTTAGCCTGCTTGGCACACCTTCCTCATTCCTGAAGAAGGGCTTATGCCCGAACTGTCGATTCTCCTGCTCCTTGGATGCTGCCTGATCTGCTGCCCTTTTCCAGCAACACATTTTTCAGCTCTGATCTCCAGCATCTGCAGTGCTCACTTTCTCCTAGGTTTCCTTAAGCGTCACACTCCTCTAACGACATCAGAAGAGTGTTGAATATGGTCCAGTTTTGCCAGCAAAGGTCAATCTCGGGCTTGGTAGTCTCCCTAGATGCAGAAAAAGCATCTAATCAGGTAAAATGGCTGTATGTCTTGGAGGGTCTTCGCCAAGTGGGTGACAGTGTTGTATAGCGGTGCCATTGCAGCAGTTCTCACAAATGGCATAAAATCAGACAATTATAGTATTGGTAGAGGCAGCCAACAATGGTGCCCCCTTTCACCACTGCTGTTTACTTTAGAGATCGAGCTGCTGGCAGAGACTATTTGGAAGGACCCCAAAATAGTTGCCCCAGAAGTGGGAATAGGAGAGCATAAAATTACTCTATCCAGATGATGTTCTTCTCTTTCTAGCTAACCCGACAATGTTTGTGCTCCATTTAATACAAAATATTAATTGATTTGGCTCTTTTTCGGGGTATAAAATTAATTTTACGATTGAAAGTCATGCCCGTGGGGGTTCTTGTGGGAATACCTAACGTTGAAGATGGAACTTTATTTACTTTCAGGTGGTCACAGGGTGGTTTCCTCTACTTAGGTATTTTCATTAAGCACACCTTTCATCAATTGTACAAAGCTAATTTTGTATAATTGCTGAAGAAGATAAGACAAGACAAGACCTTCAGCGTTGGGAGGTGCTACCAATATCCTGGTTGGGTCGAATAGCTCCGATCAAAACTAATGTTCTTCCTCGCCTATTATGCCTCATGTGAATGGTCCCTCTGGTGCTACCTAGACAGGCGCTATAGAGACATAATGGTTGCTTTGATCTTTCATTTGGCACTGCCTTCCTATTAAGTTTGCTCAGCTGCAGTTCCCACGGAGAATTTTGAGGGGGTAGGGAGGCGGATAGACGTCCCAGATTTCAAGAAAGAGACAGTGAGGTCTGCAGATGCTGGAGGTCAGGGTTGAGAGTGTGGTGCTGGAAAAGCACAACAGGTCAGGCAGCATCCGAGGAGCAGGAAAATCGATGTTTTGAGCCAGAGGCCTTCATCAGGAATCAAAAAGATAGCAAATAAATTCTTTATTGTCTTATGTGAATGATTGGACTTGCCAGGATCCAAGATCAATATGGCTCGATATTGAGGCCTCCCAGGCAAACTGTTCCCTTATTAGTCTGCTATTTATAGATAGGATGAGAGCTGTCAGGAGTATTATAAAAATCTGATCGTCATTAACACAGTTAAATCGTGCAGAATGATGTGACAGAGCTAGGGTAATTTACACAAGACCTCCCCGCTCACCCCCATAGTAGCAATACCAGGATTTAGGCTGGGATCGATGGATTCAGGCTTTAATTTATGGGAGTCTAGGGGAGTTTCCTGTTTGGGAGACCTATTTGAGGGGGAGGTCTTGATGTCTTTTGATTAGCTGAGTTATAAATATAGGTTATCCAGTAGGGACCTTTTCGTCTATTTTCAGATCAGGGACTTTATACAGAAAAGGACCACGCTATTGGTTCATCCCTATAAGTCCAATGTGGAGAGTTGAGTGCTTCGGCCCACGGGCACTCTCTTGAATAGTTTACATTTACAGCTATCATTTACAGTGAGTGGGTGCCTCTACAGAATCTGGAATCAAGAATTGGGAGCAGAAATGTCATCAGAAGTATGGGAGGATATCTGGGAGAATGTTAAAAAGATTTTGATTTGAAATAAAATGCAGGCCATGCAACTAAAGATTCTCCACAGGGCCCATCTGGCTCCAGAGCGGCTCACAAAATTCTTAAAATGAGCATCTCCAAAGTGCCCTAAAGGTAAAATAGACATTGGTACTCTCACACATTGCTTGTCGTCGTGCCATAAGATTTGTAGATATTGGGGCACCATAGCAAATGTGTTGAAGGAGATCTTGGGAACTGAGATTAAGGCAGATCTGGTATCCCTCATCCTAGGATCACCAAATCTGCCTTCTCTAAATGAGGATGGGAAGAAACTGTTTAACATTCTTACATACTGTGCGAGGAAGAACATTCTGATGAGCTGGATCTTGGAAACTCCATCCGGCCTTTCAGGACGGCGTAGGTTAATGATGGAGCATGTTCCCCTCGACTTCCTTACCAGTATTGTGCACCAGAAAATGGAATTTATAGAAGACTTGGTGGTCCTTTCTGAATCACATAGACGCAGACTTGTCAGCCACACTGATTACTGAAGACTGCATCTGGCGGGTCAGGGACCCTGAGAGGAGGAACCCAAAAAAAATACAGGTATGTTAACTAATGCTCCCAATGATGGAAGCTTCGGTGGGGTGGGGCCAAGTGGTGTAAGGTAAGTCAGTTTAGCTCAGTTCAACCTAATTTAGTTTAACTTATTATGTTTAATTATCTATTGAATTGAATTGTAGATTGTTTTTTTTTACCTCTCTTTTAGTATTTCTGGTTTATTTTGTAGAGCAGTAGTTAGTTTATTATTATTGTTATTGTACCATAAGATTGTTATACTATCTCTTTTGTAATTTTATAATTTTGTGAAAAAAAATATTTTACAATAAAAAAAAGTTAAAAAAAATTTACTTCATTAGTTCACCAGAATCAAATAAGGAGCCAATCAGAATCAAATAAAATGTGTTCTAGGCCTAAGCATTTTCAGCTGTTTCATCAATGACCTTCCTTCCATCATGAGATCAGAATGTTCAGCACCATTCGTAACTCCTCAGATACTGAAGCAGTCCGTGTTCAAATGTACCAAGACGAGGACAATATCCAAGCTTGAGCTGAAAAGTAGCAAGTAGTGGAAAATAGGATTAAAATGCTATACGTTTCATTACCACCTGGACACGATGGTTTTTTTCCTGCATTGTAAAACTCAATGGCCTCTATGACTCTAAGTAACATTTTGTGCTACACAAGTGGCAGGTAATGACCATCACCTCAATACATTCAATGGCATTACTGTCACTGCCAATTCCTGGGGGTCATCATTGATCAGAAACCAAACTGCACTAGACATATAAATACTGTGTCTATTAAAGCAGGTCAGAGGCTAGGAATGCTACAACAAGTAATTCATCTCTTCATTCTCTAAAGCTGGTCCAAAATCTACAATGGATAACTCAGGATTCGCCCACATTTGTGTGAATGAATGCAGCTGCAACAACACTCAAGAAGATTGACATCCTGATGAAGGGCTTTTGCCCAAAACGTCGATTTCGCTGCTCCTTGGATGCTGCCTGAACTGCTGTGCTCTTCCAGCACCACTAATCCAGAACCCTCCATGTAAATGCAGCCTGCTTCACTGACACCACATCCACAAACATTTGCCTTCTCTACCACCAATGCTCAGTAACAACAATTTGTACCATCTGCAACATGTCTTGCAGAAATTTACTAAAATCCTTAGACAACATCTTCCAAACCCACAAACACCACCAGCAACAAGGACATGAGCAGCAGATATATGGGAACATCACCACCTGCAAACTCCCTTACAAGCCACTCACCATCCTGACTTGGAAATATACCACTGTTCCTTGAGTTTAACTGTAGAATTCCCTGGAACTGCCTTTCCAACATCATTGTGGATTTACCTTCAGCAAATGGATTTCAGCGGTTCAAGAAGGCAGCTCACCACCACCTTCTCAAGGGCAACCAGGGATGGGAAATAAATGCTGGCCCAGCCAGTAACTCCAACATTCTATGAACAGTTTAAACAAAGTAATGACTTTCTTGAATGAAAAGATGAGTCATTTTATTTGTGAGTTTTGAGAAGATTTTCAGCTCAGGTTCTGGATGTAGGTTTGCTCACTGAGCTGGAAGATTCGTTTTCAGATGTTTCACCACCATACTGCAACAAGTCCTTCATTCAGAAGCTCACTGAAGATGTTACCTAGTATGGTGACGAAACATCTGAAAACAAACCTTCCAGCTCAGCAAGCAAACCAACATCCAGTCATTTTATTACTTGCTAAGCCAGAGAAAATATAATAAATGATGCAACACCAAAAATTAACAAAAACATTGGTATACAGTCAATTACCAAGTTATGAATGGGTTTTGTTCTTGAGTACTTTTATAAGTCGATTTGTATGCAGGCTGGAAAACAATACAGGATAATATAAAATAGCTGTTTGTAAGTACAAGTAAGTATCTGCACGTTGGATCTTTAATATTAATACACCCCTGTGTGAGATCTCATTCATAATTACGAGCATTCGTAAGTCAGACATTTGTAAATCATGGACATCCTGTAAAACGTTTAAAAGGAATAGTGTCCAATAAATTAAGATAAAAGAATCTGCAGTTCTAAAGTTTTAGAGTGTCCTTTTGGGGTTGGGTATTAACTGAAACCTCAGTTGTTCCATTGATGTTTTGTATCCTTGGCTGAAGCAAATGTTGCTGAATATTTGATTTTTCCGTCAACTGACGTTGCTCCAATTTGCTTTATCTCCAGTTGTATCCTTCAAGAGAGACTGAGAGAAAACAGGGCAAGATAGATCAAGTCTTCCATGTTCCAGTTACACATCCTTTTGTCCCTCTGTCAAAGTAACTGCTTGAAATCCAGTCAATTTGTATATTTCCTTGTCTAAACTCATTGTTTTCTCAGTTGGATAATTTGGATTCTCGCATGTCCCAACATGTGAAACTTATCTACAAAGGTATCAGTCAAGCAGGAGCTCTGGATTTGAGTTTTGATCTCATGTGAAAGTGTTCATTTCAGCTCAAATTATCTTTATCACACACTGGTTTCATAAAACTTGACTAATCTGTGGGCAATTGATTGCTGCAGTCACTTTAAGTCAATGTCTTTCCTTTCTAAAATCCTATTAGTCCTTAAAGATCTCAGGTATTAAATGGAAGTCAAAATTGTTTGTCCATATTGTACACTACCTATTTAAGTAGTCCAAGCTGTATATCTCTCCTCTTAAACTTGTGTAAACTCACATAAAAACAATGCATTTGCTATAGTGTTCAAGTTATTAGCTTCACTTATCTGAGTAAATGAATATTTCAAAATATTGAAGAGGTTTTTTATTTAATTTGCAGTTGGACAGTGGCAGATGTCAAATGAGAATAGGGTCTGGAGTGGTTATAACACATTGTTATGATTGAATAGTCAGCCAGTATTAGCTGTCCAGGCACACAGATAATGGAAGGCCTCTAAGCAAAATATATGACAGGGGAGGCATGATTGCCTAAGATAGAAATTGGAATTTTTTGATGTCATTTGCTCAAACTGTGAAAGTGAGAGGAATTGGTTTATGTGGTAAATGGGCTGAATGTACATTGACATTAAGGCTATTTCCATAACTTTATTGGAGGAAGCTTTCACTAATATCATATGACTGCATACTTTCTCATGACAAATATGTGTTGATTTAAAATTGTATTCTCCTCAGATTCTAAGCCTTACCAATTTGTTGACTTTTGGCTTTGAGGTCTAACCTGACTGAACATACTGAAATAAAAGAGATGTACCTTTGATAACTAACTATAATTCATCTGAAATATTTTGGAATACCTGTAAGCTAACTAGAAAGCAGCCAATGGGATTTTATTACAACCCAGAATAGAGTCATACCAAGATGTTTTGTTCAAATTTCATGAATTCATTTCTGTGAAATATGTTACGTGATCACTTCTCAAAACATCCAAGTTGAGAGAGAGATTCTGTTGTGCTCGTCAAATCTAAAACATTCAGATTCTTGGACAGAGAATTTCCCAAAGTGGATTGTGGGCTTGGGTTTGACTCTAATTCGTGAAGGTCATGGAAATCCAATCCTCAATTTAACTCATATATTTCAATCCCTGAAAAGAAGCACAGCCAAAAACCTTCCTGTGACTAAAGAGGAACTCCATAACCCCTATTTACACATCTACTGCCACTGTTATGATATACATACAAGCACTAAACAGAACAGATAAGGGTTAGCTCCCCAGTCAAGCCTGACCTATGCTAACTACCTCATATTATAATTACCTCCCCTCCTCCCACCTCCCAAAAGAAAAGGTCAAGGCTATGGAGGTTATTCCAAACAAGGGTAAAAATGTTAAAATTGAGATGCTATGGGACCAAGAGTCAATGAATGTGAACAAGAACTGGTGTTGCATGAATAGGACAAAATGCAAATTAGGCTATAGGCAGCATAGGTTTGGATAAGGTCAAGTTTGCAGAGGATGCAAAGTTGGAAATGAAGCAGGAAATCCTTGGGGGTCATCAAGCACAACGGTAACAAAGGCACAGATAAGAGTTTCAATAACAGAGGAGCTAAAGCAGATACTGTAACAGATAATGTTAAGGAGGTGCAGGCGATCTTGTTGGAGAGAATTTGTGGTTGGTATTTCAACTCAGGGTCAAAGAAGACAATAAGTTTGTGAACAGTACTTTTCCACTGAGGTGACAGGATAACACTGCAAACATTGAAAATGGATCCTTAACCCATTCCTAGTTACCTGTGTTGTATTTTCAAAATAAACACTGAAGTCCTCTGCCAATTTTGAGAGATGAATAGTAATGCCCTCTTTCACACACTGAACTGCCATTGTGAATGCACCCAGAAACCAGCAGGAAGGTATCTGAAACTTAATTGCGCTGTCTAATTTTCTCAACCACAACCTTTTTCCTAAATGTTGCAATCTCATTACTCACTTATGGCTGTATTGCCCACCTTGTACCGAGAGATTCATGAGTGAACTGAATAAAAATGTCAGCAAGTTATAAAAGTCTAATTATCCATTATTGATCAGAAAATTTTCAGCAAATGCAGAAATATTCAGAAATTAAAACAGTATGTTTTAAATGGTACAAAGTCTAAAATTATTATCCTGACCTGCTGCAAATAACTAACACCAACCCCATCCACAAGTTTGCAACAAACCTGTCTTTGGTTGGTTTCACCTCATTCACTGAATCTTCATTATAGTGTCTTGTTTCTTCCCCTCTCATCTCTAAGGAGCAGTGTCCTCAGCCTTCCCTTGACACCTTTCCCTCAAAAGCAAACCTCTCACAATCCACTTCTCCCACCTCAGTCCATGTTCTTGATTCTCTCTTAACCTGGCCATTCTCGTGTATTGCCTCCATTTTTCCAAAACATCTTTTATCTTTTATTTTAAACAGACTGATCATACAACTTAGTTTAGTTTTTAAAAAGTCACAATTTATATTAATAACATGCATAATTTAAAAACAGGCAGTGAAAAGCAAACTGATTTTTTCACAAATAAACTTTTTAAAATAGAATCACAAAAAAATTGTGTCAGTTAATGAAAATGGAAACAAGGCCAATCAAATATTAGAAAAGAAGGAATAAATCACAAAACCATTTATAACAAAGAACAAAGAATGTATAATTGATTGAACATCAATCAGTCAATTAGTTTAACTCCTTGGTTAATATTTTTGACTATAAACATCAGATCAGAGGCAGGCTCACAAGTGGGCCTGAGTGTGTGACACACGGGTTATATTGAACAAGAAGGGATTGGGCCTAAGCTGAGCTAACAGACTTATTTGTCAGCTTTCTACTGAAAAGCTTTAGCATTCACTCCTTAAGAATCCTGACTTTTAAAAAAAAATACTTGTAGAAAATCAAAAGACACTGGAGATAATATACGAAATGTGTTGCAGACGATGGTGGCTCATTTGGAGGAGTCCATCAGCAATATTAGCATTCGACGAGAGCATTCTAAAATGATCTACACCAGAAACCTTTCCTGGCACAGAAGCTGAGAGTGTGATCCTTTTGGCATGGAATATTGGCTGTTGTCATCAAGATGTTGGAGTGGAGAAGTGAGTCTGTTCTAGACTCCAACTGGCTAGGGATAAACGTAGGCAAATGTCTAATAACAACATGGCAGGTATCATTCGGACACCAGAACACAGAGCCGATACTAATGATCCAGCTGGCAAGTCCCACATGACAATACTGTTCCCTCAGATAGTTCCACTGTTATAACTTGAGACTAATGCCCTTAGATGACAAGTGGAAGACAAAGCTTACAGCAGATACAGGCTGAAAATGTGTTGCTGGAAAAGCGCAGCAGGTCAGGCAGCATCCAGGGAACAGGAAAATCAACGTTTCGGGCATAAGCCCTTCTTCAGGATTATGGGCATTGGGATGTTATGTTGAGGCCATACAAGATGTTGGTGAGGCCTTTTCTGGAGTACCGTGTCCAGTTCTTGTCACCCAGTTATAAGAAGGATTTTATTAAGCTGCAGAGGGTTCAGAAGAAATTTACTGGAAGTTGCTGGGAATGAAGGGTTTTAATTATAAAGAGAGGCTGAATAGGCTAGGACTTTTTTCACTGGGGTGTGGAAGGTTGAGGGATGACCTTATAGTGATTTATACAATCATGAGGGGTACAGGTAAGATGAATGGCAGGTGTATTTTCCCCAGGGGGCATATTTTTAAGGTGAGACGAGAAAGATTCAATAAAACGTGTGGGACAATTTTTTACAAAGGTGTAATGTGTGAATGAACTGCTAGGGAAAGTGGAGGATGCGGGGACAGTTACAACGTTTAAAATTGATAAGTACATGAATAAGAAATATTTGGAAGAACTTGGGCCAAGCACAGGCAGGTAGGAGTAATTTAGTTTGGGATTAAGGTCAGCATGGACCAGTTGGACCAAAGAGTCTGTTTCCATGCTGTATGACTCTATGATGCTTTCACTTTGTGGCCTCAGTTATCTCAAAAGAAGGCCACTACAACCACAAGTATTCCTGGAGGAATGCTGCAGCCAGCAGTCCATACCTTTCTGCCACTAAGGAAGCAGACTGGGTGGGAGTTTGGTCTACTACGTGAAGGGATCATGGTAGCTGCCAGGAATGAAGACCTCAACTTCCTTGATCTGAAATAAGCTGAAAATTACACAAAGAGTCAGGAGAATCTATGGTAATGTGAACATGCACACACATATTACACATGTGAAATACATTTGAAACAGTAATACCTCACACCATATTGAAGATCAAGGAAAAACTGTAACTATTGAATTATCATTAAAAATATTCCCAAAGTCATGCTGAAACGACCATGTCATGATGAAATATATGGCATTGTGTCACAGCCTCTGGCTGTACAGTCAAAGTATGTGGTGAAGATATAGCTAGTTTCAGAGTTACACCTGCAATTATGCATTTTATTCAAAAATTAAAATGTAAATAAAGGGGACATGATGACCAGCACAAGCAAACAAAATCCTATGACAAATTTCACCTTACTTTATCAAGGTCAGACCCAGTTCTTACACTACCTTTGGATACAAGCTTAGCATTTCTCAGGTAAACTTAAGGTAACTTCTTAAAGCTAGGTTGTTATTGCAATGATTCACTCTAGTGCTTTCTTCCTTTGTCTAGTATTGATATCTAGTATATCTAATATCTAGTCCTTCTCTCATTGCATTTTGGTTGCTGTGTAGCGCACCATTTATGTATTTGAATTTTTCCCTAGCTATATTGCAGAATTGCTGGTTTCTGTCACAGTTCAACTTGCAGCAGAGTACTGAGAATATGAATTGCTATTGTATTCCTGTTGTATTATTGAGATGACAAAGATGAGTTTTTGAGGAGATATCAAATTTGGCTGCTTTGGAACCCAGCATCATCACCCCACAGCAATCAGTTTTCTGGGATCCTACAGATAGTTTTATTTTTCCTACTGTTCCAATAGCTATGGAATCATAGAGCTACACAGCATGGAAACAAACCCTTCAGTCCAACTTGTCCATGCTGACCAGATATTCTAAATTAATCTGGTCCCATTTGCTAGCATTTGGTCCATATCCCTCTAAACCCTTCCTATTCATATACCATCCGGATGCCCCTTAAATGTTGTAATTGTACCAGCCTCCACCACCTCCTCTGGCAGCTCATTCCATACAGGCACCACCCTCTGCATGAAAAGATTGCCACTTAGGTTCCTTTTAAATCTTTCCACTCTCACCTTAAACTTATACCCTCTGATTTTTGACTCTCTGCCCTGGAGAAAAGACCTTGGCTATTCACCCTGTCCATGTCCCTCATGATTTTATAAACCTCTGTAAGGTCGCTGCTCAGCTCCAATGCTCCAGGGAAAATAGCCCCAACCTATTCAGACTCTCTCTATAGCTCAAAACCTCCAATCCCAGCAACATCCTTGTAAGTCTTTTCTGAATCCTTCCAAGTTCACACCATCTTTCCTACACCAGGGAACCAGAATTCAACACAGTATTCCAAAAGTAGCCTAATCAATGTCCTGTAGAGCCACAACATGACCTCCTAACTCCTATATCCAATGCATTGACCAAACCACCTTCTTTATCACCCTGTCTCCTGCAACTCCACTTTTAAGGACCTATGACCCTGCACCCCAAGGTCTCTTTGTTCAGCAACACTTCTCAAGACTTTACCATTAACTCCTGCCCTAATTACAAAAATGCAGCACCTCACATTTATCTAAATTAAGCTGCCACAACAATAAGGCTTTCATTCTGTTGTAATAAAGGTGTGATATTTGAGATATGAATTTAGAATACCATTGGCTGAACATATATCAAGAGTTTGGATCTTTCGGAAAGATAACAAAAAACATTGAGAGATGTTGCATTTTCAAAAACCTTCTAGCTGCTCAACTGGAATCCCTGAGTCCACAATATTTTGACAGAGAGGTCACAATGACCCTGTGTTTAATAAAGCTGTTGGATTTTAACTTAGTCAGAGAGACAATTTGCCAAAAACACCCTTTGCCCTCTCTCTCTTTTCTCTGAAATCTCTTCATCAAAGATGGGTGGCACAGTAGTTAGCACTGCTGCCTCACAGCGCCAAAGACCCGGGTTCAATTCTCATCTCAGGTAACTGTCTGTATGGAGTTTACACATTCTCCCAGTGTCTGCGTGGGTTTCCTCCGGGTGCTCCGGTTTCCTCCCACAGTCCAAAACTGTGCAGGTTAGGTGAATTGGCCATGCCATTTTGCCCGTAGCGTTAGGTGAAGGGATAACTGTTGGGGAATGGGTCTGGATGGGTTGCTCTTCGGAGGGTCGGTGTGGACTTGTTGGGGCGAAGGGCCTGTTTCCACACTGTAAATAATCTAAAAAAAGGTTGTGAGTTGAAAATCCACTGGAGACCTCAACAAAAGGGACTTCATTGCTACAACATAATAGTGGTTAAAGAAGAATCTGGAATCTATCACCATTCCCAAGCGATAGAAATAATTCATGCAACCACCTATTTCTGATCCAAGAGTATATTCCAATTCTGTCAACTTGTGCGCAAAGTGACTGGCTACAGACCAACATTGGACAATGTGTAAATAATTATATTTTTCTGAAGTTACTCGGCAAAGTATTTTTAAGATAAGACTCTGCAGAATTTTGTGTGTTTATTCCAAACTTGGAGGTTTTGGCTGATTGTATGTGTGTAGAAACATCTCTCTTTCCGCATTTACCCTATCAAATATCTTATAAATGTCAATGTTTTCTTTTCCATAGAAAACAACCCCAAGGCAGTTCAATTTTCTGTAGCAGATAGTTCTAATTATTCTGTTCAGAGATGTTATGACACACATTTGGAGCAGTTGGGACTTGAACTTGGCCCTCTTGATCCAGAGGTATACCACTGCGCCATAAGAAGTCTTGATCTTCTATAATTAGTATTCTGATGTCAGGTTGACTGGCTTATAATTCACTGCTTTCTCTTTGTCTCTTTTCTTGAGCAGCTCTATTACATTTGCAACTTGATCATTCATAGGGATTGTTCTGGAATCCAAAGATTTCTCAGAAATCAAACATAATGCAGTCGCTATTTCTGCAGGCTCTATTTTTAAAATCTTACAAACCATCAGGTTCAATGGATTTGTCAGCTTTTGTTACTTCAGTTGTTATTTGTAAGGCTAAGGCCCTTGACAGCCATTAGGTGCAAATTTCAATTATGTAGGAGTCTACGCATCAGTGCAAAAGATAAGGCTCAAGCATTCACAGCAATCTTCAGCCAAAAGTCCCAAGTTGATCATTCATCTCAGCCTCCTTCAATGGTCCCTAGCATTACAGGTACAAGTCTCCAGCCAATTTGATTGAGTCCATGTTTGGAGGAACTGGATACTGCAACAACTATGGACCCTGACAACATTTTGGCAATAGTACTGAAGATTAGTGCTCCAGAAATTGCCATTCCCCTAACCAAGGTGTTCCAGTCCAGTTACAAAACTTGCACCTACCCGACAATGTGGAAAATTGCCCACTTATATCCTCTACATAAAAGGCAGGACAAATCCCAACCCAGCCAATTACCGCCCCCTCAGTCTACTCTCGATCATCAGTAAAGTGTCGTCAACAGTGCAATCAAGCTGCACCCGTTCAGCGATAACCTGTTCAGTGATGCCCAGTTTGGGTTCCACCATGGCCACTCAGCTCCTGACCTCATTACAGCCTTTGTTCAAACCTGGACAAAATAGCTGAATTCCAGAGATGAGGTGAGAGTGGCAGCCTTTGACATCCTGGCCACATTTGATTTGAATTTAGCATCAAGCAGCCCTCGCAAAACTGGAATCAATGGATATCGGAAAGCAAACCCTCCACTGGTTGGAGTCATAACTGGCACATAGGAAGATAGTTATAGTTGTTGGAGGTCTGTCATTTCAGCTCCAGAACATCTCTGCAGAACTTCTTCAGGGTAGTGTCCTAAACCCAATCATCTTCACCTGCTTCATCAATGACCTTCCCTTCTTCATAAAGTTAGAAGTAGGATGCTCGCTGATGATTGCACAATGTTGAGCACCATTTGCAACTCCTCAGATATTGAAGCAGTCCATGTTCAAATGCAACAGATGTGGACAATTTCCAAGCTTAGGCTGACGAGTGGAAAGTAACATTGACATCATACAAATGTTAGGCAATGACCATCTCTAATAAGAGACAAACCAACCACCGCCCCTTGACATTAAATGGTGTTACCATCACTGAATCCCCCACTTTCAGTATTTTGGGGGTTACCATTGACCAAACGCTTGACTGGTTTTGCCACATAAACAGTAGCTACAAGAGCAGGTCAGAGGCTAGGAATTCTGTGGCATGTAAACACCTCCTGACTTCCCAAAGCCTGTTCATCATCAACAAGGCATAAGTCAAGAGTGTAATGTAAATTACCCACTTGCCCAGATGAATGCAACTCCAACAATATTCAAGAAGTTTGACAACATTCAAGAAGTTTGATCCTATCCTGGACAAAGCAGTCCAGTTGATTGGCCCTGTATCCATAATCATTTACTCTCTCTACCAACAATGCTCAATAGCAGCAATATCTACGAGATGCATTGCAGAAAATAACCAAAATCCTCAGACAGCACCTTTCAAACCCACAACCATTTCCAACTCGAAGGACAAGGGCAGCAGATACATGGGAACACCACCACCTACAGGTTCCCCTCCAAGCCTCACGATCCTGACTTGGAAATATATCATTGTTCCTTCACTACCACTGGGTAAAAATCCTGGAATTCCCACCCTAATGGCATTGTGGGTCAACCTACAGCATGTCCACTGCAGCTCACCACCATCAAGGGCAACTAGGAACAGGCGATAAATGCTGACCAGTCAGCCAGCAACATTCGTCCCATGAATGAATGCAAACAAGGATGATGCAGTCACTTCTGTACTTGTATTGAATGTTTTAGAATTACCTTCTTCAGAAAAATAAAATAGAATGAATACCAAAGACTGTATACAGACTTATTTATTATTAAAGATTTTAGTTTGAAATCTATAAATAGGATGTTTTTCTTAATTTGTGATAAACGAATCTTCCATTCTCAATTTCCGAAATAGGACCACATACACACTGTAATCTTCCCTTTTGCCCCACTATACATAATGTCCACCTGACAGCCATGTGACCTTTTGCAGAAATACCACCAATGATCAAGAAGTCCCTTGGGTTGGGATCAGCAATACTTTTCTTGAGCTGCTTGATATTACTGAGCGTTTATTCAACTAGTTCTATGATGGTTCAATGATGAATGTTTTGAGACCAATTGCTGAGCATTTAGATTGTGCTATTCTGTGCAGTATCAATTTATTGTGACTTTACTTGACCATCAATAGCCCTGTCTAGCATAATAAAATCATCTTTATTGCAAGAATTTGAATTATTCTTCCATGAAGTTAAATTTGAGCTCAACATTTTTTTCAAAATATAATAGATATAGAAGGCTTAGTTCTTTATAGTGGATGGATGTCTAAGGTATGTCCCTTGTCTCTCTTTTTAAATCAAAATCTTAATGGATTCTTTATCAAGAGCAATACAGTCCTCAATTATAGTCAGCCTTTCTTCCCCTTTCTGGTTGACATTCAATCACTGCTTCCCCACCACTGCCTCCACCCTCAGTGCTACGAACAACACTCACCCATCCTCTGACTCTCAAGTCCTGCTTTCCACCCCTACCCCACCCCCAACCTGTTCTCTGAGTCACAGGTCCTGGAATGAGCCATAGTGATGCAGAATGAATCTGATAAATTATTTGCATCGGATGGCGAAGAAGATAATGAATTTGACTATAATTGAAATGTTTTTGATAATGTTGGCAGAATTAACTCATTCAGCATTATGGAAATGCCACATTAATTTGAAGAAGTGATTTGATTTTTTTCACATTTCAAAACGGTAACCACCTACACTAATATCAATGGTTCACATTTTATGTTCAGCACATTAATTGTTTGAGATTTTTGGAAATATTTTTCAAGGTTTCAAAGTTCAACTTATATACCTCATTCTACAATGTTTTCAAAATGTTGTACTATACATTTTGAGTGGAGGCAAGACATCCATAGAAGAATACAAAAGCACTACAAAACAGAAAACTGGTGCATGGTCTGTTAGCAATTTTGATTTGTAAAAGTTGTAAAAATCACAGACTACACTGACATTCCTAAATGGTGCGTGTTTTTAACATCATCTCAATCTGCTGTAATATTAAGATGCTACATCCACAGCAGTTGTACAAACACCTGTTTTGCATTTACAATGTCAAAGCAGTGTTGTTAAAACATAAGTTGCCAAATATATTTGCTTCACCAGTCTGCATACCCTACATTTTCCATTCTGGGTACTTTGGTGTGCTCCTATTTTGTGTGTCCCCAGACTCAATTTAGGTAATATCATCCTAATTTATATATAACCTCCTCCTTACTTTCACAATTTGAAACACATTCATCAAACTCTGTTCTCATAAAAATAGGTCAAGTAGTACTAGGGTATTAGATATACAATGTCAATTAGCGCCTTCTTCAATAGGGCTCCAGCTGTATCAGGGTCATCTCATGATTCCATCCCAAAATCAGAGATTGGCCACTCCCCTCAGAACTGCACTGAACCAATAGCTGGCTGCTGTACTCAATGCTCCTTTTTGAATATTGCAACAGGTTAAATCAGATGAGATTGATAGTATATGTTTTTAAAGCACTTTGTAATCCAAACATCTTTAATATGTTTTGAACACTATTTCTTTTTAGTGTAGACTTTTTTTGATGGCAAGTTTACAAATTTTGGATCTGTCCTTGATATTCTCTAATTCATGTTGGTCCTCATCAACATAATAAGTAATCTAATAAGTAATTACTTACATTCAGAAGTGTGTTGGCATTGTTGCATGTATTACACAGGTGACAATGTAAATAAGGGTGTCAACAGTAAGATTCCCTATAATCTCATGTGCACTTCTCGAATCTTTTCAAAAAATTTAAAAAAAATAAAATTAAAAATGAATGTACAGTTAAAACAAATTTAACATAAAAAAGCAACAATCACATTTCTTTCTTTCCTAACAAGTTTGTTTTTTGAACTAAACTTTTTTTCCACAGAATTTCCAATAGATAAATTGACTTCCCAGATTTAACTTCCAGTTCAAGATAATACCCCATACCTAAAAGTTTACAATTTAAATCTGATGCCTCAATGTCGATTTTTTTCCCTTTACTTTTCATGAATTCTAACACCAATGAGCACTGAGCCTTCATAGAATTATTTTCATCACCAAGTGTGTGAACAGTGGTTGGCTATCTGAAATAACGATTTGTTTAACACCTAGATCACCGTGACCAATGGATCAGGAAGAGCCTTTAGACATGAGAGTTGGGAAACATCCATCAAAATCATATCTTGAAGCATCCTAATTAGGAGCCCATGACCCATCAACAGCACGTGATCCCCAGTGAAAGGCACAAAACAGACTGAGAAAAACTCAAGACCATTTAATGGAAGGATTTTTTTTAAATTTCCAATATTTAGATGTTGTGAAACTAGTTTAGAAACCCATGTTTATCATGCTCACAATTTACCACAAACTGCTTTCTGCAGTGTTCATACCAGATAATACAAACTGCGCTGAAATGCTTGGGATTTGGCCAGCTAAAACTGTGTCACTTTAGAAAATCTCACAGAAAGAGACAAGCAAGTTACAGAACTTTTAGGATGGAAGATTTTCTAAACAGTGTAATATTCCAATATATTTTGTGCATTCTAATGTACAATGCATGGATCTGCGATACTCAGTAACATAGTAAAGAAAATTTGAAATTAATACTCAAAAAAGAAATGCAGCTCTGTAAAGGACATTAAAACTAAAAATAGTTTATCACACAGATTATCTAAAATGGTGTGAGGGAAGGAAAATTAGTTACAAGGAAGGAGTTGAAATATTATTTACATTGGAGCAGAGATGACCAAGAGACTTAACAGAGGTTATTAATACTTCAAAGAATTTTTCTCGAATGAATAAGAAAAGACAATTTCCTCCAGTTAGGGAGTCAATGTTGCAGGGCTATCAATTTTAAACTACTGAGACAAATTGAGAGGTATGGAGAAATTTATCTACACATGAGCAATAAGAAGTGGCTGAGCAAGGCCATTTGATCTCTTAATGGAAAGCTGGATAAATATTTAAAGGAAAGGAAGATGCAGGGCCAGAGGCAGGTTAGAAACAAGGACACAAGCACAGGAGACTGCTTGTCCTGCTTCTATGGTTGTAAAGGTTTCCTTTTAAACCATAACAGCATACATTCAAACTCTCCACTTCTTCAATGAACTCAACACTCTCATTCATTTGGCTGAATTGGTCCGCAACCTTAACAATTTCTCCTTCGAATCCTCCCACTTCCTCCAGACGAAAAGGGTAGCCATGGGCCCCAGCTATGCCTGTCTCTTTGTCAGCTATGTAGAACAGTCCATCTTCTGTTGTTACACCGGCACCAGTCCCCACCTCTTCCTCCGCTACATTGATGACTGCATCGGCGCCATCTCGTGCTCCCGTGAGGAGGTTGAGCAGTTCATGAACTTCACCAACACATTCCACCTCGACCTTAAATTCACCTGGACCTTCTCTGACACCTCCCTCCTCTCCCAGGACCTCTCCATCTCCATCAATGATGACCGACTTAACACTGACTTTTTTTTTACAAACCCACTGGCTCCCACAGCTACCTGGGTTACACCTCTTCCCAACCTACCTCCTACAAAAATGCTATCCTGTATTCCCAATTCCTCCGCCTCTGTCATATCTGCTCCCAGGAGGACCAGTTCCACCACAGAACATACCAGATGGCCTCCTTCTTTAAAGACCGTAATTTCCCTTTCCATGTGGTTGAAGATGCCCTCCAATGCATCTTATCCACGTCCCGCACCTCCGCCCTCAAATCTCATCCCTCCAGCCGCAACAAGGGCAGAAACACCCTGGTCCTCACCTCCGCAAAAACCACATCATCTGCCAACATTTCCGCCACCTACAAACGGACCCCACCACCAGGGATATATTTCCCTCCCCATCCCTATCCGCTTTCCACAAAGACTATTCCCTCCGTGACTACCTGGTCAGGTCCACGGCCTCCAACAACCCACCCTCCCCTCCTAGTACCTTCCCCTGCCACCACAGGAATTGCAAAACCTGCGCCCACACCTTCCCCCTCACCTCCATCCAAAGCCCCAAAGGAGCCTTCCACATCCATCAAAGTTTCACCTGCACATCCACAAATGTCATTAATTGTATCTGCTGCTCCTGATGCGGTCTCCTTTACATTGGGGAGACTGGACAACTTCTTGCAGAGCGCCTTAGGGAACATCTCAGGACACCCGTACCAATCAACCCCACCGCCCCGTGGCCGAACATTTCAACAGCACCCCCCACCCAACTCTGCTGAGGACATGCAGCTCCAGGGCCACTCCCTCACCACCCGACCCTTGGAGGAAGAACGCCTCATCTTCCACCTTAGAACACTTCAACCCCAGGGCATAAATATGGACTTCACCAGTTTCCTCATTTCTCCTCCCCCCACCTTACCCCAGTTCCAACCTGCCAGCTCAGCAGCACCCTCATGACCTGTCCTACCTGCCAATCTTCCCACCTATCCACTCTACCCTCCTCTCTGACCTATCACCTTCATCCCCACCTCCATCTACCTATTGCACTCCTAACTGCCTTCTCCCCAGCCCCAACCCCTCCCATTTATGTCTCCACCCTGGAGGCTCCCTGCCTCATTCCTGATGAAGGCCTTTTGCCTGAAACATCGATTTTCCTGCTCCTTAAATGCTGCCTGACCTGCTGTGCTTTTCCAGCTCCACTCTAATCTTGACAGTTGCATTAACCAACCGCTTATAAAATGGTTGTTTCTTCTATACTTATAAATCCCGTACTGTTGTGCATTCATTCATTGTGGTTATCAGCCATCTTTGTCAGAAAGCACAAATAAGATATTAGTATGTTTGAAATTAGCACAGTACTGACATCCATCCCTGTAACCATATCACACCGCTCCTGTTGTTGTGCATTTAATTTGCGAGTATGTCCACGAGTGTGTCAATACAAGTGAGTTATTGAGTATTGCTGCAAAAAAAATCCATTTTGTTAAAGCTTTTTATCTTGCACTCATCAGGAAAGTTTGCAAGAATAACTAAGTTGGGGGAGAACAACATTCATACTGTCTGAAATGAGATTGTTGATTGGTTGGCAAGTGAACTCTGATTGGTAGAGGTGATGCCATGAGAATGCATCACTTAATTGGAGTTGACTATCAAATTTTAATTAAATGTTAAATTAAGCAGATTGACTCTGAGGCCACGCATGCAAAATGTACAACAAAGTGTCCAGATTAGATGTGATTCAGCATTTTGATAGCATTTTCTTATAAGCCTGGAGTATGTGAAGAATTATACAGATACTCAATTTAGGATTATCAATTGGGCTTGTAGTTAATTTCTTCACTACCATCAAAAATTTGAAAATTATTTATGTACTCAACAGACTGTGCTTAGGAGTTTTTTTTCCTGAAATAAAAGTGTATGTAGAAAAAGTGTGTTGTGTATGTACTCTCCTGGGTTTATGGCAAGTCACATTTTAGTTTCTTATCACTGAAGAGTGATAAAAATATACAAAAATGGGGATACATAATTTGGCTCATCTCAGAAATTCTTCTCCCTCATTTGCCTTCAGAGCTGGCTAGTTTCATGAACTCTAAACATTAATGAGATCCAAGCAGTTTGTTCCTTGTCTGCAAACTTTTCCCAGCAAGATATCAAGTCATACACAATAAAATTGGAGGTGTAGTGGACAGCAAAGAGGGTTACCTCAGATTACAACAGGATCTGGACCAGATGGGCCAATGGGCTGAGAAATGGCAGATGGAATTTAATTCAGATAAATGCAAGGTGCTGCACTTTGAGAAAGCAAATCTTAGCAGGACTTATACACTTAATGGTAAGGTCCTAGGGAGTGTTGCTGAACAAAGAGACCTTGGAGTGCAGGTTCATAGCTCCTTTGAAAGTGGAGTCACAGGTAGATAGGATAGTGAAGAAGGCGTTTGGTATGCTTTCCTTTATTGGTCAGAGTATTGAGTACAGGAGTTGGGAGGTCATGTTGCAGCTATACAGGACATTGGCTAGGCCACTGTTGGAATATTGCGTGCAATTCTGGTCTCCTTCCTATCGTAAAGATGTTGTGAAACTTGGAAGGGTTCAGAAAAGATTTACAAGGATGTTGCCAGGGTTAGAAGATTTGAGCTACAAGGAGAGGCTGAACAGGCTGGGGCTGTTTTTCTCTGGAGCGTCGGAGACTGAGGGGTGACCTTATAGAGGTTTACAAAATTTATGAGGGGCATGGATAGGGTAAATCGGCAAAGTCTTTTCCCTGGGGTTGGGGTGTCCAGAACTAGAGGGCATAGGTTTAGGGTGAGAGGGGAAAGATATAAAAGAGACCTAAGGGGCAACGTTTTCACACGGAGGGTGGTACGTGTACGGAATGAGCTGCCAGAGGATGTGGTGGAGGCTGGTACAATTGCAACATTTAAGAGGCATTTGGATGGGTATATGAATAGGAAAGGTTTGGAGGGATATGGGCCGGGTGCTGGCAGGTGGGACTAGATTGGGTTGGGATATCTGGTCGGCATGGACAGGTTGGACCGAAGGGTCTGTTTCCATGCTGTACATCTCTATGACTCTATAATAGGAACATTTATCCAGGTATCTGCTTTCCAAACATTTGTTACTTGTAACTATCATAACTAATTCAATAACTAGTTTTCTCCAGTTGATAAATTTTAAACATTCCAAAAACTCCCACTACCCACTTAAGTGATGAACAATTCCTTTAAGGAAGTACAACTTCATCAGATTTCCCATCCTTTATCCAGCCTGGCTCCATCTACTCATTTCCCATGTACAAAGAGCTAACTATAATGTAAATAAAAGGAATGTCATCTTAGGCTCAGGGCTTACAATTTAGCAAAATGAAGGTTTATAACATGGAAAGAGGTCACTTCGCAAAATTTGAGATTGCCAGGTCTTTCATAGAACAATGCAAATCAAACCAGACTGTCTTCCTCTGTTCCCAATGCTCTTTGTTTTCAATTGGGCCAATTTAGCAAAGGGGAATGATAGAAGTTGAAACACTTTACAGAAAAACTCCAATTACATTTTCTTGTTTAGGCACTGAAACAGAGATAAGTGTTATTGAATCTGGCAGTTAGAAGTCATTGATTCACAAACTGAGAAAAATGAACACTCCAGTTCTGGTGATCACTGCATAGTTAGATTTGAAAAGCATAAAATACAAAACAACTACAGACACTGTAAATCCGAAATAAAAATAGAAAACATTGGCCTAATCATAGGTGTGCAATCAGCAACTTTGCAGAGAACAGATAAGTTAACATTTTGGGTGACAAGTGTAGTACATTTGAAATAGAAGATGTCTGTTCTCTTGGTTGGTGATGACGAGCCTGTTTCTTTTTTATCCTAATTGTTACTAAGCATAATTTCAAACAAAGAAATCTAAAAGCTCCAAAAACTGAGGCAGATTTTATTTACTTTAATTAAAAGGTGTTATCTTGGTTCCAAGAGAAAGCTTTAAGATTAACCCTGCAAGTTAAGAGCTACATTTCTGATGAAGGGCTTATGCCCGATACGTCCATTCCCCTGCTCGTCGGATGCTACCTGATCTGCTGTGCTTTTCTAACATCACACTCTCAACTTAGATCTCCAGTAACTGCAGTCCTCATTTTCTCCTATTAAGAACGACAAACAAAAGTTCTCACAGTGTGATGTTGAAAGATAAATTGTATCCCTTTCTACTCAAACATAAGTTCTTTGAATTCAGAGAATATTGCTAGTTTTATTCCAATGGCAGTTAATACAAGAGTCTGGACTACTGAGAATTAAGTTGTGAAAAGTGAAACTAGCAAATATAATTGAAGTAAAATGATGTCAAAGGGTACTTCAAGAAATGTGAAAAAGAGTTTATGTTTTATGAGAAAGAGAAATACCAAAATAAGTAGCAGATGAATAAGGAAAACAAGAACAATGTTAAGAAATGTACAAAGAAATATGCAAAGTCCTTTGGCAATTACTTTGTTTTCATCATAGAACTGGTTTTATTTCCATACTCAACCACAGAGTGCAGAATTGGTTTACATTTCAATTCCAAATACAGAACAAGTGATTCCAAAATCCCCATCAGCTCAGCTGATCTTGTCAAACAGGGGCCATTCTCAGGGGCTCCTTGTTTTTTCAGGTTGGTGATGTGATCTCCAGGGTTTTTGGTGATCTTCACTTGCTCATCGAAGAGTCATGGAGTCAGACAGCACGGAAATAGACCATACTGTTCAACTCATCCATGCTGACCAAGTTTTCCAAGCTGAACTCGTCCCATTTGCCTGCATTTGGCCTAGATCCCTCGAAATCTTTCCTACTCATGTACTTGTCCAAATGTCTTTTAAATGTTGGAACTGTACCTGCATTTACCACTTTCTCTGGTGGTTCATTCTACATTCAAACTGCCCTTTATGTAAAATAGTTGCCCCTCAGGTCCCTTTTAAATTTTGCACCTCTCACTTTAACAATATGCTGTCTAGTTTTAAACTCCCCAATCCTAGGGAAAAGACCTTTGCTATTCACCTTATCTGTACCCCTCATGATTTTAAAGTCACTATGAGGTCACCTCTCAACCTCTTATACTTCAGTTTATTCAGCCACTCCTTATGGCTCAAATCCCTCAGTCCAGCCAACATGCTTGTAAATTTTTTCTGCACCCTCTCCAATTTAATAATAACAGGGTGAGCAAAATTGTACATGGTACTCCAAAAGTGGCTTCACAATGTCCTATGCAAATGTAACATGACATCCCACCTACTTTTCTCAATGGTCTGAGCAATGAAGGCAAGCACCCTTTATCACCCTTTCTACCTGTTGACACAACTTTCAAAGAACCATGTATCTAAACCGCTAGGTTTCTCTGTTCGACAACACTCCCAGAGCCCTACTATTAAGTGTATAACACCTGCCCTTGTTCATCTTAATAAAATGCAACATCTTGCATTTATCCAAATTAAACTTCATCTGCCACCCCTCAGCCCATTGACCCATTTGGTCAAGATCACTTTGTAATCTTAGAGAACCTTTTTCACTTTTTTGGTGTCACCTGCAAACTTACTAACCATGTTTCCTAAATTCTCATCCAAATTGTTTATATAAATGACAAACAACAGTAGACCCAGCACCAATTGGGCGGCACGGTGGCACAGTGGTTAGCACTGCTGCCTCACAGCGCCTGAGACCCGGGTTCAGTTCCCGCCTCAGGCGACTGACTGTGTGGAGTTTGCACGTTCTCCCCGTCTCTGCGTGGGTTTCCTCCGGGTGCTCCGGTTTCCTCCCACAGTCCAAAGATGTGCAGGTCAGGTGAATTGGCCATGCTAAATTGCCCGTAGTGTTAGGTAAGGGGTAAATGTAGGGGTATGGGTGGGTTGCGCTTCGGCGGGTCGGTGTGGACTTGTTGGGCCGAAGGGCGTGTTTCCATGCTGTAATGTAATCTAATCTAATCTAATTCCTGCAGAACACCTCTCATCACAGTCAATGAAGGTAAGCATGCAGGTACAGCAGGTAGTGAAGAAGGCTAATAGCATGCTGGCCTTCATAACAAGAGGGATTGAGTATAGAAGCAAAGAGGTTCTTCTGCAGCTGTACAGGGCCCTGGTGAGACCGCACCTGGAATATTGTGTGTAGTTCTGGTCTCCAAATTTGAGGAAAGACATTCTGGCTATTGAGGGAGTGCAGCGTAGGTTCACGAGGTCAATTCCTGGAATGGCGGGATTACCTTATGCTGAAAGACTGGAGCGACTGGGCTTGTATACCCTTGAGTTTAGAAGACTGAGAGGGGATCTGATTGAGACATAAGATTATTAAAGGATTGGACACTCTGGAGGCAGGAAACATGTTTCCGCTGATGGGTGAGTGCTGAACCAGAGGACACAGTTTAAAAATACAGGGTACACCATTTAGGACAGAGATGAGGAGAAACTTCTTCATCCAGAGAGTGGTGGCTGTGTGGAATGCTCTTCCCCAGAGGGCAGTGGAGGCCAAGTCTCTGGAGTCATTTAAGAAAGAGGGATAGAGTTCTCAAGAATAGTGGAATCAAGGGTTATGGAGATAAGGCAGGAATAGGCTACTGATTAAGGATGATCAGCCATGATCATATTGAATGATGGTGCAGGCTCGAAGGGCAGAATGGCCTACTCCTACACCTATGGTCTATTGTCTATATTCCGAAAAACAACCTTCCACCACAACCCTGTCTCCTACTGTCAAGCCAATTTTGTATCCAATTGGCAAGTCCTGAATCTCATGAGATCCAACTTTACTAACTAGTCTACAATGCGAAATCTCATCAAAGGCTTTATTAATACCCATGAAGACAACATCTGCTGCTCTGCCTTTATTTATCTTCTTGATCATGTTATCTAAAAGCTCCATTAAGTTTATGAGACACAATTTCCCACACACAAAGCCATGCTGACTATCCCTAATCAGTCCTTGCCTTTCCAAATGCAAGTTTATGGGCGGCATGGTGGCACAGTGGTTAGCACTGCTGCCTCACAGCGCCAGAGACCCGGGTTCAATTCCTGCCTCAGGCGACTGACTGTGTGGAGTTTGCACGTTCTCCCCGTGTCTGCGTGGGTTTCCTTCGGGTGCTCCGGTTTCCTCCCACACTCCAAAAGATGTGCAGGTCAGGTGAATTGGCTATGCTAAATTGCCCGTATTGTTAGGTAAGGGGTAAATGTAGGGGTATGGGTGGGTTGCGGGTCGGTGTGGACTTGTTGGGCCGAAGGGCCTGTTTCCACACTGTAAGTAATCTAATCTAAAATATCTTATCTCTCAGAATTGCCTTTACTTACCGACCACTGATGTCAGACTTACCGGTCTGTAATACCCAGACTTTTCCTTCTAGCTTTTCTTAAATAAAAGCACAATATTACCAACCCTCCGGTCCTCCAGCACCTTACCCATGGCTGTGGATGATACAAATATCTCTGCTAGGGGCCCCGCAATTTCTTCCCTAGTTGCCCACAACATATTAAGATACACCTGAGCAGGTCCCGCAGATTTATCCACCTTCAAGTTTTTTAAGACCTTCAACACCTCTTCTTTTGACAGGTGTTACACCTTCTGCAGTTGCAGGGGAAGATGCCATGGAGCAGTGGGGATGTGTTGTATGTGAAGGAGGAGTGGACCAGGGTGTCCCAGAGGGAAGGGTCTTTGTAGTAGGGTGACAAGGGAGGGAAGGGATGTTTCTGGTGGTGGCATCCTACTGGAGATGGTGGAAATGGCAGTAAATGATCCTCTGAATGTGGATGCCGGTGGATGGCAGGTGAGCACAAAGGGCACCCAGTCACAAAGGTGAGGCTCAGTGTTGCCAAAGGAAAGATTGTGCAGACCCAGCAGATTCTGGTTCACATCCTTTTACATCTGCAGAGCTCTCTGCGTTAAATCCAGACCATTGCTTCACTCATCCTGCTATGGTTACTTGCTATCCAGCAAAAGGACTCAGCCTCCATGTTTATTTTGAAATTGCATCAGTTTCTCAATGTATTCCTGTACCTCATGCGTCTACTCCTTGATGAACTCAGCAAAGTGATGCAGGCAACATATCCCAGTCTAAGAATATGTGGAGACGTAGATATGGGAGAAGTAAAGTTCCATGTGGATCTGCTTGTTAACAGCATCCTCATAGTCCTTGTGATAGTACTGACGAACTTGAAAGACTATCTTCACACTTACTGTCTGAAGAAGGTAAGGTCAATCAACCTGATTAAGGGTGTACGTAAAAGAGCTATGAAGAACAGAAGTGTTGATTTTTCAAGCTTGATCTGTTTTAAATTAACTAAATACGTTTGGGGTAGCGACATGAGAACTATAATTGACTTCAATGTCCAAATTTAGGGAAGGGAAAATTATTCAAGTTTTCACCTTTTCAACATTAGCCAGCAATGTTTATTCCAAGTGTATTTGTGAACAGCAGGTGAAAACATGATTGGCTCAACTGTCAACAACAGTTATTAGGATCTACACACAAACAATGGTCACTCAGGTGGGACAGCAGAGAGGGAACACCTTTTCAGGAACTGTACCCCAGAAGTGAATTAATACTTCTTAGAAAGTGGAGAAAACTGGCAGGAAATGGGAAAAACAAAGCAAGGTAACAAAAATAATGAGCAGGAACCGCACAAAAGTCAACTGATTGTAGCAAACAGGAAGATGAGAAATAGCAGTAGATTAAAGCAAACAAAAATTTGCACAGTAATTTAGGCAGCCCTTTAAAGTAAAATGATGGAGTATGATAAAGAGATTTTAGAACAAAAGGATAATAATTTTTAAATTGATAAATTGCTGAACTAAGAGCCAATGTAGGTCAGTGAGCCCAGAAGTGATGATTGACTGGGACTGTGTGTGAGTTAGGAGATAAGCAACAGAATTTTGTTTGATGTCAAGTATTCAGAAGGGAACTACATGGGAGCTCAGCCAGGAAAACAATGGAATTATTGATGTAGCCTCATTATAAAGTGGTACAGGAATCTCTAATGGAAAAAAATGTTATAGTAGAAAGTAAGGCCAAATTTTTAATAGAATACATTTGTACATATTTTGTAGAGGTTAGTGTTATTCAAACACACTTGCATGTCTGGCAGAATAAAGCCTCAATTTTCCTCATAATCAGATCTGGCAAATTAATATGCAAAGTATGAAATGCCAATATTAAAAATTGATTCTGAACTAAATGGTATCCTTTGCATGTAATATCAAATATTCACTGTAATCATATAACATTTTCACAGCTTTTAAAACACTGTAGTCGGCCCTCTATTAATAGTCTCACCAGCCAAGGATTTCAGCACACATAGTATAGATACCATCATATTCAGTTCATTGCTAGCTACATTTAGCATGATGTAGAGATGCCAGTGTTGGACTGGGTGGACAAAATTAAAAATCACACAATACCAGGTTATAGCTGGAAATGTGTTGCTGGAAAAGCGCAGCAGGCCAGGCAGCATCCAGGGAACAGGAGAATCGACGTTTCGGGCATAAGCCCCTCCTCAGGAATTCCTGAGGAGGGGCTTATGCCCGAAACGTCGATTCTCCTGTTCCCTGGATGCTGCCTGGCCTGCTGCGCTTTTCCAGCAACACATTTCCAGCTCTGATCTCCAGCATCTGCAGACCTCACTTTCTCGTCAATACCAGGTTATAGTCCATCAGGTTTATTCGGAAGTACGAGCTTTCAGAGTGCTGCTCCTTCATCAGGTAGCTGTGGAGCAGGATCATAAGACACAGAATTTATAGCAAAAGATCTCAGTGTCATGCAACTGAAATGATCTATTGAACAAACCTAGATTGCTGTTAAGTCTTTCATCTTTTAGAATGGGTTGCAGATTTTGGTCCATTCAAATGTAAATCTCAGAGCCTCTTTCCAGGCACATTCTCAAGATAACTTAAGGTTTTATAAAAAAAGACATCTCAGCTTAGATAATGCATTAAAGATGTGAGGTTAGAGTCTGTCTGTATCCCAAATTAAACGAGACTGGATCGATTTCCACAGTAGGAATTTATACAGTGTTACATGGATTGACTACTTGCATCAACTGCCTGCAGATTGTGTGCTTTTTGAACAAAATAGAATGTATCTGCAATTACAATTCAGCAAATGCAAATTCAACCCATTGACATATATGTGTATGTGCATGCATGTGGGGGGGAAGAGAGAGAGAGAAAGAGAGAGTGTGTGTGTGAGAGAAAAAGTGTGTGTGTGAGTGTGCGCATGTGAGTGCAAGTGAGAGAGTGTTTGCGTTTGTGCATGTTTGGTAGAGTGTGTGCGTGAGTGTGACGGAATATAAGCCTGTGAGACGGTGTGTGCATGGGTGAGTGTGGGGGTGTGTGTCCGAGACAGCATGTGTATGAGGTCTGTGTAAGAGTGTGTGTGAAAGAGTGAATAGTGTATTGGGGTCACTGCCTACCATGCATACGGTAAGTAGTCTTGTGACTTGGCCAGCGTTGTCTATCTCATACGCTGCAGACAAGGATGCCCCAAGACATGGTACTTTGATGAGACCAAGCAGACGCTACGACAATAGATGAATGGACACTGCACAACAATCCCAGACAGGAATGTTCACTCCCAGTCAGGGAACACTTCAGTAGTCCAGGACACTTGGCCTCGGATCTTAAGGTGACCATCCTCCAAGGCGGACTTTGGATTATGCAACAACGCAGGATGGCCGAACAGAGTCTAATAGCCAAGTTCGGTGCCCATGGGGATGGCCTTAACCAGGACCTTGGATTCATGTCACACTACCGGTGACCCCACTACATGATACTCTCTCTCTCTCTCACACACACACACACACACACACACACACACTTACATACTCACACAGATCCTCTCTCATACACAAGCTCTCTCTCAGACACATACACACACACACCCCACATTCACAACCACACCCTCTCACAGGCTTACACTCCATCACACTCATGTGCACACTCTCCCAAGCACGTGCGCGCGCACACATACACACACACACACAAAATCTCTCCCCCTCACATGCATGCACACACACATATAAATCTATGGGTTGAATTTGCATTTGCTGAATTGTAATTGCAGATGCATTCATTCTATTTTGTTCAAAAAGCACACAATCTGCAAGCAGTCAATGGAAGTAGTCAATCCATGTAACACTGCATAAATTCCTTCTTTGGAAATAGAACCAGTCTGGCTCAAGATTGGGATACAGACAGAACCTAACCTCACACCTTTAATGCACTGTCTTAGCTGAAATGACACCCTTTTTTTATATAAATCCTTCAGTTATCTCAAATGTGACTGGAAAGAAGTTCTGGAATTTACATATGAATGAACTGAAACCTTCAATCCATTCTAAAAGATGAAAGACTTAACAGCAATCTAAGTTTGTTCAATATATCATTTCAATTGCACGACACTGAGCTCATTTGCTATAAATTCTGTGTCTTATGATCCTACTCCACAGCTACCTGATGAAGGGGCAGCACTCTGAAAGCTAGTACTTCCAAATAAACCTGTTGGACTATAACCTGGTGTTGTGGGCTTTTTATCTACATTTAACATGATAGAGAAACTAACCTGAAGGGGGTGTGTGCCGTCATGGTGAATTATTAAAGCCTGAGTCAAAGTGCAATCAGTGTGTTATGCAATAATATTTTGAAACTGCTGTAGTTTTCAAAAGAGCATGTAATTACTATTAACTATTTTACTCAGCTTCATTAAGGTGTATGGCTAAAAACAAAATGCAAGCTAGGGCCGTCTATCTATGGCGGTCTCTAGTGCAGCATGTTACATGAAACAGTACAAACACATTGAAATTGAACTTCAGTCATTGTCCTTAACTACACAAGTAAATATAAATATGCTTTGTCAGTGTCATAAAATCATAAATTAATGGTGACAATGAAATAAAATTCCAAAAGGTTAGCATAGTACAGACAGAGCTTGTCTTTTACTGACATTCTGCCAAATCAATAAACAAACCATCATCTGAAGTTCAACAATCCACTAAAAATCCATTAAAATAGTATGTTATAACAAGAGCAGCAAAATTATATTCAAAACTAAATGAAGCAATCGTAATACACTGGAGACAACAGTATATCAAACTGTCCTGGTCGCAGCTACATTATAATTCAGCTACTTTCTTATTGTACAGATTTGCATTAATTTCTGGGACAATTTGTACTCCATGATAAAAGTTAGTGCTCGGCTCATTTGATCATTTTCAATGGAACAGGACCAGTGGATCGAGACTCAAATAATTGAGAAGCATGCATACATCAAATCCTTTTCAAATCCTGCATTGGGTCTCACACTTCTACATCTTACATAACACAGCTGAAAAATGTTACATCTCAGCTAGCCCAACTTCAGATAAGTGCTGTCTTTTGCAGCAGTATTTGCCATGTGAAAGTACTAATTTACAGCCCATGAATGTTGTCAACTTAAATATACTGAGACCTGAAAGAGAATTTTGTCCCTTTCAGCTTGTTGGAAAGATTTTTCCCCATATTAGTCTAGGTGGGGTTCAAAATTAGATTCGAGTGATGAAAGCCAATGCTCTTACCTCATGCATCATCCAATTTCCTCCACTTCGTAATCATAACCTCCGCTTTTAATCACAAGCAGATCACACACTGTCCCATAACAATATTGGAGCTAATTTCTGTTGATGGATCAAACATCAATACCCTAAAAGGAGAAGCACACATCCACAATATCTACCAGCTACTAAGACTAAAACCATCAAATGCAGAATTAATATTTGACTATAGAATACCTTCTAAAGGATCTCTGCTGGATAATGTTCCTATAGCAATGGAACAGGACCAGTTGATTGATACTCAAATAATTGAGGAGCATGCATACATCAATATATATCTTAATAATTTGCACATACAATTTCCCCTTATCATTCACAGTGCACAACACCACTGTCCAACACTTAGCTCTAGCTCTATTCAAATTATTCATTGTACTTTGAGTAGACAAAATAAATGGCAGTGGTAAAATTAATATTACTAATGAACAGCACCATGAGCCCGTTAAGAATTAAGAACCAAATCAACACACAGCTCTGTGTGATATACATAATAATGTTTGCATTTCTAATGTTTTTAGACTGGCAGTTAATGATAGTTACTCTCATACTTCGTGCATGCTGTTCATAGAGTCATAGAGTTGTACAGCATAGAACCATACTCTTTGGTCCAACTCATCCATGCTGACCAGACACCCTAAATTATCTCATCCCATTTGCCAGCATTTGGCCCATATACTACTAAATCCTTCTTATCCTTATACAGGTACTCATCCAAATGTCTTTTAAATGTTGTCATTGTAGCAGCCTCCATCACTTCTTCTAGTAGCTTATTCCATACATGCATCACACTCTCTGGGAAAAAGTTACCCCTTAGACCCTTTTAAATCTTTCCCCTCTCACCTTAAATCTATGCACTCTAGTGTTGGACTCCCAACCTGGGAAAAGATCTTGGCTACTAACCCTATGCCCTTCACGATTTTATAAACCTCTATCAGGTCACCTCTCAGCCTCTAATGCTCCAGCGAAAAAAGCCCCAGCCTACTCAACCTCGTTCTATTATTGTTCAAACCCTCCAACCCTGGCAACATCCTTGTAAATCTTTTCTGAACCATTTCAAGTTTCACAACATCCTTCCTCTAGCAGGGAGGCAAGAATTGCACACAGTATTCCAGTCGTGGCCTAACAAATGTCCAGTACAGCTGCAACATGACCTCCTAACTCCTTTACTCAATGCTCTGACCAATAAAGGAAAGCATACCAAATACCTTCTTCACTTTCAATGAACTATCAACCTGCACTCCAAGGTCTCTTTGTTCAGCAACACTCCCTAGGACTTTACCATTAAGTGTTTCAGTCCTGCCCTGATTTGCCTTTCCAAAATGCAGCACCTCACATTTATCTAAAGTAACTCCATCTGCCACTTCTAGGCCCATTGGCCCATCTGGTCAAGATCCCATTGTACTCTGAGGCAACCCTTTTCTCTCTCCACTACACCTCCAATTTTGCTGTCATCTGCAAACTTACTAACCATATCTCCTAAGTTCACATCCAAATCATTTATATAAATAACAAAAAACAATGGACCTACACTTGATCCCTGTGGCACACTGCTGGTGACAGGCCTATAGTCTGAAAAGCAGCCCTCCATCACCACCCTCTGTCTACTCCCTTCAAGCAGTTCTGTATCCAAATGGCTAGTTCTCCCTGTATTACACGAAATCTAACTTTGTTAACCAGTCTACCATGAGAAACCTTGTTGAACACCTTAATGAAGTCCAGATCACGTCTATCACTCTGCCCTCATCAATTTTCTTCATTACTTATTCAAAAACCTCAATCAAGTTAGTGAGACACCATTTCCCATGCACAAAACCATGTTGACTATCCCTAAACAGTTCTTGTCTTTCCAAATACATGTAAATCCTATTCCTCAGAAATCCTTCCAACAACTTGCCCAGTCTATAGTTCCCTGGCTTTCCTTACCACCTTTCTTAAATAGTGGCACCATGTTAGCCAATCTCCAGTCTTGCGGCACCTCACCTGTGGCAATCGATTGTATAAATTTCTCAGTAGCCTAACAATCACTCCTCTAGCTTCCCACAGAGTTTTCGGGTACACCTGATCAGGTCCCGGGGATTTATCCACCTTTATGCGTTTTAAGACATCCAGCACTTCCTCGTCTGTAATATGGACGTTTTTCAAGATGTTGCTATTTATTTTGCCAAGTTCTTTAGCTTCCATATCCTTCTTCACAATAAACACTGATGGAAAATACTTGTTTAGTATCTCCCCATTTAATGCTGCTCCACACATAGGCTGCCTTGCTGATCTTTAAGGGGTTCTATTATCTCCTTTGTTACTCTTTGACCTTAATATATTTGTAGAATTCCTTTGGATTCTCCTTAACACTACTTGCCAAAGCTATCTTAAGTCCCCGTTTTGCCCGCCTGATTTCCCTCTTAAGTCTACTCCTACTGCCTTTGTATTCTTCGAGGGATTCATTCAATCTCTCCTGTCTATAACTGGCATATGCTTCTTTCTTATTCTTGACCAAAACCTCAATTTCTCTTGTCGTCCGGCATTTCCTACACCTATCAACCTTGCCGTTCACCCGACGGGAACATACGGTCTCTGGACTCTTATCTTATTTTAGAAAGCTTCCCGTTTTCCAGTCGTCCTTTTACCTGCAAACACCCATCCCCAATCAACTTTTGAAAGTCCTTGCTTAATACCATCAAAATTGGCCTTTCTCCAATTTAGAACTTCAACTTTTCAATCCAGTCTATTCTTTTCCATCACTATTTTAAAACTAATAGAATTACTGTCACTGGCCCCAAAGTGTTCACCCACTGACACCTGTCACCTGCCCTGCCTTATTTCCCAAGAGTAGGTCAAGTTTTGCACCTTCTCTAGTAGGCACATCTACCTTGGAACTTAACGTTAGAACCTTATCAGGATAAAGTATTACTTAAATTTAGAACTATATGTCAGGATATCTGCCTATATGTCAAAATATCTGTTTATCAGTATTACTTTACGCATTTCTGAGCTTGATGGGTTTTTAAAAAAATATCCTGTCAAGACATTAACTAGTTTGCTCAATAATCTAAACAGCTGCACTGTGGATAATAGAATTACAGTTAATGTCCTTTGAATCTGATATGCAAAAACAGCAAGCTAACTCCATCTTATAGGCCAAAGAGCAAGATGAGCATTCTATTGTGTAACTGAAGTAAATCGATTAAAGATTTGTCTGAAGCTGATTAACTAACAACATTCGCAGTAGTGGCATATCATATTATGAACATCTAGTTAATACTGTAAAACACTGGACACAAATAAACCAATCAGATGGCTACCATTAAATCATGTGACTTTGTCTTTAGATTAGAAACAGTATCAAGCATCTCGCAAATATCTAATCCAATTTGGACATTCATAGCCATCCAGGGAACTTATGCAATGCTTTGTTTAAGGATGGGCCAGCAGAAAAATGTGATAGCATTTGTAGACTGCCGATCTCCTTCTTTCATATTGGACTAAAGATTGATACTTCCCATTGTATGATAGCTTTCCCACAACCAACCTAGACTGGATTAATATCAAATAACACATAACACAGGATCCAGAATCAACATGAATACCATACCTATTTGGAAAAGACCTTGAACCTGTGGAAATCCAGATAGCGAAACAACTGCAAGAGGATTTGAGCACACAAGTAGTGAGTTTTGTGTTGTGAAGTCTCTATATCTCAGGAAGCATATTATTGCCATAGAGGGAATTAAACAAAAGTTCACTACATTTGTTCCCAAGTTGGCAGGACTGTCTTATGAAGAGACAGTAAGAAACTCAGCCTGTTTTCTCTAGAGTTTTGAAAAAAATGACAGGTGATCATATTGAAACATATAAAATAGTTAAGTGGATAGACAAAGTAAGATGTTGTCCTTGGTTAGGAGGTCTTAAACGGGGGACACAATTTAAAATTTTGCCACTTAGAACCAAGATTGAGGGCATTTTGATTTCCCTCAGAGAATACACAGAATCCCTACAATGTGGAAACAGGCCCTTTGGTCCAACACGTCCATACCAACCATCCGAACAGTAACCCAACCAGACCCATTCCCCTACCCTTTTTTACCCCTGACTAATACACCTAACTTACACATCATTGAACACTATGGACAATTTAGCATGCAATTCACCTAACCTGCACATCTTTGGAAAAAACCAGAGCACCCGGATGAAACCCACACAGACACAGGGAGAATGTGCAAGCTCCACACAGACAGTCACTGGAGGCTGGAATTGAACCCGGGTCCCTGATGCTGCAGGGCAGCAGGGCTAACCACTGTGCTGCCCCCTTTGGAATTCTCTACCACAGAAGGTTGTGGAGTTTCAGTCTTTGTGTATGCTTAAGGTAGAGATTGATAGATTTCTAATTACCAATGGCATACAGGGTTATCGGGATGGGGTGTGAAAATGTTTGATTAGCCATGATTGTATTGAATGGTGGAGCAGTCTCAATTGGCTGAATGGCCTGTTCCTGTTTATAAATTTCTATGAGACGGGCATATTTTCTCTCTCTCTTTAAAAAGATCATCTAAGAGCTAATTGTGGGATGATCTACTGGAATCATCAGTTCAGCCAGTCTAAAGAATCTTGAAAGGTAGCTGCAACAGTCAGCCAAAGAACTTAACCTGTTCAAGTTTAAAGTTCACCTGACTATAAGAAATCTCATAACACGCTATAAACTCTTTACAAGTGAACTTCAACTTTAAAGCATTAAATCTGTTGAGGAAACCATAGGCGTGCCAAATGGATGACTGGAGATTTCTAATTCCAAGATTCATAGAGTCATAGAGTCATAGAGATGTACAGCATGGAAACAGACCCTTCGGTCCAACGTCTTTAATGGGACAGGACTAATATTCACCAGAGAGATGAGACTTGGCTTCAGACAAATTTTTCAACTCAAGTTAATTAGAATGCATATTCTTCCATCTCCACCAGGAAGTCATGCCAGATTAGGATGGCTAGCTAGCATTGGCAAGGATAAAGATGAGAACCAATTTGAAAGGAGAAAATAGTTTTAGTTTCAAAGTTAACTATAAATTTGTAAAATTATAGAATATTTACAGTATCCAATCTTTGCTATATTATTTCTGGAGAAATGTGTGAGAATAAAGAACCTGCCTTCATTGATAAACTCATGAAAACTTAAATGCTGAATTATTTCAAAAATCACAAGACACCAGGTTATAGTCCAACAGGTTTATTTGCAATCACAAGCTTTTGGAGCATTGTCCCTTTGCAGGTGAAGTGAGAGGGAAGCCCACAGAACACAGAACTTATGAGCAGAGAGATCGAAAGATCATACAAATGGTGTGAGTGGAGTGTCAAATAATAAATCTCTGCAGGTGACCACAGGTGTTAGACAGAGTGAGTAAAGTGTCAATAGCTGAATAACAAATGAAGGGATGACCTATAATCTGACTAAATGAGACAGAGAGATAATTACAAAAAATTTAAATAAGGTGGTGCCAGAGCCAAACCAAATGACTGGGTTAACGAGGAAGACAAACAGAAGTCAAGCTACATGTGACCCTACCACATTGTTCTGTATCTGTAAAATCTTCCTTACTGTGCAGTTTTGACACCATCACCTTGATAAATTATTATGATCTCCCTATCTTAATTCATTTGTACAGTTTTGGATTACTTATTACTTTGGTTAGACCCTCAACATGCGACTCTTACACCTATCATGTTATTCTAGTCAAATAAAAACCAAAAGAACTGCTGTAAATCAGGAGCAAGGGTGGTGGTTTCTTGGGGGCACTGAGTGGCTCTGGTGCCATCTGTGAAAAAAATCAGAGTTAACATTTTGGATCTGGTGACCTTTCCTCTGATTTTTCTTTACAGATGCTGCCACATCTGCTGGGCTTTTCCTACGGCTTCTGTTTGTGTCCTCTGCTATTCCAGTCATTTGGTCTACAGCACCTTTTATTATTAATTTTTTGGAATTATCTCTCTGCCTCATGTAGGTCATCCCTTCAGTTGTTATTCAGCAATTGACACCACTCACACTGTCGAACACCCTTGCACATTTGCAGAGACTTATTTGACACTCCACCCACACCATTTGTATGATCTTTTGATCTCTCTGCCCATAAATTCTATGTTCTGTGGGCTTCCCTCTCACTTCACCTGACGAAAGATCTATGCTCCAAAAGCTTATGATTTCAATTAAACCTGTTGGACTATAATCTGGTGTCATGTGATTTCTCGTTGTCTACCCCAGTCCAACACTGGCACCTCCACATCATGGCTGAATTATTTAATTGGAACACCTACTTTAAGCGTAAACAAAAGGCGCACTTCTTTCCATACAAAACATACTGAATTCAAGCAGTAACTGATCACATACTTTCTATCTACAACACTAATACGATTTTCTGCTTTCCTCCATTTCTTACTATAATCATAATGTACAACTTCTAGCTCCAGGATTCTATCAGAATCAAATCAGATTAGGCATAGTACAGTATATGAAGCATCTGCAGAACATCTACAGGTTTTAGTTGCCCTTTTTTTCTCTTTCTGAGTCACCTTAGCCTAAAACTAAAATTAGTTGATGCCTTTGCATTCACAATTTATTAAATACTCATGATGAACTGTTGAGTTTTGCTATAGTAAATTTGGTCTATACAGATATGTCCAACTCTGGAGGATATAGGCATTCTCATGATAAGAAAGTTTGTTAAAAAATGATTAATACAATCTTTTTTCTAAAATGGCGACCATTTCATCACCATTCAATGATACCAATCTTCTCCCAGTGACAAAGTCAGTTACTCAAAACAGATTTTTTTTCCAATAAATTCAGTTTTCAGTCACTGTTCTCCGACCTGATTGCCAACATTCCTCCTCTCACAAAGCATCAATAAGCCTCTGTATCATAGTTAGCATCCAGTTTTCAGGAGGTTAACTGTTTCATCATGTCTCCTCCTTCAAAATAATGTTGACAATCCATCAAAACAGGACTTGTTTGATCCTACCCACCCAGAAGGAACAACAATGTCTCAACATCACCAATCCTAGTGCCTTCCTACAATTTGTAATCTTTACTTGCTCTTTTGACCAGGTGAGTGGGAGCAGGAACAACAGGTCTTTTTATCAAATATGGATAGCAACTTCCACTATTATCAATGGGGCTCCGAGTATCACTGTAGTAGAGGGCCTGCACAAGAAAGTACTGAAGTTGTCTTGCCAGGCCAATTATGTGACCAGAGAAGCTGGAACCAGAAGATGACCAGAAAAAAAAATTACTTTTTTGACTCCTTGCCCTGATTAGGGCAAGAAAAACAGAAAACGTTGGGCCTCCTCTATCTTTGGCTTTACTCCACTGACATTGTTACTTTTCAAATTCTGTACCAATCACTTACCTGATGTTGGGGATTATTTCTTCTGTCCCTGGTGGGATCTTCTGTTGTGCAAAATTCCACTCCTGACCATCAGCCAGCTAATTGATCCTTCAGAATCTGTTACATGCTGTATGACTCTATAGCTTCATATTGACAGAGTCTATACAGATACTAATGAGGAAACTACCACCTGCTTCAGCACAATTCTCCAATATGGATTAAAAGCCCTAATGCTTCTAGCTACAGAAATGTGACTTTTCTTTTGGAATTACACTTTGTTTGGTGTTACTTTCCAACATGAAGAGACTGGGATCCATCTGTTCTATCTCATCACCACGAAGGTTTTCTTCATTCTTCTTAAAACACTGCAATCCATGTAGCAAATTTACTCCCGTCATATCAGAATGGCTTTCTAGGATTCTGATTTCAGGCAATGATCTTTCTCTGCAGAAACATTGTTCTGTTTGCCAATATATATGCTTTCCTAAAGTCCATCCTTGTAGTCATCTATCCAGGTGCTACTCCATAAAAGGAAATTTGGCATGTCCGTAAAGATTCTTAACAATTTTCATAGATGCACCATAAAAAGCATTCTATGCAGATGCGTCACAGCTGGGTATGGAAACTGCTCTGCTCAGGACTGTAAGAAACTACATGGAGTTGTGAATACTGTTATGGACCAGATCAGGCCCCCCCACAAAACATTTTAAGAAGGTAGCCCAGACCCTAACTATTCTAGTTGTTTTCGGCAGATGTTAAGGTGGACATTCTAGGAGTGAGGCGGCTGGTCAAACCACTTGGCTTCAAGTAAAACAGAATTTATTTACACACCACCAAAGGAAACACAAACACAAGAAAAATAATTTAGAATAACAATGATTTGAAAACCTAACCGACACAATCTAACTTAACAAACAGCTGTTCCAAATTCCTGCAACATCCCATAAACACGCCCCTTGGCTAAAAGGTAAGTTCAAAACAGGTTCTTACAGGAGAGAGAGAGATGGCAGAGAGAATCAGCTAGGGATCATTTGCAGAATGGAACCTCTTTTCGCTCCAGCAGCTGTTTCTCTAGGTCCCCAGCTAAAAGCTAAACCAAACTAGAAAAATCCTTGAACTGGGAGAACTGGTCACTCCTCTTTCATTGTACAAGTGTTTTAAAAAAACCCTAAAGGCCTCCTCCGATTGTTGACTCAGGCAGTTCGGTTAGCTATTATTAAAGTAGCCAGTTCAGACATATCGTAACCTCTGCCTTTGTGACCCCTCTCGTAAAAAAGCCAAGGGCAAAAACTGCATCTTGTTACCGGAGCAGCATCATCACAATACAGTCCAGTCCATCACACACACAAACATTTCATCAATTAACACCATCTATACTTTTTGCTGCATCAGAAAGGTAGCCAACATAATCAAAGACCCCTGCCACCCGGTTATAATCTCTTCTAATCCCTACTGTCAGGCAGAAGATATAAAAGCTTAAACACACATACCAACTGATTCAAAAACAGCTTCTTTCCTGCTGTTATTAAACTTCTGAATGGACCTCTCAAACTTTAAATTTAATGTTAATTTCGCTTTTTGTGCACCTTCTCTGCAGCCATAACATTGTAGCCTTTATTCTATTCTATTATCCTAATGCACTTTGTATGGTATGATCTGCCTGTAATGCATGCAAAACAAAACTTTTCACTGTACCTGGTACATGTGACAATAATAAATCAAGTCAAATAAAAAAAAGAAGCTAACTTGGCATCCTTGAATGAAAGAATTGAAAGCCTCCCCTATCATGAGATTCCCTCCTTTGACTTATCCAAATTACACACCAACCACTTACCTGATGTTGACAACTATCTCTAGAGGCACCTCCTGCTGAGCAAAATACTACTGCTGCCCAGCAGACTGAGTTAGGTATAACTCCACAGAGGCCGGTATCCTGCCACCGAGTCAAGCTGCCCCTCCGAGGACGTCTCTCTCACTAAGAGGAGCTTTGTGTCCTGCACTGGTGTTCCTAATGCTGTTTCACCCTTCCCCTCTTCCTCAGATCTGGGAAGATCAGATTTAACCTGGTGCAGAGCCTTTTTTCTATTAGCAACTGTGCTGGATGTATCCCTGTAATTCTTGAGGGATGGTTCTGCAATCAAATAGGAACAGGAGTAAACAAACAGGAGGCTGGAAGAACACAGCAAGCCAGGCAACGTCAGGAGGTGAAGTCAACGGTTTGGATGTTAACCCTTCTTCAGGACTAGATGTAGGGTTGGGGGAACTACAGATAAAGAGAGGGAGGGGTGGCGTGGGAAGTGTAGCAGAATGGTGAGATAGTGATAGGTGGACACAGGTAGAGGGTATAACCTGGCTGGTCAATGGAAGGAATGAATCCAGTTGGTAGCTGGAAGGAAAGGTTGGTAGGTGAAATGGAAGGGAAGAAGTGGGGCTAGAAAGGAAGCTGAGAAATCGGTGGGAAGGTCATTTGAAATTAGAGAACTCAATGTTAAGCCCTCTGGGCTGTGGACTGCCCAAGTGGAAGATTTGCAGTCTGATTCACAGCGACAATGAAGGAGGGTGAGGATGGACATGTCAGAGGGGGAGTGGGAGGGGGAATTGAAATGGGTGGTGACCAGAATTCAGGCTGACCATTCCAAATAGGAACTAGGACTGTTTGATATCGAATGAAGCTGTAGGCTTTTCTTTAAGCCTGCCTTCAAGTTTCAGACTGCTCTTTGACAGTGGATGGATTGAAGCTGACCTTATATGCCGAATGCCATTTGACTTTAGGAAATACTCGAATTCCCTGTTGATAAATGATTGCCCATTGTCTGTGACCAACTTTTGCAGTACACGGGCTCACAGAAGTGTTGGTCACAGACATGGTCCCCATGTTTGATGAATGAACTCTATGCATGTCCGATCACTTTGAGTGTGTGTCAATAATGACTAAGAGCATTGAAATTATGAAAGGGCCAGCATAGTCGATGTGTAACCAATAACCAGGGTTTATCTGGCCAACCCTATGAATGTGAGGGAGCTGCTGGCAGTAATTTTTGTCCTTGTTGGCACTGGGCACTGCCACACCAAAGGGGCTCTGTCCACATCCAAATCTAGCCACCAGACATAACTTCTCGCCAATATCTTCATTTTGGACTCCCTTGGACGACCCTGGTGGGGTTCATCCAGTATCTAGTGGTGACCTTTGTTCAGCATAATCGCTCTTGCTTTCCATAATAAAATGCCACCCTCTACGATGATCTAATCTCACTGGTTCTAGAAAGTTTTCAATTCTGTTGTGATAGCCCTTTCATTTTACCCATCACTATCAGCTGTTTTAGTTTTGCCAGGACCAGATCTTTTCGGGACCACAGTCTAATATTGTCAGATTTGAATGGAAGGATGTCCAGAAAGTTTAAAACCAGAATTGACTCTTCCAGTGATGGCACTATGGGAGTGTATGCATCAGCGGGAGGCAGTTCAAGGCATCTGCATTTGCAACTTAGCTTCCCAGATGGTGTTCCAACTTGTAATTGTGCACACTTAGAATGAGAGCCCATTGCTCAATTTGACCTGAAGCTATGGACAGCATGGCCTTGTCCTCTTTGAGGATCCCTAGCAAGAGTTATAAGTTTATGTCTGTCAAAGTATTGGTGGAATTTTCTCACACAAACGTTGACTGCCAAACCTTCCTTCTCTATTTGGGCATACTAGCCTCAGCGTCAGCCGATCTGGGAAACACACACTATTGGGCATGCCTCTCCATTGGGCCATCTGTGAGCCAAAGTTATCCTGATACGATATGGGGAAGCATCACATGTCAGCAAAGATGGGATTATAGTGTGCCAACACTTTAGACAATGATAGCTGCTTCTTCACTTCCCTAAAGGCCATGTCTTGGCCATAAGACCATTTCCAAGGCTGACCTTTTCTCAGTAACAGATGTAAGAGTGCCAGGATAGGGGCAAGGTTAGGCATGAACTTTCCATAAGAATTCATCAATCCAAGGAAAGACCTAAGCTCTGGTACAGATGTGGGAGCTGTGACACCTTGGATCATCCTCACTCTACCTTCCAAAGGTGTGACCCAGTATTATCAACTCTGTAGTCCACTTGGGGTGCCTGGGACACACATATTTCCATACTTACCATCACTGAATACCCTACTATCAACATCCTGAAGGATGCCATTGACCAGAAACTAAACTGGACCAGTCATATAAGTACAGTCGCTACAAGAGCACATCAAAGTCTAGGAATTCTGTAGTGTGTTAATCATCTCAAAGCCTGTCCACCATCTACCAGGCACAATGCAGGAAAGTGATTGATATTCCCCACTTGTCTGAATAAGTGCAGTTCCTAAAAGACTAACAAAGACTGACACCATCCTGTTCAAAGTTCGTTAGAAAGTATCTTCCAAACCCATAATCATTTCCAAGATAGGGACAGCACATATATGGGGATGTATATTCCAAGCTTTCCTCCAAGCTAGATGTGGAAATATATCACCATTCCTTCTGTATTCCTGGGTCAAAATCCCAAAACTGCATTGCTAACAACATTGTAGGCCTACCTACACGACATTGCAAGAAATTAGTGGTGAGCTGCTTTCATACTTCATAATGTAATAATTCAGCAAATTGTACGAAATTAAATACAGTAAATTTGGTGTTGGAGGACGCAAAAATGGATAATGACTTTTGGGAATTCTTTCCAGCCATGAGCACAGAACCAGCTTGTTCTGTGATGAGCCAAGGAACCACCAAGACATACAAACTTCCTATCGAGCACCTGGATTATAGCTTTGGGGAGAAATGCACTAATGTGAAGTATTTGGAAAAAGTTCTGATTGTGCTAAGGTACACAGATTATAAATATTTCACATCTGTGGCGTGAAACAATGTTGTCAGTAATATTAAATGGCATTTTTGAAATCTGGGAAGATTGTCCGGAAATTTATTGCGCAATATTATCGTGCAAATTTAGTCAAGTGTTTTGTACTTAAACGAAAGATTCCTCTCCTAAAGTGTGTGATATTCCAGAAACGTGGCTAATGTGTCGTACCAGGTACAACCACTAACGTGTCTTGGATCCTGTTAAACACTTTTCTAAAACAAAAAGTCTGATTCACAGTGCCATATCAAGCTACTTTTGGATGATTTCATCTGTTGTCTCATATATTCTCAATTGTAACTCATAGTCATAGAGATGTACAGCATGAAAACAGCCCCTTAGGTCCAACTCTTTCACGCCGACCAAATATCCGAAATAAATCTGGTTCCATTTACCAGCATTTGGTCCACATCTAAACCTTTCCTACTCATACACCCATTCAGATGCCTTTTAAATACTGTAATTGCACCAGCCTCCAACACTTTCTCTTGCAGTTCATTCCATACACGCACCATGCTCTGCATGAAAAGATTGCCCCTTAGGTCCCTTTCAAATCTTCCCCCTCTCACCTTAAACCTATGCCCTCTAGTTTTGGACTCCCCTACCCTGAGGAAAAGAACTTATCTATTTAACCTATCCACTGTCTCTCATGATCTTGTAAACATCTGTGAGGTCACCCCTCAGCCTCTGATGCTTGAGGGAAAATAGCCCCAGCCTCTTCAGCCTCTCCCTATAGCTCAAACCCTCCAACCCTGGCAACATCCTTGTAAATCCTTTCTGAATGCTTTCAAATTTCACAATGTGCAGGTGCGTTATTGGACTGGGGTGGACACAGTTAAAATCACACACCACCAGGTTTTTCGCTGTGATCGACGAGTTGAGAATCGTATACTGTGTTCCTAAGAGGGCATCCTTGAGCATCTTCAGGTGTCTGTATGAACTGAAACCTGCAACCCATTCTAAAAGATTAACGACTTAACAGCATCTAGGTTTGTTCAATATATCATTTCAGCTGTATGACACTAATCTTTTGGTATAAATTGTATCTTATGATCCTACTCCACAGCTACCTGATGAAGGAGCAGTGCACTGAAAGCTAGTGCTTCCAAATAAACCTGTTGGACGATAACCTGGTGTTGTGTGATTTTTAACTTTCAGGTTTCATAACATCCTTCCTATTGAAGGGAAATCAGAATTAAGTACAGTATCCAGAAGTGGCCTAGCCACTGTCCTGTACAGCCCTACAACATGATCTCCCAGCTCCAATACTCAAATGCTCTGACCAATAAAGGGAAACATACCAAACGCCGCCTTCACTATCCTGTCTACCTGTAACTCCACTTTCAAGGAGCTATGAACCTGCACTCCATGGTCTCTTTGTTCAGCAACACTCCCTAGCACCATTAAGTGTATGAGTCCGGCCCTGATTTGCCTTTCCAAAATGCAGCACCTCACATTTATCTAAATTTAAACACCATCTGCTACACCTTTGGCCTATTGGCCCATCTGGTCTAGGTCCCTTTGTATGCTGAAGTAACTGTCTTCACTGATCATTATACTTCCAGTTTTGGAGTCGTCTGCAAACTTACTAATGATACCTCCTTATCCCACATGTCCAAATCATTTATATAAATGACGAAAAGCAGTGGACCCAAGACCGATTTTCTTGGCCACTGGTCACAGGCGTCCAGTCTGAAAAGCAACCCTCCCCCATCAACCTTTGACTTCTACCTTCAAGCCAGTTCTGTATCCAAATGGCTAGTTCTTCCTGTATTCCATGTGATCTAACTTTGCTAACAGTCTACATGAGTAACCATTTTGAATGCTATACTGAAGTCCATATACATCATATTCACTGTCCTGCCCTCATCAACCCTCTTCGTTATTTCTTCAAAAAACTCATTTAAGTTAGTGAGACACGATTTCCCACACACAAAGTCATGTTGACTATCCTTAATCAGTCCTTGCCTTTCCAAATACATGTAAATCCTGTCCCTCAGGATTCCCACCAACAACTAGCCAGTACCATGTTAGCTAACCTGCAGTCTTTTGGCACCTTACCTGTGGCTATCAATAATACAAATATCGAACAGATATAACGAAACGGAATTGTGTTTGCTGTATATCCCACAAAAACACGAGCAAGGACCCAACAATCATTTCCCTTGATTCCCACAGAGTTCTAGGGTATACCTGATGCAGTCCCAGGGATTTATCCACCTTCATGCATTTTGAGGCATTCAGCACCTCCTGTGTAATATATGGACATTTTTCAAGATGGCACTATTTATTTCCCCACATTTTATATCTTCCGTATCCTTCTCCACAGTAAACACTGATGCAAAGTACTTATTTAGTATCTCCCCCAGAAAGGTTGCAGTTCTGCACATAGGCAGACTTGCTGATCTTTACTATTCTCTTCCTAGTTACCCATTTGTCCTTAATATATTTGAAAAATCCCTTTGGATTCTCCTTAACCCTATTTGGCAAAGCTATCCCATGTCCCCTTTTTGTCCTTTGGGTTTCCCTCCTAAGTATAATCCTACTGCCTTTATACTCTTCTAGGGATTCACTCGATCCCTACTGTCCGTACTTAAGGTACACTTCCTTCTTATTCTTGACCAAAACCTCAATTTCTCCAGACATCCAGCATTCCCTCCACCTACGAGCCTTGCCCTTCACCTTAACAGGAACGTACTGCCTCTGGACTCTTTCCACCTCATTTTGAAGGCTTTCCATTTTCTAGTCGTTCCTTTACCTGCAAACATCCGTTCCCAATCAACTTTTTAAAGTTCTTGCCTAATACTGCCAATATTAGCCTTCCTCCAGTTTAGAACTGTGTTATGAGGTGGCATGGTGGTTCAGTGGTTAGCACTGCTGCCTCACAGCACCAGGGTCCCAGGTTCAATTCCAGCCTCAGGTGACCATCTGTGTGGAGTTTGCACATTCTCCCCGTGTCCGTGGGGGTTTCCTCCGGTTTCTTCCCACAGTCATAAAGATGTGCAGGCCAGGTGAATTGGCCATGCTAAATTTCCTATAGTGTTAGGTGCATTAGTCAGAGGGAAATGGGTCTGGGTGGGTTACTCTTCGGAGGGAATCTACTCTAATAAGGGCCACTACAGAAGCTGGCCCAACCAGAGACAACCAAATCCCACGCAAGACTTTTTTAAAGAACCATTCAATGTTCCTATCAAATGGTAATATTATGCAGCTTGGGATGTTTTACTACATTAAATGAGCTATATAAAAAAATCAAGACAAAAGTAGGCCATTCAGCCTTCCTGCTCTGCCACTCAATAGGATCATAAATGATGCAGCGTAATTCTCATGGCTATTTTTCTGCCATTTCTCCAAAACCTTTGATTCCACTACTGACCAAGAATCCAGCTATCTCAGAGTGTTCCACATAGATGCACATTGTCGTTGTTCCTTCACCAATTTGCATATAGAGTAACAATCCATAGATTGAGATTCTCCATTTTAATTTTAACCCAAGCTCCTTAAACTCTCTCAGCAAAACTTTATTCCAAGTTTTACCTGTGACTTATTCCTATATGAATTGTAACAACTATATTCTAGACAAGGTTCTTCTTCAGCTGTAAGGAGATACCCTAACCCTGGCAGAAGGCAGGCAGTACAACCTTTAGAAATCTCAGTTATGGCTGCAGAGAACAGTATCTATCTTCCTGACTAAACTAACACTTCACATTCTACTTTTATTTCCCCTATTTGGTTGGCTTCATATTACCCTGCTGCTATGGTCAGTTTACTCATCCACCTGCAGACATGCCTTCATCATACAGTCAAAGACATGTGTTTAATAGAGGCAAAAATAAACCTTAAACTCTATCTTCCCAAGCTTTTGGCTATCTGCCCTTTGTTTTTTATTTGTTCATAGGGATTATAACCCATCGACAGTGGCAGTATAGTCTAGAGTCAGGGTTGGTATGTGGTTTGTGGGGGAATTGCAGGTGGTGGTATTACAATGCACCAGCTGTCCATATCCTTCTAGGTGTTAGACATTGAGGCTTTGGAAGCCTCTATTGAATAAGCCTCAGTGAGTTACTGCAGTACATCTTATTAAGGGTAGGCACTGCTGCCACTCTACATCCGTAATGAAGGAAATGAATGTTGAAGGCGATAGATGAAAAGTCAGATCAGCATTTTATCAATAGTGCTAAGCCTCGAGTGGTCTTTGAACCACACTCATCCAGACAAGCGGAGGATATTCCATCACTGTCCTGACTTGTGCCTTGCAGATTGTGGACATGCAATGGTAAGACATGAAGGAAGTTACTTTGCAACAGAATTCCTAGCCTAAGGCATGCTCGTACAAGCACACGATTTAAGTGGCTGGTCTACTTCAGTATCCAGTCAATGATGACACCCAAGATGTTGATGGTGGGAATTCAGCAATGGCAATAGAATTGAACAACAGTGGGCAATGGTTAGATTCTGTCCTGTTGGAGATTGTAATTATCTGGCGCCAAAACTCAAGAACACAACTCAGGAATGCCACAACTTAAGCCTACATGTTGTTTTGATCATGCTGCGTTTTGACAGACTGCTGCAGTATCTGAAGGCTCATGAATGGAGCTGAATATTGTTCAGTCGTCAGTGAGCATTCCCATTTCTGAGCTTCTGATAGTGGGAAGGTCATTATTGAAGCAGGTGAAGATGGTTGGGCCTAGGATACTACCCTGAGGAACTTCTGCAGCTGAGATGACTGAAGTCCAGCAACCATCACCATCTTCTTTTATAGAATCATCGTGATTCTACAGCACAGCAAGAGGCACTTCAGCCTATCATTTCACCACTAGTTATCAAGCATCTGTCCATTCTAATCCCACTTACCTACACTTCACTTGTAGTTTTGTATGTAACAGCATTTCAAGTGTCCATCTAAATATTTCTTCAACGTTAAGGCTTTCCTCCCCTTTAACGCTGTGAATTCCAGAAGCCACAACCTTCTGGGTGAAAAACATTTTCACCAAATCTGTTCGAATTCTCCTGATCTTTACCTTAAAACTGTGCCCTGGTTATTGACCGCTCCATTAGTGGAAAATGTTTCACCTCAATCTACATTGTCTATGTGTTTCATAACTTTGTACAGAACACCTCAACCAAATCTGCCTCAGTCTTCTCTGCCCTAAGGAAAACTGCCCCCGCCCATCTAGTCTCTCTTCATAGCTGAATCACTCCAGTCCAGGCAACGTCCTTATATATCTCTTCTGTTCCCCTTTGGTGGAGTTACGTGCTTCCTATAATATGGTGACCAGAATTGCATATAGCATTACAGTTGGAGCCTAACTAATGTTATACAGTATACAGCTCCATCATAACTCCCCTACCTTGACTAATAAGGACAAATATCCCACAGGTTATCTTAATTACTTTATCTACTGTTACCTTGAAGGATCTATGGACACATACATCCATACCCCTCTGATCCTCTGTACCTCCTACAGTGCTACCATTCAACATGTACACCCTTGCCTCAGTAGTCCTCCCAAACTGATCCACTCCACACTTTTCAGGATTAAATTCTATTTGCCACTGTTTAACCCAACTGTCTACATTATTCTGTAGTTTGAAGCTATTTATCGTACTTCCACCAAGTACTTTGTACTAGATATGACACTAACCAGCAGAAAGTTTCCTACCCAATTCCAATTTATTCCAGTCTTGGTAGGGATTCTTGACGTCATTCTTGGTCTAATGCTGCTTTGATGTCAAGGTCAGTTGCTCTGACCTCACCTCAGGAGGTCAGCTCTTTTATTTGAACCAAGGCTGTAATAAAGTTGGAACCCAAGCTGAGCATCAGTGATCATTTGCAAGCGCTGATTAATAGCACTGTTCGTGACAATTCCCATCACTTTACTGGTGATGGCATGTAAAGTCTTGGGTTGGTAATTGGCTGGTTTGGATACTTCCAGCTTTCTCTGTACAGGATGTACCTGGGCAATTTATGCTTGAAACATCGATTCTCCTGCTCCTCGGATGTTGCCTGACCGGCTGTGCTTTTCCAGCACCATACTCTTCGACTCTGATCTCCAGCATCTGCAATGCTCACTTTCTCCCTGTTTTCCACATTGTCAGGTAAATGTGATTGTTCTAACTATACAGCAACAGCTTAGCTAGGATATACTGATAGTCCTGGAGCACAAATCTTCAGTGTTGCTGGGAAAATGTTGTTGAGGGCCTGTATTCTTTGCAGTGTCCAGTGTTCTCAGCAATTTCTTGTTATTGTATGGACTGCATCGATTTGCTTGAAGACCAACATCTGTAAAGCTGGAGCCCTCAGGAGTGAATGTTAGTGGATGGTATGGAAGTTATTCTGGCAGTTATGTAGTTAACTTAATGTTACAATGTATGCCTGGGATCATGTTACAGGGCTCCAGTAACAGATAATGGTAGTGCATTGTGATAGATTAGTTAAATCACTGGAAGATGAACTAATACTGAAGATGATGGTATTATAATGTGATGGAGGGAACTAGTGTGGTAGACAATGATTAGTTTAGAAAGGGAAAGAAGCCAGTATGATTGGGTATACTAATGCTATCAGATAAGTGCGACAAAAATAACTGTATAAATTGCAGAAGAACAAAGCAATTGTGGGGCGTCAGGAAGACAGTTTGCTGGCTCCCATAGCTTTGATATTGCAAGATTAACGTTTAATTTTGTGAAGGATTTTCTGCGTCTCCTGGTAATTTTTTTTATAGAACATTGAGCAATTCTTCCACAACAATGGTAGAGTGGATGAATTAGTAAATAAACAAGATGGCAGGGTGATATTAGTAGGGTGATAGTCACGTAGAGTTGCAGGCAGGCTAGTTAGGTTGGGGGAGTTATCAGTTTGGGGGCCAATCAAATTAGGCCAGGTCATGGGGATTTAGGGCACAAGATTATTTTTATTCATTAATGGGATGAAGGCGTCACTGGCTAGGCCAGCATTTGTTGGCCATCCCAGAGGATAGTTATGAGTCAACCACATTGCTGTGGGTCTGGAGTCACATGTAGACTAGACAAGGTAAGGATGGCAGTTTCCTTCCCTAAAGGACATTAGTGAACCAGATGGATTTCATGGTCATTATTAGACCCTTAATTCCAGATTTTTTATTTAATCCAAATTCCAGCATCTTCTATGGTGGGATTCAAATCCAGGTCCCCAGAACATTACTTGGGTTTCTGGATTAACGGTTCAGTAATTGACCTGCTGGAGGGGGGCAAAAATGCTCCAGTTTGAGAGGGTAAAGCAGTAGATGTGATGGGGGTCAATGTGAGTGACTGACTGAGGAGTTAGTGGTGGAGTTACTGAAGGGTTAGACTAGAATTTTATTCATAACATTTCGTAGTTAACTGTTCAGATAAGTACTCTAAACTGGAGTTGGAGGCATTTTTTGGAGGGTTCTGGAGATCAGGAATTGCTCATCAGAAGTTCAAACATTCCACATTATACTAACAGAGTCAACATGTCATGACCTTTGCAAGATCCTGATAGGCATCATGGGTCATGCATCTAGTCTCCAACAATCAGGAGACCAGAAGATATCTGGGTCATCCTTGCTGTCAGTTGAGGTGGGAAAGGGGGTAAAAATGTCACATTTCTCATTCTACTGCAACAATATAGGTTAAGAGACAAGTGGATGACAAGAGTTTTGAAATTAACTAAATATTTGCTGAAAAATTAAGTCAGCAGATAGCTGTAATAGCAAAGAAAAGTCATTAAACCAATTGCTTCTCAAGCTGCTGTTTTGTCACCAAATGGCTGAGTATTAAAAATTGCTGTACTTTTATAGGGGACTGAGAGGAGTGCCAGATCTAAATGAAACAGTACCAAATGCAGATTCATTATGAATAACTAACATTTGGACTAATGTAAAGCCTGTTGCAGTATTTATACATATTTACATACTCACGTAGACAAAATTACCATTATGGGTGATTTAATCAAACTCTGAAGAGAAGCTGAAACTAAAGATAACAGCAATTCCACCACCACCACCCCCAAGACAGTCAGACAGATTTTAAGAATCTATTAGTTTCATTCACTGCGTTAATAAAGCAACACTCCCTTCCCTCCACCCCTATAAATACCATCTTCAATACACAGATGGGTAGGAATAGAGCAAACGTGATGGCGTGAGCGCGATGTGATATGAGAAGCCGAGTTTTTAAAAAAAATTAACAGATTTATTCCTCCTGCCTTTGACACTGATCCTACTGAATGGGAGCGGATCCCATCATTTCCACGCTGATGTTTGGGGTCTTCCGCTCACGGCTGGGAGGTCCATAAGGACTGATGGTTGCGGATAAACCGCCCGCCGTCCGGCGCGTTGTCGTGGGAACGAGGGCCGGGGCGGGACCAACAGCATCCGGGTGCCAAACCGAAACTATAAAAGTGTGTGCCGGGGGATAGGCTACTCTTTTTCTATCCTGTCTGCTGACGTTGCTGTTGTTTGTCTCCTGCACCATTGTATGCGAGTCGCGCCTTCCACTTTCGATCAGGATCACCTTTTTATGGCAAAGGGCAGTTATCATCTTTCTCTTGTGGGTCCCCCTATTACTTTTTAAAAATTCCGCCTAAAAAGAGAAGACGCTTTACCAAATCTTTTGGGCCGTTATCTCACGTGAGTATATATTCTATCGGCATTGAGGGTGGTTGTGGAAAGGAGGAAAGAGAAATGTTTCCGAAATGTCTAAACTCATCAGTCGATGGTGGTGTCAGAGAAAAAGCTTTGAGTAGTGATCAGGTAGGGCCCCGTGTAGTAAGTGATATTGACATTGAAGCCGTGCGAGGGTGTGTTGGTAAGGGCGCGATGGTGCTCTCTGTGCGTGTGTGGACAGCTGGGCTTTGCTTGGCCTTCAACATCATCATAATCCTCCTCCTCCCTTCAAGTGGGAAGGAGGGCGAGCACTATTCCCTTATTCCGCCTCCGCGCTCTCGGCAGGTGCACGATTGGTGGGACCTTCCCCTCTCTCAACTTGTGTGGCTGGATGGGCTGTCAATCAGCTGACATCAGCGCGCTGTGACGTCGGGCTCAGCCGTTGAATGGAAGTGACGGTTGAGAACGGAAATTTTGAAAAGAATTTGAAAAAAATAACCGAGTAGCCATGGGTATTTAAGCGAATTATCTCCTTTGCTGTCGGTATACACATACATTTATGCGCAGATGTCTGCATGTATATGCATATATATTTAAATTCCGAATTCCTACTAAAGCTTTAATCATGAGGCAGTTTTGTTTTTCATACTCCCCCCACAATTTATCTATACACACGTACATATATATTATATATGTGTGTGTGTATTTAATAACCTGATGTTAACGGCGCTGTCAGATACGTTATAGTCAGCAAGTGACGCAGTGATGGCCGCCATCCATGTGACAGGAGCAAGCCGACGCAACACCTGTTCTTCAAACTTGCCGAGAAGGCAGTAAAAGACTCCACTTTTTCCTCTAGGAAAGTGGTGAAGGCTTCTGATCAAACTTGCAAAATAATTATTTTAATTCCTCCGCTTTAAAAGTAAAACGCTGAAAGGCGCAAGCCTGGTTGGTCCTGTTACTGGGTGGGTTAATAATGTTAGCAGTCGACTGAAACAGTTTAACGCCGAAACAACAACAAAAGTGATCGACTCCGGCCGTTAATTCTGTTTTCTGTCTTTATTCGTGGCTGCTGCCAGACGAACTGAGTTTTCCAGGTGTTTGTTTTTATTGCAAAATCAATCGTTGTGATCCAAGAACAGCCCTTCCCCCTCTTCCCCCCCCCCCAAAAAAAAAATAAAGTAACACAGAATAATTGGGAACTTTGACGTTCCAAAATAATGAGAATAATGGAAACTTGAAGGCGTGTTTTCTTCAATTGTAATTTTCCCTGTGCCGGTTATGTTTGTTTTGGCGACAAGAAACTTTCCAACAATCGTCCCTGGTCTTTAACAGGGAAAAATCATCAAGGGATCATTTCCTGCGCCGCCCGTCGACTTTTGAATACTCAATATTGACACGTTTCCATGTCTATTTACTTTGAAATGAAATTTGTTAACCCCGTCGGTACTCCACCTTAATCCATAAGGTGCAGGATCGAACACCGTGCATATTCAGGCTTCTCGTATATGGCAAATAAAAAGTCTCTCTTAAAGCGGTTCTCTCTTCAGAGAACTAAAACAAAACAATATAATGCAGTTTTGTTTGGATTTCTCCCCCACTCCATCCGTTTCTGCGCATAAGAACGCGCGCCGGTCCAAGGAGAAGGTGGAAGATCTATGGGTGTAGGTGATTCTTTATTTTAAATAATCGGTGGTGACAAATGTTCCGGTTGGGGCCGGCGCAGGCCACATTGATGCTATTGTTGCGTAAGGATAATAGCACCGGCTGCGTCTGTGGTAATAAAAATACAGAGTGAAGGGACAACTGGAGCTGGGCATGCAGGAGTGTGCAGACAGCACATCAGACCATAGCTGATTAAAACAAAACATTGTCAACGAGTGAAGTCGGTCACAGCTTTCTTAAATGTTTCAGGTAACACTGCCCGTTTTTATTTTAAAGTATCACCGGGTAATTGTTTTGCACTGGAAAATAGCTTGCTTTATCATCATCATCGCGCCTTCAGTTTTACTACAAGTTCTCCCATTAATAACCTGAAAGTTCCTTCGAGAGAAGTTGGAGTTCCTGTGGTCATTGTCAGTGGCCAATCTTGTTTTTCCCCAGCTCCATACTAAGTATACTGTTTTATTTTGATATTAAGTGGATAAGTTAGAACAGAAATGACCTTCAGTAATGCTACATTTGACTGTGAAATGGATTTAGTAAAGAATGACGATGGTCCCTTTATATATACTTTTAGTTAAGAATTAATTCAAATAATGTAGTCATTTGCTATTTACTGAATTATAAATGGCTTTATGGTAGAGCAACAATTAAATGTTATATGTGAAGGAAACCACTTGGTGAAATTGCCACTGAAGCCTGACTTGAGGCACAAGGAGCAGCCCAAGAAAGTTTGATTTCTGGTTCTTGCTCTAAAGATTATCTGCAGCATATTTTACTTTGAGTTGTGTATTGTACAACAGGCAATAAAGTGTGCTTTAAAAATTAACTGCACATACTAGTGATGATGATAAAATAAATTGAATGGAAGCTTACTGGTGAGCAAAAAAAAATTTCTTACTTTCTTGAAAATTGCAGAAAATATTCAGTAAGCCTGTAGATTTCAGACTTCTGGCTGTTGAGAGTATGGAGAAACTCTTAGAGTTACATAATTTAAACGCTTGAGTAACATGTTGATAAGGAAGAAATGGGATAGTTGCAGGAGCTTTTTTTTAAACTTGTGAATGCTGGAGTAGAATTTAGTCTGATGACCAAACATAGTTAACTATGCATCATTAGGACAGCTGAGAGTTGCAGCTGAGTGAGATGTAGAGCAACACATGCTGGACAGTTGAACAAATGTGCATTCAGTTGTGATATTCATCTGATTGTTATCTATAAACGTCATAGTTGATTGCATTTCAGTCAGAAGAGATTCAGCTGTTTACTGGCACAAAAGTAGATTTTTACCTTTTAGCTGACTCATGACTCCTAGAAAATTATCCTTACCTTTACCATTTCATAATAAACTTGAATTTCTCTGACTCATTGTCATGCCCATTTTGACCACCACTCAACTTCACATTAATTATGTAATTGAATAACATTAAGGGCTTAGACCATCAGATGCTGAAATAAATCCATTCAGCCCATTGAGACTGCTCTGCCATTCAATCATGTTTGATTAGTTTCACAATCACATTCTCCCAGTAACCCTTGATTCTCTTGATACTCAAGAACCTGTTTATCTCAGTCTTAAATATACTCAATAACCTGGCCTCCACAGCCTTCTGTAGCAATGAATTCCATAGATTCACTACTCTGCTGAAGAAGTTTCTCCTTATTTCCTCTCTAAAAGGTTTTCCCTCTACTCTAAGACTTGGGTCATAATCTCTCCCATCAATGGAAATGTCTTCTCAACATCTACTGTCCAAGCCATTCAGTATTCTGTTTCATTTAGATCCCACTCATCCTTCTAAACTCCAAGTATAGACCCAGAGTTCTCAAAAGTTCCTCCTATGTTAAGCTTTTTGTTCCTGAACATTCTTGTGAACATCCTCTGACCACAGTCCAGAGCCAGTCCATCCTTCATGAAATATGGGCCCAAAACTCTGCATAGTACTCAAAACGTGGTCTGACTAGAGCCTCATAACAGCCTCAGAAGTACATCCTTCTGCAGATCCCACCACAACCATCACCTCAATGCTACCTGTCCCTCCAGCTATCTTTGTATTGTCTGCAAACGTAGCCAGAATTCCCTCAGTTACTTCATCTAGATTGTAAATGTATAAAGTGAAAATTTGTGGTCCTGGCACTGAGCTTTGCAAAATACCACTTGTCACTGCTGTCATCCTTAGAAGGACCTTATTATTCACACTCATGAGCAAAACCAATGTAGTGTACAAAATACCATGCAAGGACTGTACAAAACACTACATAGGACAAACAGGAAGACAGCTAACGGTCCGCATCCATGAACACCAACTAGCCACGAAACGACATGACCAGCCACATGCAGATGACAAGCAACATGAATTCGACTGGGACAACACTGCTATTCTAGGACAAGCCAAACAGAGAACAGCCAGGGAATTCCTAGAGGCATGGCACTCATCCACAGATTCCATCAATAAGCACTTCGACCTGGACCCAATATACCGGCCACTGCAGCAGACAGCTGGAACTGACAACCGGAAGCGGCAGATTCAAACCACTACAAATGCCGGAGGAAAGATCACAGAAGTGCTTCACAGAAGGCTCCCAAGCACTGAGGATGTCACCTAGACAGGGGACGAAATGTCTGCAACACAAATTCCCAGCTTGGCGAACAGAACCACAACATTCACACTCTCTGCTTTCTGCCAGACAGCCAGTCTTCTATCCATGCTAACTTCTTAACTGATGGCATTCAATACTCTTTATGTAGCCAAGTATCTTCTGTCTTCTAAACTGCTGTTTCAGCTTGGAATTTGCAGTATTGAAATATAACATCACGAGGTCGACACCATTTCAGAATAGTACTGAAATATTATTTCAGAATGCATCACTTCATATTGTGCTAGATGAAATTCCATGTGTGTCTGCTCATTTCAGCAGTCAGTCTGTCCATTTCTTCCTTGAAGTCTGTAATCCTGTACAGCATTTACTCCATTGACAAGGTTTGACTAATCTACAAACAGTTCCCCATACCTATATCAAGGTAACTTGCTTTGGCTTGGTTCTCGTATCTCCTGGCCGAATAGCAAAGTCTTGGGGACTTCGATCAGAAAATCTACCGTTATCAGACGTGATCAAATACAGTTAGAGTTCCCTTCCTCTGACAACTATGGGTTTTTCAGTACAGTTACTGGTGGTAATATCAAGCTATCTTGATAACCAATGACGCCCCCATCCACGCTATATTCTGTCTTTCCTCCCCTTCTATGGTTCCTCCAAGTGATATTTTCAAGAATACTGAAGGCCATGAGGTGATGGCCTGAACCCTTTTGTATATTTGATCTGGGGACTGAGTCATCTTAACTTTGAGACTTGGGGCCGTTTGCACATGACTAACATGCCTGCAGCTGAGATGGTTCTGTCCTGGTTGAATAGGGTATCTGAGATTGTTACTAATTTTAATTATTCAGTCAATAACAATTCTTCTTCTGTAGATTAGCCCTCTAAGTTGTCAGATAGAAATTGAAATATGACATCACTGGGTTTACACCCATTTCAGAATAACAATATTTAGATTATATTGTATCTCCATATTCCTTCCAGAATGCATGCCTTCACATTGTGCCAGATTAAATTTCATTGACTCTATCTATACTTGCCTCTGCCTCAAAGCAACCAACATAATCAAAGATGCCTCCTACCCAAGTTATACTTTTTCACCCTCTTCCGTTGAGCTGAAGATATAAAAGTTTGTATACAAGTATGAACAGATTAGAGCAGCTTTCTCCCTGCTGTCGTTAGACTTCTAAATTGGCCCCCTCAAATTATAAATTTAAATGTTGATCTTGCGCTCTGTGTACTTTCTCTACAGTTGTGACATTTTGTTCTTCACTCTGTTATATTAACCTAATGTACTTTATATGGTATTATCTGCTTGTATTGCACACAAAACAAAACTTCTCACTGTACTTGGGTAGATGTGACAATAATAAGTCAAATCTGGTTGACTGGACTGTCTGCTTTGTGTCCATATCTAAGTCACAGTCATCAGATTTTATTTTTCTCTTACAGTTTTTAATATTGGCTCTCAGTGCCTGTAAATTGGATTCCATGACACACAAATAAACAAAAGTATGTATCATGAAGCAATCTCCACAGCTGAGCAGAACAGACTGCAGTCCATATAGGGCAAGTGAGCAGGCTGCAAGAAGAGTGTCTTTTCTTTATGTAGTCAAGTGTGCCTTCAATCATACCTCTGTCAATGACTGTGTAGTTATTTGAAATCTGACTTGTAAAATAATGTTTAGGGTATGTGCAAACAACACATTCACCTGAGGTTGGAATCGAACCTGGTGCTGTGAGGCAGTAGTGCTAACCACTGAGCCACCTCTTTAATTGTGTGAATATTGCCTCCTACAGAATCAAATCAAAGGCGCTTTGATTGCTTTGTGGCAGGAAAATAATAAATCAGTTCATTAAGAGCTTGCGTGATTTTACTGGGTGAATTTTTTTTATTTCTTCAGGGGAATGGAAGGCCAGCATTTATTGCCCTTCCGTATTTGGTCACAAAAAGTTGGGAGGTGGGGGAGGTACAGGCTTTCTTAAGCTGTTGCCATTCACGTAATGTAGGTATATTTACAGTAATGTTGGCACAGAATTCTTAGTGTGGAAGCAGGCCATTCAGCCCATCAAGTCCACTTCAACCCTCCAAAGAGAATCCCATCCAGAACTTCACCTGATGCAGGAGCAGTGTTCCAAAAGCTTGTGATTTCAATATAACTGTTGGAATATAACTTGGTGTCATGTGACTTCTGACAGGGTACAAGAGTACAGTGAAAAGTGCACTTGGAGAAAGTCTATCTTTTTAGCTTTAGTTCTTATTTTCCTAACTTATACAATGTATATCTGTAATGTAGTGTTAAGTTTTTCCTTTATTTTATCTTGTTATATCTAAGATTTGTACCTCAATACTTTGTACCCAAGATGGCATGTCTTGGCGACATTGCGCAGCGCAAGTAGGCCATTCAACACCTCAAAACTTTTTCTGTAAAATGTTCTGATTTTCTATCTAAGCTGCAACTTCCCATATTCCATGATTTCCCATAGTATCCAACATCTGTTGACCTGCCCTGGATCCTCAATGACTGAACATGCAGAGCGCTCTCTGGAGAATTCCAAATGTTCAGAAACTTTTAAGTGAAGAAGCCCCATCTTGCTCTAAATAATTGAATAATATTTATTCTGAAACAGTGCTCTATAGTTCCAGGCACCTCAGTCAGTGGAAACATAGACTTTACCAAGCTGATCAATTGTTTCGTTTAAATGAATTCCTCTTTTTGTAATCTCTAGGGAATATATGCCAAGTCTAGTCAATATCTTTATTTGAGAACGCGCCTCTCATTCCAGCAGCCAGTTTAGTGAATCTTTGTTGCATCCTTTTAAAATAGGTATATTGTAAGGAAATCAAACCTGTGCGCCATTCTCCAGTTATAGCTTCCTCAAGCTCTGTATGTAATAAGATTGGCTTACATTAGAGGAGAAAGTGAGGGCTGCAGATGCTGGAGATCAGAGCTGAAAATGTGTTGCTGGAAAAGCGCAGCAGGTCAGGCAGCATCCAAGGAACCGGAGAATCGACATTTTGGGCATAAGGACTTACATTTGCATTACAAGCCCTTTGTGATAAAGGCTTTCCAAATTAATTGCTGTGCCTGCATTCTATGGTTTGTGTACAAGGATTGAAGTGTCCCTCAAAGATAATTCTTTCCAGTCTATTATGGATTCTGCGTTTTTAAAACAGGTGTATAATTTCACACTTTGCAGTATTTTCCATCTACCATCCTTATTTAATTTATCTACGGCAAAACTTTTTAACTGACACCTTATGAATCAGCACTCTTGATAAACCGACACACATTATATCCTTCAAATACCATGACATTAAAGCATTATTCTATCCAATTACTATCGTTTTTAGAATTTTAGTTCAATGCAAGTATACTTGTTCAATTGAATGGCATCACAAAATATCAACAGTTGATTCCGTTTCATGACAATTTCTCCTTAAATACTGTGATGTCCAAGTAGTCAGTTGAGGTTGAGTGAGAAGGCTGTCTGCTGGTAAGATTTATTTAAGGCAGAATTGCATTATTGATGAGTCATACTGTTAAATAAAGTATGACAGTGGTGTCTATATCCCCTGCATTGCATCTCTATTACTTAGTGTTTTTTTTTACATTGATTATGCGGGCCTCCTGATTATCTGATCAATATTTGATCAATTGGTATGGTGTTCTAGTCCTATGTGATGGATAATAAAATGTTAGCCTACTTTGTCTAATGTTGTATCATCAGTAACTGGGGTACATCTCACCAAACCTGCTTATTTAAATCATTGATGTAGATTTGAAAATAGCTAAGACCCCAGTACTGATTCGTATAGTACCCCATTAATCATAGTCTGCCGTCCTGTTTAAATCCTGTCGTTCTCTTTGGCAGATTCTTAGCCCATGCAAATATTATAAGCCCGATTCCAATCTCAAGGGAGGCCCAAACTCTTGGATAGTGCCTCATTGAATGCTTTTCGAAAGCTGAAATTCATTTTATCCACCTTCATTCACCTTTATCCATTCTGCTGGTTATAATTTGTAAAAGCACTCGTAAAAAATTTGCCACATATTATATTCCTTTCATAAATCTGTTTTACTTTGTCCAATTGTATTATATACTTATTATACTTCAAACAAGGCACTAATAAAACTTTTAGCATTTTCACTCATTGACTCTGCAGCATTATCAATGTAAAAATGTATTAGGTAACTAACGCAAGGTGGAAAGCTGCCTTTCATTTATATAAAAAATATTTTTGTGCTGTAGGTTTGTGTATATGTACACAGATGCTTACAGCTATGATCACTCACTGTTTTCCTTTCATGAATGTACAGAATCAAAGTGGAGGTAGTTACGGCTTTATTCTTGAAAGTGATCATTTTTGTAGATTGGTATAACTTATTTACCATACTAATATTTCACGATGGATTTTCATTAATAATTTTATTGAAAATTTCATAAATTGGTGGAATCGGCAAAGTGAGTAGTGAGACTAAGCGGCAAAGATAAATTGTAAATCATTGATGATGTAAATGTTATCAGTGCTGTTACCTGCAAATTAATTTAGCTTGTGCTATCCTGGTCAAATGAAAAGGAGAGCTTGCTGTTATGTTCTAGTGATAGATCTGTAAGTGGCTTTTTGTTGCTAGATTTTCATTCATAGGGTTAGAATTAGAATAGGTATGGCAAGCAGGCAGCATTGTTCACACATTCTGTTCAAAGCATCATGTCCCATATTAGTTAGCTTTTATGACATTTTTACAACCACATTTAAAACAATAAATTTACTGCTACAAATTTAAGGGGAGGTGTTTTTTATTAAACCTGTGAGGTATCATTTTACAGTATAATTTGATTGTTCTTTTAAAATGGGCTTTTGATGATTAACAAAATTGGTCTTGGTGGATTCATGTTAAAGGAAAATACAATAACTTGGAGTGCAGCGCATTTAAATTTGATCATTGCTAAGAAAGATGGAAAGTTTGATTATTCCCATTTTTTTCACTGTAATGTTTCCTGTTCATGATATTTGCACCTGTTGAAATTTTCTGCTGTTTTTGATTCTCCTTGAATTGAACCTTCAACACATAACCTATAATTTGGTAATCATATGTTGTCAATGCAAATATGGATTGGGTTGCAACTGTCTAAATTCATTTTCTTCAACTCCTTTACAAAAGGAGTTAAGAGACTTCAGTGTAAAACTCATTGAATGGGCAGTGAGTCACTGCATTCACCAGAAAAAGTTGTTCATTTTTTTCAAAAAAAAAGCCTTAATAGAGCAAATTCATGGTTTTTCCACATTAATCTAAATACCATACTGAATTAATGAGACCTTATTTTGAAGTGCTATGGAACAGGACAATGAATAGAGTAAGAAATTTAATTGATAGATACCAACATAGAAACAGTAAATATTCACTTTCAAGTTAGTTATAGTATTGTTTGATAATGATCAGTATAGCAACATTTATTACCTATACTTCATCCCTTGATATCCTTACCCAACCAAAAATTGTAGATCTTGGTTAATTGATCCAGCACGCACAACCTTTTTGGGTAAAGTTTGCGAAGAACACTTTTGGGTATGGGATGTTATTTATTTTAAATTACCTAGCTCTCATTTTAAGATGCTCACTGGAATTCTCCATGCGAGACAATCTTTTTTTCTCTATCCACCCCATTTGAATTCCTTTATCATTTCAAGATCTTATACAGATCAATCTTGAGAATATCTGAATAAAGGTGATGGAACTTGCCATGAAATTTAACCCTTTTCTATAATTCTGGTGCATCTACACTGTGCTTAGTCCAAAGCTGTTTTATCTTTTCTGTGGAACAGTGTCCAAAACTTGGACATAGTTTTTCAGAAAGAGCTGACCAAGGTTGAGTGCAACTGAAGAGCACTTTGCTTTTCAATTTCAAGCACTTCAAAGAAATGTAAGCCATTAATTCACTCTTTGTTATTTGTAAAACATTTATAATTTGATGTTTGTTGCACTTGTGCACTAGCTACTAGTGATTTGTGTACATGGACACAAAATCCCTTTATTCCATTACAGCCTCAAATCACTTAATGAAGGAATTATTCTATTTATCCTGGATGACCTTGATTTAAGAATGGACAACTTGACACTGTTATATTGAACTTTATTTCCCTTCTGCTCCCAGTTGCACTACCTGTGTGTTTCCTTACTAAATTTCACTTGGCGTTGGATCAATAAGTATCACCTCATCCAAATTATTAATACATACATTGAATATTTCAGATGCCAGGGAATATCAATGGTCATGTTGCCATCAATCAGGTAATTACCTGGTTTCTACCTCTTGTACTTCAACCTAGTTAGGATGAAAGATACTGGGACATGATGGTGTAGTGGTATTATCATTAAACCATTAATCCAGAGACCGATAATATTCTGGGAATGTGGGTTTGATTCCTGACATGGTGGAATATGAATTTAGTGAAAGTCTGGAATTAAGAGTCTAATGAGGACCATGAAATCATTTTTTGTTGCAACGTAGCCCATCTGGGTTCACTAATGTGAAGGAAGGAAACTGCCATCCTTACCTGATCTGGCCACCTTGTGACTTCAGACTCTCAGCAGTGTGATTTGACTTTTCCTGGGCAATTAGGTGTGTGCAATAAATGCTGGCCTGGAAAGCAATGCCAATGTTTTGTTAATGAATCAAAAAGAAATTACCCACTGAACTAACTTGTCTTCAAATTCTGTAGTTTCCAATGTGGAGATCAACGTCTATATTTGTACAATCTAAATGAATGACAATAAGTCATCAGGGAGATGAATTAAACTAGTTTCTTACAGCAAAGCTATGAAGTGAATTTATTTATCTATTAAGGTTAGTGTTGGCTGTCTGGATTACAAGAGAAAGAATGCTACTTGAAAATTATGGCAATTATGGGAGATTGGATAGGCTAGAGTTGTTTTCCTTACAATGGAGTTATTTAATCGAGGTGTGTGTAATACTGAGGGGTTTGAAAAGAGTCAAGGAGAAAGACCTGTTTCCCCAAGTAGAGAGGCCAGTTGCTAACAGCAAAGATTTCAAATAATTGGTAAAAGGATCAAAGCAGATATAAGGAATAGCTTTTTCATCCACAAGGTGTTGGATGTCTGGAATTCATCGTCCAACTTGGTGGTTGTGGTGAAAACACTGAATTTATTTGTAAAGAACCTGGATTAGTTCCTGAAGAGTTGTCACATGCAGGACTTCACACAAGGTGCTGGTTAATGGATTGGAATAGGTGTCTAGTTTATTGACAATGGGGTGAATTGCCTCTTTCTGTGATATAACTATTTTATGGTTTTATAGTGAAATCTCAATCTGCGACCTATCAAAAAAATTCAGAGAAAAATTTTAAGTGTAATAACCTGGTGCACTGACTTGTCGTTTGCGTTTTTCCTTGTGGAAATTACTAGAACCTGCAATTTCATAGGATATTAGCTTTGAAGTAAGGAAAGTTCTTTTTTCAGTCATTGCATTGTATTTTGCTGTTTGTATGTCCACTGACTTTTTAAATAAATCACGTTACAGGGCAGAATTTCTGTTCGGGTGTATAACAATTATCCAGAAGGTCTGGGAGTAACACTCTACAGAGAACAGTTCGACTTCAACGCCGAGCCACCTTGGGACCCCAGCTGATAGTGGTGGTGTTCCATCTCCCGACTTGTCCATGTAAGAATCGTCTATTGGTTGAAATATGTAAAAACAAATGCTTTTTCTTGCTATTACTGTATTGACTGACCAGAAGAATCATTTCATTGTATTCTAAAGAGCTGATGCTGGGTATCTTTCTGAATCACTACCGAGCCTCAAACTATCAAAAAATGGCAATCTGTTAATAAACATCTAATTGGGTGTCTTTAGGTTATCATCTCCCAGTATTCAGTGTTCATCAAAGTGCTTCATAACATATTCCACATAGACAGCAAGTTAAAATGCGAATAATCTACTGATCAAATAAGTGAATTGTAATTCTGTCCTTATTATAACTTATCATGGTGCACTGGCATCTCTTGGACCCTGCATCACACTATCTTTGACAACTTCTCTAATGTTGTTAAATTATCAAATGTTTATCTGATTTCCAGTGCTAGAAGATCAGAAATTTCCCCAATTAAATATTTTGCAGAAGCTGTTGATTTGGGTTTCTGCTCCAGCTCCAATTTCTGTCTACCCTGGCAACAAAAATAGATTGAAAAATGTTTTGCTGGAAAAGCGCAGCAGGTCAGGCAGCACCCAAGGAGCAGGAGAATCAACGTTTCAGGCATAAGCCCGAATCCTGAAGAAGGGCTTATGCCCGAAACGTCGATTCTCCTCCTTAGATGCTGCCTGCCCTGCTGCACTTTTCCAGCAACACATTTTTCAGCTCTGATCTCCAGCATCTGCAGTCCTCACTTTCTCCTAACTAAAATAGATTAGATTCCCTACAGATTCTCTACAGTGTGGAAACAGGCCCTTCAACCCAACAAGTCCATACCGACCCTCTGAAGAGTAACCCACCAAGAACCATTCTCCTCTGATTAATGCACCTAACACTCTGGGCAGTTTAGAATGGCCAATTCACCTGTCCTGTACATCTTTTGGACTGTGGGAGGAAACCCACCCAGATACTGGGGGAATGTGCAAACTCCACACAGACAGTCACCTGAGGCTGGAATCGA